>NW_006772719.1:171066-227528 GCF_000442215.2 Lipotes vexillifer | reverse complement strand
GAAAAAAAAAAAAAAAAAAAAAAAAAATACAGAGAAAGGAGCTCATTATGCATGTGTTACATGTCTTGGTCAAAGGCATTATATTAGTTGGGCGATTAAGAGGGCTACAAAAATTATCTTGAGTTCTGTCCCAAACTGATAACCAGCAAGATAAGCATGCTGATTTACTGATTTGTACCTCTCTAAATCCTGGGCCCATCCCTGGTGGAATGTACAGGCTGCACCTCATGTCAGAGCCTGTATCAAGAGTAGGGTAGAGAGTAGCCCCAGCATAGAAGCCCTGGCAACATGTCAGGTAAAGCTGTACTGGTTAATAGGTAGAAAAAGAAAGAGAGTTATTGAAATGTGTTTTAAAATTGTCACCTTATGATGAGAGCCTAGCCAGATGGTCATTTTTTCCACTTTCAGGGTCCAGAGGTTCCAACTAGTCAGGGCTGGTAAGAAGAACCAAACAAGGCTGAATTTGTTCATAAGACAGAGCAGAACAAATTGAATTTAATGTACAGGTCCTCACTTGCCCTTGCTGGCTATTTTTTGTCTTTTTGCCCTGTCTTCCCACATTCCCAAATTCCTAGGGTTTTTAAACGATGAGGTTCTCTCATTACAAGAGGAAATATTGTCCTATAATCCACTAACATTTATGTGCATGTGTTTGATATATTTTGCCCTAGAATCATTGAAATTTTCCAAAGTAACAAATGGAGAAAATATTGATACAAAGAAAGATGAATTCAGACTTGTAGCAGCTGGGTATGGGAGATGTTTGGAGGCAAAGGATTTTCCCCAAACTTCCTCACTCAGGATACATGAGGACTTTTCTTGTCCCCACATGCATGAGGTCAGCTGTGATGCCCTCATTGACATCCAGGTGGTGTTTTATTCTAAAAGCTAAGTCAAGATTTAGAATACCAGGCATGCAGAGAGAAAAATGAATTAGTGGTTTTCTCTGTCATTGGTCCAGAGTGTCTGAATAAATTGGGAATCCTTTCAAAGATTCCTTGCAAGTAACAGAATGCCAGACTAATAGTGTTTCAAGCAAATAGTGATTTGTTTCTCTAACATAACAAGTTCAGAGGCAGTTGCTGGCATTATTCAAGAGGTCAAATCCACATATCGGTAGACCTTTCATTGTTATCTTTCTTTTTCTAACTTCACCTTTGTTATCACAGACCATTCCCTGAGGCTCATAAATTAGCCCTAACCATTTTCCACATTTTTATATTTGTCAATCTCTCCCTGTATCAGCAAGAAACTAATCAATAATGCTAGATTTTTTTCTCTGAGGGAGGAACAAAGTGAATAGGAAGGAGAAGCAGTGGTTAATCTTGATTGACTGAAAATGGACTGCTTCTCATGGCAGCTGGGGCTCCTTGGTCAGTGTTTATTGTCAGGAATGGGTTAATGGAGTCCACAGCATCTTCTTAGGTAAACTGTAAACGGAGCATTGTTATTATTCTATCCCAGTGGATCCCTTTGGCCACTCTTATTTAGCAGAGTGAAGAATAGTATATATATTGGCTCATCCCCTAGAATTTCCTTAGTCCTGCCTTGCACGAACCCAAGTTTTATAAGATGCTTCACCTGATGAACTATTTCCAAGCGTGAAACCTTCAAAATGAAAAAAAAAAAAAAAAAAAAAAAAAAAAATCTGTTCAGGAAATGTATCCAGACTGACTTAAAGAGGAAGGCACATCATCTTCATCTGGGCAATTCCTTCCACTGGCTTTGGACATGGACTGTTGTGGTTTCTATATTTCTCAGGCTTATCTCACTTGGAATTTTTTTTACTTGTTTGTGATCCCAGCATTAGACACTCTTCCTCACAAACTACTTTCCATTCCTTATAGCAACTAAATTTGCATAAGTTTTGAAGGTTTAGAACTTTGAAGCTTTAAAAAGCATTACCTTTTTACTGTTTCCATGACAGCTCACCCCAGCTCTGCTATGCTTCCTGAGGTTTCGAGTCTCCATGCCCTTAAATGTTGGTTTTATCAGAGATCTCTCTCTTTTTCTCATCCAACTTTATGCATATGCTGACTTTCTTTTCAAATTATCTTGTCCCATCCAACCACTAACTCCCTGCTGGTCCACTGCATCCAAATTTGTATCTATAGCCAACTCTATTCTCCTGATACTGGGAAAGCTATTTATAATTGCCTTGTCTACATCCCAGCCCAAAAGGTCCATAAGCACCTTGCTTTCAAAGTTTCAAAATGTATTTGATGGCAATCTACATTAAAAATGTGTTCAACATCATTAGCCATTATGTATGTACACATTAAAAACACAAAGAGTTATCACTACACACTTATCAGAAAGGCTTGAGGAAAAAATAAATGCTGGTGAGAATGTGGAGAAACTGGATCATTCACACATTGCTGGTGGGAATGTAAAATGGAGCATCCACTCTGGGAAATGGTTTGACAATTTTTTTAAAACATGCAAATACCATATGACCCTGATTGCACTCTTGGACATTTATCCCAGAAAAATGAAAAATTACACTCACACAAAAACTTATAGATGGATATTCATAGCAGCTTTACTCATAATAGCCACAACCTGAAAATGACCCAGATGACCTTTAACAGGTGAATAACACTTAGCAATAAAAAAGTATGAACTGTTGACATATGCAGCAACTTAGGCAAATTTCCAGGAAATTAATTATGCTGAGTGAAAAATGGCAATCCCAAAAGGTATGACTCCATTTATATAACATTCTTGAAATAAAAAAATTGTAGAAATGGAGAATATATTAGCGGTTCCCAGAGGTTGGGAGCTGGGTGAGGTGGGGAGAGGGAGGTGGGTGTGGCTTAGGAAAATGGCCAGATGAGGAATATTTTGGGGATTGGAAACATTCTACATCTTGACTGTATCAGTGTCAATATCCTGGTCATGATAGTGTAGTTTTTGCAAGTTGTAACTGTGGGGTCAAACTTGGTAAAGGATATGTGGGATGACTGAATTATTTCTTGCAACTACATGTGAATCTACAATCATCTCAAAATGTAAGATGTAATGAAAATTTTAATCACACTTGTTTTGGGTAGTACTGAATAAGTTAGAAAAGACAAGTAAAAAGAAACTTAAGTTCCTAGAATTAGAAAATTGCTCTTAAAAATTAACTTGCATAGTGTAACTGCACCCTTTCTTCTAAATTATTTAATCATACTTTGCATTAACCAATTTCTAAAAAACTTAATTTTCTCCACCTCGATAAGCCAAAATTTGTATGACTCTCTACTTTCCTATCAGAAATTCTACACAGAATCAATTCATTTGCGATATCTTTGGGAGAAATCATGTCTTTTAAACCATAAAGCAAAAAACTTATAAGGACATGTTTTTAAAAGCCATTTTAAATGTTTCAAACATGTCTGATACTAACAGATACCATTTAATTTGTATTTTTACCAACTTCATACAGATAAATGTACTACTTTGAAAAACATTGCTTTTTTGATTAGATACTAAAGAATATTTATGATTAATAAAGGGACAAAGCCATTGATAGAATCCTAGAAAGTACCAAAAATTAAGAAACTAGAAGAATCCAGTGAAAGGGGGAAGGCAGAAGAACTGAGAAAGATTACTACAAAGTGCAAGGGGGAACGTATCCTGAATTCAACATAATTTCTTCAAATTTTTTCTCCATTTAACTGATTCTCTCTTCAGCCCTATTTCCGTTGCTCTTAAAATTATTCATTGAGCTTATTTTAAAATTATTTTTAAGTAAATATATTATATAGACAAGTATAAAATTTCCAAGCATACGGCTCAATGAATTTTCATCAAGTGAGCCAAGCCACCACCCCAAACAAGAAATATATCACCAGAACCCCAGAGAACTTCATTGTGCTCTGCCCCAGTCACCAACCATGCTCTTCCCAAGGGTAACTAAAATTCTAAGCTTTATGACCATAGATTATTTGTGCTTGTTTTTGTACATTATATAAATGGAATTTTAAAGTATTTTAAAATAAAATAACATTATCTTCCCCACAATACACTTTCCTCCATAAGTGTTTCTTATTTTGGCTTCCTAAATTAGAATGCTTAAGGTCATCTTCACGTTCTCCCTCTCCTGCTTCCAACATGATCTTTCTAAATTATAAACATTATCAATCATTCTTGAGAGCAAGTCAAATCTGTGTGTCATCTTCAGGAAAAAAAAAAAAATTCCAATCATTTTAACTGGGTTACAAATCCCTTGAAGATCTGCCTCTGGAATATTTTTCCATGTTTACTCTGCCTACAAGTCCCAGCATGCATTGTACTCCAGCTGTATGGTATTATTTGCAGTTTCCAAAACATACTCTTTCACACAACTCTAAGTATTTTCATATGCTCTGATTTCTTTCCAGGATGCTTTCCTACCTGTTTATCTGCCTAGTGAAGAGCCTATTTAACCACCAAAACTTAATTAAAATATCCTCAGTATCCCTCATTTCACCATCAGAGACAATTAGTAACTGTATGACATTATTTTCAGTATAATATACAACTACTTGTATGTAACACTTTTAACATAATGTACAATTATTTCTTGGCATGTCTCTCTGTTCCATCGATTGAGGGTTTCTTCTACTTTTCCCTATATTCCCCATGTTTAGAAAAATATACATTAAAATAGTTGGTTTATTTGAATGACAAACAGTAAACAAACAAAAAAAGAAAAAGAAGTGACAAACAAAAGTGAAGTAATTAATATTCTCTAGATGCATCAAGGAAGGAAGGAAATGTCCTTATACAAAAGGGGCATTTAAGTTCAGTGTAAAAGAATGTGTAGCATTTAGGTAGGCTAAGAATGAGGCAGACATTGATCTCTCATTATTCACAAGCAGTAACACGTCTTTGGGAAAGGTGTACCTGGTGGATCCCAACCACTTAGAAAGGGCTCTTCTTCAGAGAACTTCAGAAAATAAACTACTTCATTGGGCCTGACCAAGACCCAGACACTCAGACAGCATCTCAGCCACCTGACTCAGACACAGGCCCTGTCTCCTGGAGGTATTTTGAAAGACTAGAAATCATAAAACAAGCATTGGCCTAGGTCCATATCCCTGCTGCTTGTAGAATTTGTTGTTTGGTCCTTTATAGGACTCCCACACATTATCTGTATTATGGGGATAACATGTCCTTTTTCAAGTGGGTTAATGTAAGCATCAAATGAACTAACGTTCATGAAGTACCTGGCACAATGCTTGAAAAATAGTCAGTGTCCTGGAATTGTTAATTCCCTTTTTTGTTCCCCCAATGCATGCTTGTGATGTTTTCCTTTTTATACATTAACTGTATATTGCATGCTGTACATTGCACCAGGATGAGGAGATGAGAGGGTAGAGGTGAAATACTGTGTGCATTAACTATGTAGCAGACTGTGTGGAGGATACTGTAACCCCAGCCAGGGCCGAGTATCAACAGTAAAGCCTGCCATGTGAAGTGTGTTCTGCTGACCTCTGAGATTCCCTGGAAGCCCAGTGTGGCCTGGATTGCTGACATAGGCATGATGAGAACTGTGCTGCTCAGTGCAAAACAGCTAGCTTACTTCACCTGATTTTGCACAGATTCAGAGCACAACACTCATTTCATATGATTTGTGCTTAGACGAAGCAAAGGGAAACAAATGTCTGAAAACAAAACCCACATGCTAAGTCAGCAAGTTTTGAAGCTCTAGTCAAGATTGCACATAAATGAATCTGTTCTTGCCTAGATAATTTCTGTTCCTGTGCCTTTCAGCAACACTGTGTAAGCACTAGTGTAGAGACAGCTATATCTGACACTGTGAGGACAGAGGGACTCACAAAAGCAACGGAATAACCATGATTTAGCTGCTTAACACATCTGCTGCTTGAAAAAAAAAAATTAGCTTAGCCACTACATGTTTTTCTCTGTATAATACCACTTACATTCACATATTTGACACATACTTTTTAAGCATCTACTATGTGGAGGCACAGTGTTTGCTGTACGCTAAAGATTCAGTGGGAAACAACATGGATGAGGTCTGTGATCACAAAGCTTAGTGCTGATCAACAACTAACTTGAGAAAGTTCCCTGTTCATGCAACCAATAAGGTGTGCAGAAAGACCAAAGGACATAGAAAACATAATTATTTAGCAAGACATTTGTTGAGCATACAGAAAATGGGAAATGATTCGCTGACACAGATTTGCTATAGATACAGATACAGGATCTAAAGGGATCCTCACTGTATGATTTGGGTCATGAGTGATTGCAGATAAGGACATTGGGAGCAGACAGAGGGGTCAGAGCCAGAATGATATATCAAAGAAATAAGACAGCAACAGTCTGTATTGATTTTCCATTACACATAAACAAATTACCACAATTGAGAGCGGGTTAACTGGGTCCACTGCTTAGGGTATCACAAGGCTACAATCAAGGTGTCAGCCAGCTGATCCTTACCTGGTGGCCCAGGGTCCTTTCCCAAGCCATGTGGCTGTTCTTTACCTAGGAGCTATGAGGTCATGTACACTGTGTCTTCTGGTTGGCTAGAACAAGTTTTTTGACACTTCAAAAACACTTAAAGAGCTCACATCATTAGGTCAGGCCCACCCTGGATAAGCTCCCTTTTAACTCAAAGGCAACTGATTAGTAATCTAAACACAGAAGTGCTATACCATCAGATTTACTGGCCTCAACCACACTCAAATGGAGGGGATTGTCACTGGGGAGGTGTGGGGGAGGAATCTTAGAGGTCATGTTAGAATTTTGTTTGAAGTCAGAGTTATTAATAAAGGGAATCCCTTCATAGTTAGCTGCCTTTATCCTACATGTGCTCATTTGCCCTGTTTGGAGGAAACTAGCAGTGTTTAGGAGTAAGACTCCAAAACTGGACCACTTAGGTTCAAATACTGACTCCACTTCTTTTTTTTTTTTTTTGCGGTACGCAGGCCTCTCACTGTTGTGGCCTCTCCCGTCGCGGAGCACAGGCTTCGGACGCGCGGGCTCAGCAGCCATGGCTCACGGGCCCAGCCGCTCTGTGGCATGTGGGATCTTCCTGGACCGGAGCACGAACCCGTGTCCCCTGCATCGGCAGGTGGATTCTCAACCACTGCGCCACCAGGGAAGCCCGTGACTGCACTTCTTCATAGCTGTGTGACCTTGGGTAAGATACTAACCTTTCTGATGACAGTAATGAAGTGTTTACTCAAAGTATTTTGATTTTATTATCTGCAGACAATATTAACTAAATTATGATTGTAAAGTAGTTCAAATGTGACAATTTAGTACATGTAATTGTAGAGGAAATTTCCTAGTTTTTGGTTATGATTCCTTTTCCTTGGGAATTAAGTAAAGGATATCAAGTCCCAGCTTGCTTATTAATAGCAAGGATTGTGATTAGAGTAAAAAAAGTAATGATTTTATCTTATTCTGTACTAAAGACCACAAAATATTTCAGTGTATTAGCACTAATAGACTCAGATTTGTTAAATTAAATTAAGCAATTGAGCCTAAAAGAACTAGACCCTCCTTCTAATGAGCAGGTCTTCAGAGTAACTAAGCCAATAAAAAGACAGCCTTCTCTTCTTACACAAAACCTTGGATGGATGGGACAATAAGGAATATATCCCTTTCTTCTAATGTCCTTGGAGAAGGGTGGCTAGACTATATATTATAGACTAGTATAACCTAAGTAGGTATCTTACTAGTTTTGAAAACATACTTCATCCTGGCTCAGTTCTTTGTTTCATCCAATAAATAACACTGATATCATCCTCCAGGAGTCACAATCTTCACATCCATCAAGAACCACAGGATTTTGAAGAAGGAAACCTGGACTGTGAACATGTCCTGCTTTGGAGACAAGGGATGTATTCTTGGCAGACCTACAACTAATGTGACTGCATCCTTATGTATCCATTGCCTCCAAAGTCTTCTTTTGAGAGACTAACTTAAAATGCTCAATGGTATGGGTCTACATAGGAATGTTAGGAAAAATTTAGCTAGGATTTGAAAAATTTTGGTACAACCATCAAGCTATTTCCTTTTGTTAATTTGTCATGTAAAATAGCTGCATTTTCCAGGTGGCAGAAGCTCTCAGCTCAGCATACTGGGCCCTAATTAACGTCTATTGTGTGTTGACACTCTTCCTCTGGAGACCCTGATAAAGGCCTCAGACAACTTCAAAACTGCCCATACATGGGACAAGTGGATCCTTTTACAGCCTAAGGAATCTCACACCTTTGCAAAAAACTTTTTTCTCAGTACACCAAGATGAAGGGAGAGCAGAATATAGGAAATAGATCCAATTTTAGCTGAACCTCAGTTTAGAGTCAGGAAGAAAAGCATTATAAAAAAAAGAGATATCTTTACAGCATAAAGTATAGGGTGGTTACCTGATAAAGGCCTCAGACAACTTCAAAACTGCCCATACATGGGACAAGTGGATCCTTTTACAGCCTAAGGAATCTCACACCTTTGCAAAAAACTTTTTTCTCAGTACACCAAGATGAAGGGAGAGCAGAATATAGGAAATAGATCCAATTTTAGCTGAACCTCAGTTTAGAGTCAGGAAGAAAAGCATTATAAAAAAAAGAGATATCTTTACAGCATAAAGTGTAGGGTGGTTACCTGAGTAGGAAGATAAGCTCTATCAGTGTCAAAAAACTGCAGAATCTAATTAGCAATGGTATCTCTGAGACCCCAGAAATGACTGGTGAAGATCAAGCTATACAAGCTACACTGACTGTGGTAATGTCTGACATTTCACCCTTTCCATGAAAGCCAAGGAATGCATTAACTTCAAACATGAAGTTTCCCAAAATTATCCACTCTTTTAGCTAGTACCCCAATCAATTATTAAAATATAATTTTCAAAAGGTTAAAGTATAACTAACATATAAGTATAAAATGAACACCTGTCAAAGATTTTAAGTAATGGAAAAAACCAGCAAGAAATCAGTTCCAAATATATCTGCGGAGATAGGCAATGTAAGAAAGAATGGTAAAGATAAGACTGCATTGTTAAACACAAAGCTATTGTCCGACAGGGCACTAACCTGTTAATGTGGAGTATCTTCCACTGGTAAGAAATTATTTTCATCCTGTTGGACGAAAATGTTTAAGTTAACCTCTCCCCCTAGATCAGGGTCCCTCAGATTGGTTGGCACTATTGGCATGCTGTTGTGGGGCGCTGCCCTGAACACTGTAGGAGACTTAGAGGGTTCCTAGCCAGCAGCAAAGCTCCCTCCAGTCATAGCAATGAAAAATGCCTCTGATGTTGTCATATGTCTCCTGAAGGGTAAGTAGAATTTTATAGAGTCCAAGATTATCAAAATTTATCCAAAACTTCGAAATGGGCAAAAGAGGTCACTGGGTCTTCTTTCAGTGTAGCAGTGGGTGTACACCTTTGAGTTTCTTTTGACTGGACTATTTTACTTAAGTAGGCAGTGATTTCCAATTAGGGACAATTTTTGAAGTACTTCTTGTATTGCCAGCCCATACTACTGATTTTCCATTCAGCTCTGCCCCTCAATATGTTCCATCATGAGCTGAATAGGAAAAACATATTAATTTGACTATATATTTGTAAAATAATACCCATTTTTCAAAGGATGCAATAAATTGTGAGCAGCCATTTTAAGTTCTCTTTTTTAATATTTTAACTCTGTTTTATCTTTAATCCTTTTTTAGACATTTGAGTCAGAATATACCAATGTTAGGCAAGGACTGTAATTAAATGCAGTGTTGGCTATTCACCTCTCACTTATTGGTGGCACCATTTTCCAATAGGTTATTCTATTGGCTATAGCTCTACTGGATCTATTTCCTATTTCTAATTTTTCCCTGCTGTCTACAGAGGAAAGATAATTAACTTTGTGACCTTCAGTGATGGTAATAATAATGAAGACACAGGTCAACCATTCCTTATCTAAACTCTTGAAGACAAATGGGCTTCAAAATTCTGAATTTTTCAAATTTTAGAAAGTTGATATGGTACATATTACTGAACGCTCCTAGTGAGGTCTGGGGCAGCATCCTATAATCAAAAACGTTAATATTTCTACAGCTAAACAAATGGACATACACATCAAATGGGAATAAAAAATGTACAAATAGGGCTTTCCTGGTGGCGCAGTGGTTGGGAGTCCGCCTGCCAATGCAGGGGACGCGGGTTCGTGCCCTGGTCCGGGAGGAGCCCACATGCCGCAGAACGGCTGGGCCCGTGAGCCATGGCCGCTGAGCCTGCGCGTCCGGAGCCTGTGCTCCGCGGCGGGAGAGGCCACAGCAGTGAGAGGCCCGCGTACCGCAAAAAAAAAAAAAAAGAAAAAGAAAAAGAAAATCTACAAATAACCTCACATCATCTCATGTCAAACTTTGCTACCAAATGACTTTGTGCCAAATTTATGAAAAATATTTTGATTTTCAGAGCTTTTTGGATATCATAAATTTAAATTAGGGATTATGGATCTAGAATAATAACATAATAACAGCAACAACAATATCTGATATTTAAGAGTATTCACTATGAAACAGGCCCTGTGTTGTATTACATGTGATTAGATCATTTCAACCTCCCACAACCCTATGAGGCAATTCTATTATCATCCTTATTACACTGACGAAGTTTGGACAGTTAGGTACTAGCTCAAGGTCATACAAGATTTAGATCTAGAAAATTTGATCGACAGCCCAGGTTCTGAAGTAGGTAGGATTACATGCTGAAACCTACAGAAAACTCTAGCCACATTTAGTACTCAACCTTTCCTTTTTGCTCTGCCTGTCCTTAAGTCTACCAACCATGTGTCAAGAACATCACGTTACTAAGTGAAGGGCACTATATTTATGTCCCTCCGCCTTGCCTAGATATTTTCAAGCAAATGTGACTTAAAGGAGTACAACTGACTCATTCTACTCAGGTTCACAGGATTTCTTTGCCAGTTTATTCAATTTATCTTAAAGCTTCCTATCAAGAATTTCATAAGCACAAATACACTCAGTATGGATACAGAGAAAAGCTGGCAGTCAATATTTCAGCTGTTTCCAAATGCATCTATCCTGCTGATACAGGCTCAGGGAGAGTTATAATCCACATGACACTTTCATGAAATGCTTCCCAAATGATTTTATTAAACATTTTCTGTGAGAAAAGTCAGCTGAAGGACTGACCCAAAGACAACCCAATTGGGAGTAACAGACTGGCTAGAATATGAGCCTTCCCCTTATACAACATTTCTAAGCTGGCTTCTCATATGTGCCATTTCGGGAACTACAAATATATATCTTGTCTGTCACTGTGTTCATAATTTTCGAGTGTTTTTCAAATCAGTTAAGAAATGTTTTGTATTCTCAGTAAGCAATGCATCAGCATGACTTCTATGACTATAGAACTATCAGTTAATCATGTAATTTCACCTCTATATGCCCCTTTAGTCCTCACTTTTAGGGCTATGAAGTAGTCCTATGCCTTATGCGAATACAGCTAGACATGGCTCTCTGCAAACTAGGAGGAGAACCCAACCATGCTGGCAGCCTGATTTCAGAATTCCATCCTCTAGAGCTCTGCTTCTTAAAATCCAGGTGAGAGACTGCTACATGCCACGCAGGTGTTGATGGGCTGACACATCTCCATCAGCCCTGCCCTTGGAGAGAGGCTTGACCAAGGACAAGATCGGCCTGGTGACTGTGAAGATACTCTGTGGTTAGCTTTACAGGAGGGTGTATCAGACTGGAAACCCTGTCCCTGGAGGTTTGGAATCAAGAGGAGCAGAGGGAGGTAAGACATAGACAAACAAGCTTCATGGACCATGAGGATTCCAGAATGTCCTCAGTCTGAGGAGAGTCACCATTCTTTGACCTAACAAACCAAAGGATGCCTATTACACACTGGCTTACAGCAGGAAAATGGGAAAACATCTAACTGCAGTCTCCTGGGCTTGAGATGGAGAGCAAAGGACCTAGTATTGAAATAGTACCTGTGAAAAGTCTGCATTAGAGGACATTTCAAAGGAATTTTATTTCTTTCAATTAGATGTATTAATAAAGACTAATAGCTATAAAAAATGAAAAATAATAGTAGCTTACTATCACATGGTATATCTTTATTTTTTTCATCCCTTTACTTTCAACCTATTTGTATCTTTTGTATATAACATGCAACTCCTATAGACAGAATATAGTTGGATCTTATTTTTTAATCCAGTGTGGCAAACACCTGTGTTTTGATTAGACTGTTTAAATCCATTCATATTTTAAAAATAGCTTTATTGAGATATAACTCACATAGCTATTGTTCATCCTTTTAAAGTGTACATTTCAGCGGTTTTTAGTATATTTATAAAGTTGTACAGCAATCAACACTATCTAATTCCAGGACATTTTCAGCAACCCAAGAAGAAACCCCATACTCCTACCCCCAGCCCATGGTAATCAATAATCTACCTTCTGTTTATATGACCTTTGTTTTAAACATTTCAGCAGTTGTTCTCAAACACCTTGAGCCAGAAAGGCTGTGTTCTGCTGACAGATCTGTCTTTGAGTAGGGTAGTGATGAATGATGAGTATATTTTCTGAGCTTCAGTCTACTCTTCAAACCTACTCTTTAAATTGATGAAACTCAGAGATTTCTGCTTCTTATCACAACATGATAACTGGGAACTATATTTACCCTTCCACCTCAAAAAATTAGAAAACCAGTAAAAGAATATATAGAACAACAATTTTCAGATTTGGGTAGCAAAGAGCAGAAGACTATGATTTCTAATAGAAGAAACACAAATAAACAAATATAGGTGAATCCTATATTTTCTACAGCTTATTGTCTGGATGCAGATCCCTGTAGGAATTACAGAGCAGAGGAACCCAAACAAACCTTAGCAACTTTGTTGAGTAGAGAAGAGATCAGAAGTCAGGCAAGCTTGTTCAAGTTCACGGGGAAATGTACTAGAGGAACAAGAACACAGAGATAGCACTGCAGGGGGTACCCTCATGTCTTTGTCTTAGTATAGATTTGTGCGTGTGTGGAAAGAAATTACCCAAAGTCATTGAAAAGGACCACTGAAAGGCAAAGATTTAAACAATATTTGGAGCTCATACAGGTGAAGAATAATTCATGTTTTCATGACAAAGAATGGAAAGGCCTCATAAAATAAGTAGTGATGGATGGAGTCCTCAGGAAAGTATTATTTGACTCAGCATTTCCACTTCTAGATGTATACTCAAGAAATATGATAATATACGTTCACTCAAAGACATGTACACAAATGTTTTTAACAGTATTATTCATAATAGCCAGAAACGACAAATGGAAAATATTGTGGTGAAATGGAAGGAATATCGGGGCTGGGAATTAAAAGAGGCAAATTTGATTTCTACTTTTTGAGTTATAGCATGTTCTTTCTTTCTGAACTACAGTTTGCTCATCTATAAAATGGAAAATAAATATTATACAGGATTATTGTAATGAATAAATAATTTTTTAAAAAATTGATTTGAGGGGCTTCCCTGGTGGCGCAGTGGTTGAGAGTCCGCCTGACGATGCAGGGGACATGGGTTCGTGACCCGGTCCGGGAAGACCCCACATGCCGCGGAGCGGTTGGGCCCGTGAGCCATGGCCGCTGAGCCCACGCGTCCGGAGCCTGTGCTCCACAACGGGAGAGGCCACAACAGTGAGAGGCCCACATACCGCAAAAAAAAAAAAAAAAAAAAAATTGATTTGAAATGAGATTGGAAATGTACCCAAATATTATTGTATTAGGTAATTACTAGGGCACCAAATGTAAGAATACAGTTAGTGACTTTACCTGCCCAAAAAGCTTAAACTTCAAATCAGAACTAATCAATTATTATGGGGCACAATTTAAGCAGAATTCAACTAATATCATTACTAACTTTGGTTTCTGTTTGAGCAATTCATGCCAATATTCAAAGTTTTGGAAGATACAGATTTCTTATTTATTTATATCTCTGGAGGAATCCTTTAGTTTCTGTGTTCCTTAATCATTAAATTTTCAGAATCATGTAACTTAAATTAGTTTTCTTTTTACATTTTATTAGTTTGTTTTATGTTTTATTAGTTTCTTTGTTTTATAAAATATTCTTATTATTTTATATACCCAGTTTCTACTATCTTTAAATCAAATAAAAATCACTGAAATCCGTCTTTCAAAATTAATGAAATAGGTTTGTCTTCACTTCAGAATGTCAGTACTCATAAACCTTAAGCGGCAGAAATTTCCATGAACACTACAAATAAGTTCAAGGGCTCAGTCTCTGAGAATCTAAACCTAAAAAGTTAGTAAAGTAAAACAGGACTAATTTAATTATAGTATTTAGCTGGATGTCCAAGACTACAAAACATTCTTCTAGCTTTTTTGCTTTTCTTGTTGCTGCCTACTAAATTCTACTATTTCTATCCTTGGTGACTTTTAGTCACAAGCTTAATTTAATTTAGTTTTTCTGAATACTTGACATAAAAGTCACTTACTATAGACTGTGACTTCAAAGCTTTCCCAGATTATAAAAATTTCTAGTGTCATCATCACTTAATATTTATGAAGTATCTACTTGACCTTGTCCCCTCTGGGATACTCAGTTTCCAGATATCCAGACTGATGAGTGTATATTCAATAATTTGAACTTTTTCCCTTTCTTTATTTCCTTCATCTACTGTCCTGCTTCTATCCTTTCTCAGGGTATGAGTATGTAATTTTCTTAGTCATATCAAGAATGCTCGCCACAATGGGTACAAATATATTTAAAGTGAGATCTTTGGCTAGATTATTAATAGTTTATGTATTTTATTACATTATCCTGTAGAAATAGCATGAATTTGAGAACCAGAAATTTTCTCATTCAAATCTTAGTTCTACCACTTCGAACTGTATGATTTGAGTAAATGGCTTATTTTCGAGCCTGTCTCCTTATGTGCAAAACAAGAATCATAATAAGTGTTATGGGGAGTGAAAAATGATGGATATAATTTGATTATTACAGAAATAAGCAAGGATGAGGTACTCAGTAAATAGTCGTTATCATGAAAATTGTCAACACCTGGGAGAGGTAAAAGCCCCCCCCCCCACCCCCAACAGAACACAGGTTGTGGTTTTTAGTTCACTGAATCTGGTCACAGCTCTGAAAAGTCTTACTTCAGTAGCTCTCTAGAGATCCAGAATGGCATGCCATTAACAGACTAAGAAAGGAGTTGGCAGGGGTCTTTACTCACACATGATACCACTTCACAGGACAGTAGATTCCACCTGCTTCTTTCAATATAATATTTAGTGACATGGTGTGATTCTGGTTAACTGTGGTTAACCTCAGTTCTGGTTAAGATGGCATGGTATGATAATTCCTTTCTCACCTCCAGAAATTTATAAATTTACATAAATTTACATAAATGATAAATCAATTGAAAGGAAAATAATGAAGAAACTTTTGAAGACCACCCCAATTTTCCCCTTAAAAAGAAACTCAGCAAAATACTGGCAGAACCCCACTGACAATGCCTCATTTCCCAAGCCTGAAAAACTTGAAAGCCTTATTCATCCCTTGGAAGCACTTTGACAGCTGAAGATTTGTATCATTTGAGAGTACTTATTTATCCAATTTTGAAGAGTCACTACCTTAAGAAAATATCTTCCTGATATCTTCTGAGATAATAGGGATTTCCCTGATGTGTTAGCACCAGTGCCAGAAAGAAATCTAGACACAGCCATAGAATGAACCAGTTGAGAATCGACACCACACAGACCCATGTTAACCAACAGCTAGCTCTGGCATAGTGGTATTTTCCAATGTAGGAAAGTAAAATCCCATAACCCAAACAGCCCAAAAATGATGTTCAGGCTGCTTGTCAAGGTTCTTAAGCTAAAAAAAAAAAAATCCCTAAGCTGTTGTACCTTAAGTGGCTTATATAAATTTGTATAAAACAAACAAAACCCAGAATTGAGCTCAGCCATACCTCCAAGGGTCCCAGCTGAACAAAGCTCATAAACCATTAGTGTCCCTCTTAGAAAATCAAGGGGCTTCCTCCTTAAATTCTGTATTGACTTTTCCACTTGGCCTGGGCATTAATCTTGATACAGTAAGATGCACTGAGAATTGTACGGAATCTATCCTGACCCACAAAGAGGGTGTCTAGGGCAATTCTATCACTTATTACAAGCCTAATCAGTAAGGCTGACCTGAAGGCCTTCCAGGGCTGAGGAAGGTAAAAATCACTCTGTTCTCTGGAGGGAGACAAGATACTGCCTGATTCCCTCACAGAAAGCAAATTCTCAGGGGCACACTGGGTAGCCCCTGGAAAGAAAGTGTTGTTTATAATTAACCCAGGATGTACAGGTAGACAGTGCTTCCTTCCAATGTGGCCTCCCCACTGGCTGTAGGCTTTAGGGTTCCCAAATCAGTTCCAATAATTGAGTTTTGTCCTTATTTTTGGAGGGACCACCTTAGGGTAGTCAGTCTAAATCTGTCTTGTTAGTTCATATACTGGGGGTTGGGGAGGAGATATTTGTTTGACTCTCAGAATGACTGTGTCTGGGGACAGGGGGACCATCAGGAGGTATTTTGCATGGGCAGTAAAGAAATGAGGCCATCCTTGCTATTTCCAATAGACTTTCTCAGTAACGTTAAGGGAACTGGTGAGCAAATCATGGCCAGAGCCATCTGGAGGGGGACAGCAGACCCGGCAATCAGTTATATTTAAGATACTTGCTACTATCTGGGAGAGTCTCACCAGGGCACTTTCCTTGGGGAGGAAGACTTTAGGGCAGTTCTGAAAGACAAAGGTTATTAATGCCTCACCTACCTCCATATTTCTAGTGTTCTTTAGGTCACCCTCACCCCACCCTTACTCATGATGCCAGGTCGTTGCTTTCCCTTTAACACCAAAAATTGGTGTGTCCCATTCCAGTAGCTTTATCTTCATCTTTTTTACAATCATACCCCCTACTTGCACCTTTTGTCCAGAAGGGTCACTAAGAATGAAAAGAGGGATATAATGAAAAATTATTAGAAGATCCTTAATATAAACCTATGTTATCAATTGAAAATATAGATTTAATGACATTGGAAGTGCTGATACCATAAGATTAGTAAAATGAAAAAATCCAAATAGTTCATTTAATTTAATCCCAATTTAGAAAAAAATAAAAATCATAACAAAAAGACTGGAAAATATGTTAAAATTTAACAATAGTAACTCATGAGTTAATTTTATTTTGTAGCTTTAAAGTTCTGCATTATTATTCTTTTGACCTATGTTATATATGCTATATATGTGTTTCCCTCAAGAGGGAAAACAATAAATGCTATTCTAAAAATTCAAATGAAATCAGTGGAAAGTCCTATAACTTCCCATAAACAATATAGAAAGAAGTCTATTTTAATTCATTTTCCAATTGCTCCTACCTTTAATTTTAATACTTTTCTCTTTCCTTTCCTTTTTTATAATTCTTCTAAAAGTTTCGTATCATCATGTTCACAGGCAACACATGTGAAGGGTGGCGAGGAGAAGGAAGGTGTAGGCAAGGAGAGCCTCCAGACTGAAATGCAGGCTTGACACCTGTGAAAGGAAAGAACAGGAAGGAATACCAGATAGGAAGAGTTTCAGGCTGATGCACAGTTCTAGGGATGTTTTGGCTGATGGCGTTATCAAGTCAATGTTGACCATTACAGGAGGCCCCCCTCCTGGAGGAATGAACACCCCTGGTTACCTGCCTCCTGTGCTCAGTCATGAACTGGGAACAGTAATGGAAAAGTCTGTCTTCTGTGAAAACTCAGAGGTAGATTCAAGGAGAGGCACTGGTCTCCTATACTCTATTCAGCAAGATTCTGGGCAGCACATTTCCATGGCTCCACAGTTTTAGTGTGAGCCTAGCCTTCATTGTGCTCTCAAAGATGTTCAAAAAATTTTTCCTCACACTGTAAAATTTCTCCTGAAGTGTCTCTGTTACCTGTACCATTGTGAACCATCTTTCTCTTAAAATTAGCAGAAAAGAACAAACTTTAGTACATTTCTTTCATCTGTGAATCTAGCAATGGAAAGTAGCTTTGGAGTGACACAGACCTAAGGCTGATTCCAGTTTTGCCACTTATGTGCTGTATGAGGTTTAACATCTCATGTAAATTTTCTTCCTCCTCAAGAAAAGTCCTTACTAGAGCAGTATGATAGAAACTTTCAAGCATAGTTTCTCAAGGAAGGGAGACTTCTGTAGAAACTCCCCACATCTGCAGCTGTGCTTATATTATGTGAGACTGTGCAACTGGTCATATCTGGAAGCACATGGGGTGAATACTTGATTCCCACTGTGCCAGTTAGGATCTTCCAAAAATCTGGGATTAGGTCACACATGTCAGTGTCTAATACCACTTGAATCTGGAAGAAAAACAAATTTATAACCCACACTGTCACCGTAGTATGGTCAACTTTCATCATGTGCACATCAAATCACACTCACAGAGAGCAGCCTGAACCTCAATACAGAGGCAAAAGCAAGAGATAATTAGGAAGTGATACAGAAAGACATACAGATTGAGAAAACCTGCCTTCATGTCTGATTTTCTCATTTCCTGGTATCAGTCCTCGTGTGACTAGGGCATACTTCCTTGTTCTTAAAATAAATTCCCTTTGATACATAAGTTAGTTTAAATGGATTTCTGTTGCTTTTTACCGAAAGAGCTTTTAATAAAATAGACAGTCCTGATTAATTGATGCTTTTCAGAATAAATGCATTTCCTTTAACCTTAGCTTTCCTGGAGTCAGCTATTTTCTGAAACCCATTTTTCCATTTTTCTTGAACTTTCATTTAGCTGGCTCTGGACAGGTTATATTAACAGATTATAGCTGTGTTTGGAGGCATGACCAGGACTCTTATGCCCTTATCCCTTACTGGAGCTCAGTGTGAGGCAGAATGAAAGAAAAATTAAAATGTACACCTGAGATTGCATCATTAACCGATTAATTCCAGAAACTTGGCAAAGAGAATCATCAGCCTCAGTCTCCTTGCTCAGTGTTAATGTAATGGTTAACTGAGGAATCTGACTTCAAAAATGATCTAATCAGTACAAAGTCATCCTCTATTTAGCAAGGATAATTTAATTAGTGTTCCTAAAATATAATATTGATTATTGAATATTTTCTCCTTTAACTTTTAGAAAACTCCATTGAAGTCATGATGACATTGTGAGCCATGCAATTATAGATGACCATAATTAGGTCAATGCAATATTACCAATAGCGTCTGACAAATGGAGCCATCAACCCAGTGAACAAACTTGCATCCTTCATACATAAAGCTGTAGCCACCATCCCCAAATTATTAGGAGATCTTTGTTTTGTTTTCCAGCAGTGGAGATGGCTTTGTGCTCTTTCATTGTGACTAGAACTAGCTCTTATCAAAGGATTCCTAGTATAAGAATGCAGGTTGCTAAACAGCAAAATTAACTGGTCTATACACAAACTATTCTCTAGTATAAATCGCATTTCCACTGTGTTGCAGTCACCTTCACTGGTTATCAAGGTATGAGACATCCATCCCTTTAAATGAGACATCTTGCCCATGAAAGAAGTCTGTAGGCATCCATTCAGTTAGAAATAACTTCTTGCATCCATTTATTTATTTATTTATTTATTTATTTATTTATTTATTGCGTTACGCGGGCCTCTCACTGCTGGGGCCTCTCCCGCTGCGGAGCACAGGCTCCGGACGCGCCGGCTCAGCGGCCAGGGCTCGCGGGCCCAGCCGCTCCGTGGCACGTGGGATCTTCCCGGACCGGGGCACAAACCCATGTCCCCTGCATCAGCAGGCGGATTCTCAACCACTGCGCCACCAGGGAAGCCCCCATCCCTATATTTGCAAAGCAACTTATTAGTCCTTTTATTACAGCTCTCATCACAGTTTACCTCATATTTGAGTTAACTATGTTTGTCCTTAATTATGTGCTTTTGAAAATCTGCTTCTATGTCTCACTCTACTTGTAACAAGCACAGAATCAACCAGTGCTTATACATTGTAAGTAATGTATAATTACTCATGCAATTTTTTTAAAGAAATAAACAATAAGTAACCAATAATATTGATATCCCTTTAAGAGAAGGAATTAAAGCACTTGGAACTTTGAGGGCCATAAGTAAGGAGATTCTATTTATTTACAGAAAAACCCAGTACAACTTGCTAAATATATCAAGATTCATACAAATATAGTTAATTCCCTAAAATCACAGAACTTTTGAAAATATTAGAGAAACAACATAACCTGAGCAAAGACTTTATACACACTGATAAGCAGGTGAAAAGGTTCATACTTGACCATGAAGCAAGTCAATCTCTTCATATTAAATATGACTTGAAATATACTAATATATGAAACATTTTATGTAAGAATCTGATCAGTTCTCCTGACAAGGTGGATTATACCTCAAAGATAATAGGAGGGATATGTTTAAATGTCACAGGAGAGGAAGTTATACCACAGCTTTAATAGCTTTTTAATGCTCAGAATCTGATCAAAGTAATTATAGTTTGGTAATTCAGAGAATGGAAGAAATTTACGTCTCAGAGTAAAATGAGATGTTTGAAAAATACAAATTCATTAAAATATCTTGACATTTACTAAGAAAGGAAGCTTAACACAGGACCAATTTCCTTTCTTTCAGTCTGAAATACCTTAAATTATACTCATTTTATTATTATATTATCAAAAAATTTAAATTATAATTCTAAACAGATACAGGTTGTAGAAAGTTTAGAAAAATTAGACAATAAGAATATAAATACTATCATTATTCCCACAATCTAGAATTAAATATCATTCATATTTTACTGGATTTCCTTTAACATGTTTTCTCTTTATACATGTTAATTTTATGCAATTGGTGACACAAAAATTATATAGCCTGCACTTTTACTTAAAATTTTAATGTGAAACATTATCCATGATATAGAAAAAACTTTAAAATTATTTTTGTCAATGACTATATGACATTATATTACATGAATATACTATCTATTTTTAAGAGTTTCTTTATTATTTGGCAGTTAGTTTTTTCCCAATTTTATTATAAATAATTTTACATTGGGTATCTTCTTCATAAATTTTTATTTAAGTAACAATACTAATTGAAAATGCTATGGAAATTTTAAAGGTTCTTAACTTACCAAACTGCTTTAGAGAAAAATTATCAAAATTTATATTTCCCAAATAGTCATGCAGATCTCATTTCATTAAATGCTTTGGTTGCTCTGAGAAAATGTTTGTTTTCCAACTCTACTTGTATTTATTAATGGTGCTTTTTTTTACTTTATTCTATGTCATATGTGCTGGAGATGAGTAAATAAGAGCCAAAAATACTATAGTGACTGAGATCCTGGTTTCATTCCGGAAATATTCTCTGTTCATCAAGTTCTACCATCTTATCAACCTTGGAAGAAAAAAAAAAAGAAAAATGTGCCAATCATACGTTCATACTTACCTTTCTTCTCTTAATAAAACACTGAATATTTGGCATACAATTTTTTAAACCATCTTTGTGTTTTCAGTCTGAAAAATTATTTGGGACAAAAGCCCTTATTTTATTCTCTACTGAATAACAATAAGAATGATAATGATATAAAATAAAAACAAGAGAACATATGATGCTCTTTCTCTGTGCCAGACTCATGATAAGCCTTCACATTCATTGCTGGATTTGATCCCAAGGTGGAAAAACATAATGTAATTCTTTAACGTAAAAGTTTAAATCCGGGCTTCCCTGGTGGCGCAGTGGTTGAGAGTCCGCCTGCCGATGCAGGGGACACGGGTTCGTGCCCCAGTCCGGGAAGATCCCACATGCCACGGAGCGGCTGGGCCCGTGAGCCATGGCCGCTGAGCCTGCACGTCCGGAGCCTGTGCTCCGCAACGGGAGAGGCCACAACGGTGAGAGGCCTGCGTACCGCAAAAAAAAACAAAAAAAAACAAAATAACCCACCCTCCTTCCACCTATATATTTCCAATATAAAGAAAACCATGTACTTGTTTAGACCAGGCCCTGGGCTAACTGTGTCTATGGATTGGTGTGTGGTATGATTCCCACTGTTTACAAGAGGAAATGAGGCAGTATGGTCAAGGTACCAGGGCTAGTGATGGGAAGGACTGAGGAAGGTAAGAGAGCTCAGTCCAGAAGTCCACTCCCTTAACCAGAACCCAACAGTCCTGTGGTTTTCAGATTATGAACAGACAGCACAGGTATCACCTGGGAACTTGTTAAAATACAAATTTCAGCCCAGACCTGGGCCTACTAAATCAGAGACTTTGGGGATGAGGCCTGCAAAGCAACATGTTTTTCAGGACCGTCAGGCGATACACTCGGGCCGACCCGGCGCCCACCACTGGGCTGCACAGCAAATCCATTCTGGGAGTTAAAAAAAAAAAAAAAAAAAAAAAAAAAAAAAAGTTTAAACCCTATATTCTTTGGTTCAGATCTCCATATCTAAAAACTAAACATTCTCTCTGTTAGTCAAGTCATGACTGGAACCAGATTGTAAACCTCTAATTATCAGTTGTTAGTGGAATCTTCTGGAAGTATATGAGAGCTATGAGAAGATACAATTTCAAGTTGCTCAGTCATCTAGAAGACTATCAGATAAAAATGAAAGGTGGGAATATTTGGAAGAGATTGACTTGGAGATAATAAAGAAATAACCACACACTATGTTACTTGAAGAAACCTCAGGTCAAATTTGCACCTCTTCTATACATATTGTAATATCAGTCAGTATCTTGTAGCCATAGATGTTTTTGTTAAGTTGTTGAAGTTCCTGGCAGTCCCACTTACAATGTCTGAACTCCAAATTTTCAATTTTATAACTCATAGAATATAATATTAAGTATCTAATTGCTGTTTGTGCATCAATTAAATCCAGCAAATGTAAATTTAAACAGATAGCTGGTAAATCCTTGTTAAGGAGAATAACAGGAAACTATTATAAATAGTCTTGTATAAGGCAGCATCTTTCCTCTTCTCCTTTTAGAAAACATGTAAATACTCATTCAGGGACAAAGAAAAAGAAAACTCCATGATGCTCCATGATGAGAAAGGTTAGTCTAGTGGTGGAAGACCTCAGAAAACGTCAGGAAAAAATTACGTTTCTTGAAAGTGAGGGACTCACTCTGGATTGCAAAAGATTATCACTTCACTGTAACAATAGAGGCAGCAATGAGATTGAGAAGGACTAACAGCAAAAGCTGTCAGGAACTGTTTTTTGTTTCATTGAGAAAGGCTAAGTGGGAGAGTTTAACACAAGTAGGCTAAAAAAATCCAAAAACACGTTATTTGAAGGAAGCTCTTTGTTTATGTGGTAGTAAAGAAGAAAAGATCCCTCTGGAGGTGAAGCCTAAAAGACTACAAAAGTATCCCTATACATCAATACTTTCAATATATTATTTTTCCAAAAATATATGAGTTATTTAATGATGAGTAATAACAAATAATCTGGTATAGCATTAACACAAATATATTGTAAGAAAAAAGGATGGAAAAGAACAGCATAATTTTTTTAAAAAAGAACGCTTCAGAAAAACATTTTATGAAGCACATAAAAATTGTGAGCAAATATTTCACCATTAATTTTCTTAAGTATCTTTATAAAGAAACTGCCTCGGTGAAGAAGGACTACAAATAATAAAGAACATCAATTTAGGATATGGAGATATATAAATAGACAAGATGCAGAAAAAAAGTGGAAAAATTAATCATAAAAAGGAAGACAAAATTTATGGGAACAAAAAGGATACTATATTCTGTGGGAAACTTGGGGGGTAAAATATGCAAAGTGGTCAAAATAAATTGGAAATAAAGATTTTTAAAAGGCTACACAGAAAAAGATCAATGAAAAAATAACACTAAAAAGTAAATTAAAACAATGTAACAAAACAAATATTTAAAGATAATGTTTTTTAAAGATTTCCTGAAAAAAAACAACAGCAAAAAAGACAATATTCAAATTGAAAGTAATATCTCAGGAAAAAATCAACACAACATTTAACACTGCAACATATCCTGGTACACACAACGAATATAAAGGAATAAATGAAAACTTTTGGTTAATTGTAGGGAGTTCAAGACACTTTTTAGGCAAAAAGATATCAGACTGCTTCAGATTTCCCCACAGCAACATTCAATGCCAGAAAATAATGGGAAGAAAGCCACAAAATACTTAAGAAAAGAAAGTGTAAACCAAGGACTTGATACTGAGCCAAGCCAATATTCAGGTAGACAGGTTAAAGACAAACTGTTTGGTTTTGCCACAAATCAGGGAATGTTTTTATTATGAGTTCTTCCTCTAGCAAACTATTGAAGAATGAGCTTCAGAAAACTAATAAATGACCCTGAAAGCTAGTGAAAAAGGATTGGTAGTAGGCATAAATTATATATAACTTTAAAAGAAAGAGTAAAATAAAAATAAAGATTAGAATGAAGAGAATAGAACAAAATTTTTAAAATAAAAATATAAAAGAGAGTAGAATAATTGTTATATGCCTGGACACCATAGAAACGATATAGCCAACCAATATTTGGGAAGTGGAACATAGAATAAGCTGCTGACTACCACCTCTATAGTGCTTCAGAGTTAAGAGGGTATCAATTCAAGGTGACATATCATATATGAGAAGTTTACATAAAATTTAGAGTACCAAAGTGAATACTAAGATTAAAATTGGTCTATAGAAGATGTGAGAAAGAAAAGCTTCCCATTTAAGAGGGAAGCAATAGCTACAGCCATTAATTGCCATTTAACAATATAGTATAAATATCTTTCCACATCACCCAGAATCTACATTTTTTTTTATTGGATGAATAGCATTTCTGTTTCTGAATATATATGATTCTCTTAAATAAGCCATATTATTGGAGATGTAGGTGTTCCCAAAATGTTAATTTAAGAGAAATAGCACTATAAACTTTAAACATATGTTTTTGTGTGTTTGTGTGTTTACTTTTCCAGTTAAACTCCTAGTAATATAACTCTTGGGTCAATATATTGACAAATTTTGGAGGCTTTTGTAATATATTGCCAAAGTATCTTTTACAGCAAAAATAGTGATAATTATTTCTCTTGATTATTGTTAATATTAGATGTGATCACACTTTTATATCTTTACAGAATTCCTGAGAAAATTGTCATATTTAAATTTACATTTATTTCATTCTTCATAAAACAAATGAACTCATTATATACTGACTAAAAATTTGTATTCATTCTTTTTTTTCAAAACACCTGTTTATTCCCTTTCTCCAATTTCCACTGAAGTTTGCACTTTTCATATTGATCTGTAAGTGTCCATTATGTATTACGACAATCCTTTATCATGTTTCTTATAAATATTTCTCCCCTTTAAACTTTTATTTATGGTATTTAAAACTCATAAAAGTTACTTTTATGTTAAATCTATTTCTCTTTTCTTCTATAGCTTCTGCCTTTATTTCAGTCTTAGAAATTATTTTTAACCTAACTGTACATAAATTTTTTTTAGTATCTTAATTCTCTACACTTTCTATAGCATCTGTGATTTATTTATTTATTAACACAAAAGGTGTTTATTTAAATCATTTCCCCTAACTTGGAATTCCTTTTTTAAAAATATACATATACTATTGGGCTTCCTTGGTGGTGCAGTGGTTAAGAATCTGCTGGCCAATGCAGGGGACATGGGTTCGATCCCTGGTCTGGGAAGATCCCACATGCCGCGAAGCAACTAAGCCTGTGTGCCACAACTACTGAGCCTGTGCTCTAGAGCCCCACAAGCCACAACTACTGAGCCCATGTGCCACAACTACTGAAGCCCTGAGGCTAGAGCCCCTGCTCCACAACAAGAGAAGCCAACTCAGTGAGAAGCCCGCTCACCGCAATGAAGAGTAGTTACTGTTTGCACAACTAGAGAAAGCCCATGCACAGCAACGAAGAACAAATGCAACCAAAAATAAATAAATAAATAAGCAGCATTGTCAATCATGGAAAATATTTTTAAAAATAAAATATACATATATTATTGAAGTATAGTTGATTTACAATGCTGTGTTAGTTTCAGGTATAGAGCACAGTGATTCAGTTTATATATATAAATATATATATTTTTTTCTTTTTCAGATTCTTTTCCCTTACGGGTTATAAAAAATATTGTGTATAGTTCCTTGTGCTATAGAGTAGGTCCTTGTTGGTTATCTATTTCATATATAGTAGTGTATATATGTTAATCTCAACCTCCTAATTTATCCCTTTCCCCACTTTCCCTTTTGGTAACCATACGTTTGTTTTCTATGTCTGTGAGTCTCTTTCTGTTTTGTAAATAAGTTCATTTGTATCTTTTTTGTTCTTTAGATTCCACATAATTGATATCATATGATATTTGTTTTTCTTTGCCTGGCTTACTTCATTTAGTATGATAAACTCTAGGTCTATCCATGTGGCTGCAAATGCAATTAGTTCATTGTTTTTTTATGGCTGAGTAATACTCCATGGTCTATATGTACCACATCTTCTTTATCCATTCATCTGTTGATGGACACTTAGGTGGTTGCTTCTGTCTTGGCTACTGTAAACAGTGCTGCAATTAATATTGGTGTGCATGTATCTTTTTGAATTATAGTTTTCTCTGGATATATGACCAGGAGTGGGATTGCAGGATCATATGGTAACTCTATTTTTAGTTGTTTTTTATTTTAAAACATCTTTATTGGAGTATAATTGCTTCACAATTATGTGTAAGTTTCTGCTGTATAACAAAGTGAATCAGCTATACACATACATATATCCCCATATCTCCTCCCTCTTGCAGTTCCCTCCCACCCTCCATATCCCACCCCTCTAGGTGGTCAGAAAGCAATGAGCTGACCTCCCTGTGCTATGTGGCTGCTTCCCACTAGCTATCTATTTTACATTTCGTAGTGTATATATGTCCATGCCACTCTCTCACTTTGTCACAACTTACCCTTCCCCCTCCCCATGTTCTCAAGTCCATTCTCTATATCTGCTTCTTTATTCCTGTCCTTCCCCTCAGTTTTTCAGAACCTTTTTTTTTTTTTAACATTCCATATATACGTGTATATATACGTGTATATATGCTGTGTAGAGTAATCTTGATTGTAGGTTTTTCCGTTTCATCACATTAAATATGTCCTGCCACTCCCTTCTGGCTTGCAGAGTTTTGCTGGAAGATCAGCTGTTAACCTTATGGGTTTTCCCTTGTATGTTATTTGTTGCTTTTCCCTTTGCTGCTTTTAATATTTTTTCTTTGTATTTAATTTTTGATCATTTGATTAATATGTGTCTTGGCATGTTTCTCCTTGGATTTATCCTGTATGGGACTCTCTGTGCTTCCTGGACTTGACTGAATATTTCCTTTCCCATATTAGAGAAGTGTCCAACTATAAACTCTTCAAATATTTTCTCAATCCCTTTCTTTTTCTCTTCTTCTTCTGGGACCCCATAATTCGAACGTTGGTGCGTTTAATGTTGTCCCAGAGGTCTCTGAGACTGTGCTCAATTCTTTTCATTCTTTTTTCTTTATTCTGCTCTGTGGTAGTTATTTCCACTATTTTATCTTCCAGGTCACTTATTCGTTTTTCTGCCTCAGTTATTCTGCTATTGATCCCTTCTAGAGAATTTTTAATTTCATTTATTGTGTTGTTCATCATTGTTTGTTTTCTCTTTAGTTCTTCTCGGTCCTTGTTAAACGTTTCTTGTATATTCTCCATTCTATTTCCAAGATTCTGGATTCTTTACTATCATTACGCTGAATTCTTTTTCAGGTAGACTGTCTATTTCCTCTTCATTTGTTTGGTCTTGTGGGTTTTTATCTTGCTCCTTCAAGATAAGGCATAAGTTGTCTCCTCCACAATTTACTTTCAAAGAGTTTTTATTTTAATCATACCATCAGCCAAAAAGAAGGAAGAACAGATAAGAAGAAACAAGAGATTACCTAATTGCTATCAATAAAAACCTAATATTTGGGGCTTCCCTGGTGGCGCAGTGGTTGAGAGTCCACCTGCCGATGCAGGGGATGCGGGTTCGTGCCCCAGTCCGGGAAGATC
This sequence comes from Lipotes vexillifer, assembly GCF_000442215.2. Lineage (NCBI taxonomy): Eukaryota > Metazoa > Chordata > Mammalia > Artiodactyla > Lipotidae > Lipotes > Lipotes vexillifer. The sequence continues at coordinate 199,489 of NW_006772719.1, read as the reverse complement.
CCACATGCCGCGGAGCGGCTAGGCCTGTGAGCCATGGCCGCTGAGCCTGCGCGTCCAGAGCCTGTGCTCCACAACTGGAGAGGCCACAACAGTGAGAGGCCCGTGTACCGCAAAAAAAAAAAAACCTAATATTTGTTTGTTGTTTTGTACAAAGGAATATCTCTAAATAGGAACTCTGATACTTACATCAATCTAGCGTACTCTAGTTCCCTTGCTGAGCACCAGAAAACATCTTTCATAAAGGAAGGAGGGAATATATAAAGTTTTTAAAGAACACAAAAACACATATGGAGTCAAGACTGGATTCAAAACTTGGACTTACCCCTTCCTAGCTGTATGACCTCGGACAACTTATTAAATTTTCTGAGGCAGTAAAAAGTGTATGATACTTATCTCATATGCTTATGGAGCAAATTAAGTGTAATGATGTATGTAACATGATTAATAAGTGTCCAATGATATATAATATTATCGTGCTTTTATTACATTAGCACAATAATCAACTATTGTCCATATTTCACTAACCCAAAAACTCCAAATGAGCATTAGAATCTCATTGTACACAATAGCAGAGGCTGCCATTCAGTATGTGTAATGATGCCTCATTATGAAGACGACTCTTATGAGCAGATAAAACCAAATGTCCCATTTGCCATATCCTCAAATAGGAAACTTGTGAGAAAATATGAAAGGATTTTTTTATGACTAGCATAAGTGAGTGACTGATGCAGGGAATGAGGAGTTCCACAGAGGTAAATTTGCTAAATAAAGAAGTAACTTATCAAAGTCAATTTGTTTGATCATCCAGAGCTGATATTAAGAATACTATTTACTGGGCCTTCCCTGGTTATCCAGTGATAAAGAATCCACCTTGCAATGCAGGGGACGAGGGTTCGATTCCTTGTCAGGAAACTAAGATCCCACATGCTGCGGGGCAACTAAGCCCACACACCACAACTACTGAGCTCACGCACCTCAACTAGATCCCACGTGCCACAAACTATGGAGCCCACGCACTCTGGAACCCACACACCACAACTAAAGAGCCCATGTACCCTGGAGCTTGTACACCACAACTAGAGAAGAGAAAACCCACACGTCACAACTAGAGAGAAGCCCGCGCTCCACAACGAAAAGCCCACGTGCCGCAACAAAGATCCTGTGTATTGCAACTAAGACCTGATGCAGCCAAAAACAAATAAAATAAATAAATCTTAAAAATATATATTATTTATTGCATGGTATAGTAACACTGTAGCAAACATTGTGGAATCCTATCCAGCAAATATTCCTCAATTCCTCTTTGATGCCAGAATTTCAATTTTGTGAATCTTGATTATTCTAGAGCAATTATGACAGTTCCACATTCCCTGGAGGAATGAACAGACTTTAGTTTTTAGAGATGTCTTATGTTTACCAAATAATAAAGAGATTTCTGATACACTCTCTCTCTCCCCTGCTCAGTTTCCCATATTACTAATACATTGCATTAACGTGGTGTATTTGTTACCATTGATGAACCAACATTGATATATTAACTAAAGTCCATAGTTTACATTAGCATTTACTCTTTGTGTTGTTCAGTTCCATGGGTTTTGATAAATGCCTAATATCATTAATCCATCATTGTAGTGTCATACAGAATAGTTTCACTGCCTTAAAAATACCCTTTTCTCCACCTATTCATTCCTCTTCTCCTCCCTCCAGAACCCTGGAAACCACTGATCTTTTTACTATCTCTACAGTATTGCCTTTTCCAGAATGCCATATAGTTGGATTCATAGAGTATGTAGCCTTTTCTGACTGACTTCACTTAGTAACATGTATTAAAGATTTTCCCATGTCTCTCGGTGGCCTGATAGCTCATTTCCTTTTATTCTCGAATACTATTTCATTCTATGGATTCACCACAGTTTGTTTATCCTTTCACCTTTTAAAGAACATATTGGTTGCTTACAGCATTAGGCAACTATGAATATATCTGCTATAAACAGTTATGTGCAGATATTTTTGTGGTCACAAGTTTTCAACCCATTCGGATAAATACCTAGGGACTCAATCACTAGATTGGGTTGTAAGCCTATTTAGCTTTGTAAGAAAATTTCAAACTAACTTCCAAAGTGGTTATACCATTTTGCATGTCCACCAACAATAGATGAGAGAATCTTTTGCTGCACACCCTCTCTAGCATGTGATGGCAAATGTTTTGGATTTTAGTCATTCTAATGGTGTGTAGTAGCATCACATTGTTGTTTTAACTTGCAGTTTCCTAATGGCATATGATATTAAGCATCTTTTCATGGTTGTTTGCTATTTATTTAGCTTCTTTGGTGAGATGTCCATTCAGAACTTCTGCCTACTTTGTCAAACCACTTTATTAAGGTATGATTGACATATTAAAAGCTGTACATAAAAGTGCAGGACCAGATGGCTTCACTGATGAATTCTACCACACATTTAAGGAAGAATTAATACCAATCCTCCTGAAACTCCTCCAAAAAAATAGAAGAGGAGGGAACATCCCAAACTCATTTTACAAGGCCAGCATTACTCTAACCAAAACCAGACAAGAATGCCACAAGAGAAGAAAATTACAAGCCAACAGCCCTGATAAACACAGACTCAAAAATCCTCAATAAAATATTAGCAAACTGAATTAAACAATACATTAAAAGGATTATACACTCTGATCAAGGGGGATTTATTTCAGGCATGCAAGAATTGTTCAATATCCACAAATCAATCAATGTGATACACAACCATAACAAAATAAAGGATAAAAATCATATGTATATAGAGAGACAAAGTATTTGAACGAAGTCAACACTCATTTATGATAAAAACTCACAACAAAATGGGTATAGAGGGAATGTACCTCAGCATAATAAAGGTCATTTATGACAAGCCAATAGAAAACATCACACTCAATGGTGAAAGGCTAAAAGCTTTTCTTCTAAGATTGGGAACAAGACAAGGATGTTCACTTTGCCACTTCTATTTAACAAAGTACTGGAAGTCGTAGCCAGAGGAATTAAGGGAAAAAATGCATCCAAATCAGAAAGAAAAGAAGTACAGTTGCCTCTGCGTGCACGTGAAATAATTATATATACAGAAAACTCTACGGATTCCACACACGTACACACACACACACCAAAACCGTTAGAACTAAAAAACAAATTCAGTTTAGTTGCAGGATACAAAATCGACACACAAAAATCAGTTGTGTTTCAGCACACTAACAATGAACTAACTGAAAAAGAAAATAAGAATAAATCCCATTTACAAATGCATCAAAAAAAATACTTAGTTATAAGCTTAATTAAGGAGGTGAAAGATCTATACAATGAAAACTATGAAACAATGATAAAAGAAATTGAAGAAGATACAAATAAATGGCAAAATATTCCATGCTCATGGATCAGAAGAATGAATATTAAAATATCCATACTACCCAAAGGGTCCAGAAATAAACCCATGCATATTGGGAGATTGGGACTGACATATATACACTAATATGTATAAAATGGATAACTAATAAGAACATGCTATATAAAAAAATAAATAAAACAAAAATTTTTTTTATAAAGGAGCAATACAATAACAAAGAATAAAAAATAAAATAAAATTAGAAAGATAAAAAATATTTTAGGAAAAATATAATTGAAACAGCTGCAAAAAGGTAAAACAAAACCACAACAGAAAAAAAGAGAAAAAAAGGTGGGGCAGGGGGAACAAGCCAAAAGGAGCAGAACAATAACGAAGTATAAAGAATAAAATAAAATTAGAAATATAAAAGGTTTATTAGAAAAAATTAAAATATAAATGAATCAACAACAAGGTAAAACAGAACCCCAACCTAAAAGAAGAAAAAAAAAAAAGAAAAAGAAAATAAAAGGCCAGAAAATGCCTTGGCTATGGGGGGTGGAGCTTAGGCAGGAGCCTGGTACCTAGGCAGGGGTGGGGTGTAGGGTGGGGCAGGGCCTGGGGGGTGTGGTGACATTTAAGCATGGGGCAGGGCTTAGGCTTAGGACCTGCATGGAAGGGGAGAGGTCGCACATCCAGAGAGGGGCCTCAGGAGTGTGGAGTTCTGGAGTTTCATGGTAAGGCTCTGTGTGAGGGTGTGTCGGTGGGGTTTAGGCCCAGCGCAGTTGGAGGGGGTCTCAGAGGGGTTATCTGAGTATAGAGGTAGGGCCCTGGGTGGGGGTTTAGGGGCGGGGCTTGGGCTCTGGGTGGCAAGAGGGAGGCTCCGAAGGCAAAGGATTAGGCCTGGGAGGGCTCCCTGGTGCCCAAGTGGGCAGGGAAAGCGCTGGCTGTGTTCCCTTCCATTCTTCTGCCCCCCTGAGCGTCTCCCCCATCGCTGCTAGACCCCTACACATGGGTGGGTCCTGCTGGGTGTAGGAACTCCTCCCCTCCCCCAGCTGCCCTTCAGGGGTGCTGGTCCCATAGGTCCAGCCTTTACTTTTGTTCCCCCTTTCCTCCCTCCCACTCCCTCAGGACCCGCGCGGCTGGAGGTGGGGGCCTCGGTGGGCAGAGGATCAGGCCCGGGATCTCGGCTGGCTTCCGGGGGCCCAAGTGGGCAGGGGAAATGCTGGCCACGTTCCCTTTGGATTCTCTGCCCTCCCAGTGGTCCCCCCCTTTCCCCTTCTGGGCATGGGATCCCTTCCCCTTCTCCAGCCCCCCCTGAGGGGCACTGGTCCCATACCGCCTCCATTTCTCCTCCCCCCTTACTCCCCGCCACGTCCCACGTCCTACCCATGCTGGGGGTTCCTCCCATCCCCTTAGGTGTCCGTGGTCCCCCACTGGTGCCTGGTAGGTGCCCTAGCTGTGCACGGACGCAAATTCTGCGCCCTCCTAGTCTGCCATCCTGACTCCCCTGTCCTTACTCTTAATGTCTTCTGGAATCTGCCATATTAGAATACATGAGAATGGAAGAAACACTTCCCTGAACAGTTTAAAAATCTATCCTAAATGCATCGTTGTATATTTTCTTTAACTTTTTTTTTCCCTGCCACAGCTGTGGATTCATCCATATGGTACCTTCTCAAGAATGCAGCCAATTTTCCTGTATTATTGTCTAATTTACAAGTCTTGTGGCTTTTGTTTTTTGATATTCTTACAGTTGAAATCTTGTGTTTGGGGAGACTCCATTTTTGCAATTCCTGTTATTGATCCCATTGAAGAATATATTGTTTATAGTTACATAGTGGGGCTGGAAATAAAGTATAAGTGGATTTGACCAAAGGAAATACAAAAAGGAATGATTGCTGCCTTCTCTGACTGGTTAAATAATACCTGTATTTCAGAAATCACTCTGAACCTAGGCTGAGTAATTTCCTCAAACTATCCTTTGACCTAGTTTCCTCTATAAAGTGGAAAGCGCATGACCACAGACAGACAGTTTCCTCTATAAAGTGGAAAGAGCATGACCACAGACAGTTCAATTTAAACTCCATGTCTTAAATTTTCCATTTCAAAGGAATTTATCAACCATGTATAAATTTTGCAAAGATTTAACCTAAAATAGTTTAGTAGCTTTTGAACAGTACACCCACACTAAGATCACAGAAGTGTAATGTTGTACATTGGAAGTGGTGGAGGGGGTGTGTTAGGGGATCCTTATGGAGATAATTTTGGATAAAACTGCTGATATGTTATTAATACCTCCCCCTCACCCCAACTCGCCCTATATACATACACACACACGCAGGCAAGAGGTGGGAGTAGGTACTTGTCTTTCACCATTCAGAGAGTTTGATACGTATCCCAAGTAGTTATAAGACATACTGAGTTACTGTCTTGCTGCTGCCCAGGAAAACTGCAGCCTAAGGATAAGCTAGCTAGCAGCTTTTGTGGCACTGTGAAGAAGAGTTGCTGATGTGCTAGGATAAGTCTATGCAACCTATAGTTGGCACAGCTAATAAGTTACATGACTGAATTCCTAGTTGCTGAGGAAAGAGCAAGTGATCTTTAGAATAGAGTGCACTTGCTCAGATTTAGGAACCTGTAGCTGAACCAACAACAACAATGGCATCTGGAAGTTGTGGAAATGATCTCCAAAGGCTCCATGGGAGTGTCAAGCCAAAAACAGGAACGCTAAACATCCCCCAGGCCAGAGAACAGAAAGCCAGTTTACAACAGGACCAGTCAAACATTAATACCCCTACATCCTGTAACTCACTCTCCTCTCTTAGCTTGTTTCTTGTTATCTTGAAGGGGTTCGAGGTTGTAGATATAAGGGAGGGGAGGAAGTGAGCAAGAGAGATGAGGCTGACCACAGCCCCTTCCTTGAAGTAACTTCTCTGGTTGTAGCCAGAGAAGATGAAAAGAAGCTTCACCTTTGATCAAGTTGCAAGCTTTCACGATTATATGGGAGTGGGCATTTTTAATTAATAAATTGTTTGTGAAACAAACTGACCTGGACTGTCTACTATCTACCATGACTAAAAAATCTCACTTCTGTCCAGTTTTTCTCCTGGGGCAATGGAAGTACTATATCCACTGGGATAGTTTAAAGGGACAGTAGGTAACAGAAATAAAACTGATTTTACGTTTAAACGTTATGAGTCTTGCTTGATTAATTCTATTAGGTGTATGGCCTTGAGCAAGTTACTTAAATTCTCAATCCCTCATCAATAAAATTATGTTAACTATTAGTACTTCATAATATTGCTATGAAGATGCAAGTAGTTTTTAAAATTATAAGAAGCATTACTACTTAAATTGTCTAACACTGTGTCTGACTCATAATAACCATTAAATAAACAGTACCTACTACACTTTTCCTAGCTCACTTGGACCTTTCACTTATGATTAAGATATACTTTACAGTATTCTTGTTGAATACAGATAATACACTCACAGTGTTTGACAAAACAAAAGGGGCTTCCAGCTCACTTGGACCTTTCACTTATGATTAAGATATACTTTACAGTATTCTTGTTGAATACAGATAATACACTCACAGTGTTTGACAAAACAAAAACAAGGGGCTTCCCTGGTGGCGCAGTGGTTGAGAGTCCGCCTGCCGATGCAGGGGACACGGGTTCATGCCCCGGTCCGGGAAGATCCCACATGCCGCGGAGCGGCTGGGCCCGTGAGCCATGGCTGCTGAGCCTGAGTGTCCGGAGCCTGTGCTGGGCAACGGGAGAGGCCACAACAGTGAGAGGCCCGCGTACCGCATACCAAATGCCTGATAACAAAGGACAAGAAAGATGCGACACTTTTCTGAATGATTACAGGATGAAAGAACTTACTTTCACCTTTTAAGCACCACTTATGTCTGGAGAAATCTTTTTCAATAAATATCTGTTCTGAGTTCCCAGTCCCATGTACAGTATTTTGAATGATCAAAAAAGTTTCTACTCTTAAGGAATTTAGTCCCTTCTAAGGAAAAAATATAACTAAAATATAATCAAATGTAAAAATTATTGTTAGAAGCAGTAAGTGAAAAGGAAAGAAAGGTCAAAGAAGCACTTGTCTGAAGCAGAGTTTGAGTGAGAAAGACCAGTGGAAGAGATGGGTTTGAGGTGGGCCTGAGAGAACGAGCAGGCTTCTGAGCAATACACGAAAAGCAGGAGGCTTTTATAGATGAGGGGAATGGAAAAGGTATCAGATATACTTTGAGTTTAAATCTGTGATGGCTCTGTGTTTTGTCCTTGTCAATCTATTTAAGCTGGGAATCCAATATGGTTTAATTGTACAAATAAACATTCCTTAGAGTTATTGAGATAATAGAATAAGGTATTTGACTTCTGTCTTAGTCTGTTCAGGCTGCTATAACAAAAATACCATATACTGGGTGGTTCATAAACAACAGAAATGTATTTCTTACAGTCTGGAGCCTAGGGAGTCCAAGATCAAAAGTGCTAGCAGATCTGTTGTCCGGTAAGGGCTTGCTTCACGGTTCATAAATGACTACCTCATGCTGTGTCTTCACACGGAGGAAAGGGTGAAAGAGCTCTCTAGGGTCTCTTTTATGAGGCACTAATCCCATTCATGAGGGTTCCACCTCATGACTTAATCATCCTAAAGGCCAACCTCCTACTATCATAACCTTGGGATTTAGATTTTCAACATATGAAATTAGAGTGGGGGGGCACAGACATTCAGTACATGGCAACATTGTAAAGTATAAACTTTTCTTTAAATAATAGCTGAATTATATTTTAAAAAATAACAGAGATTTAGCACCTAATCATGTTTTATATATAACACAAAATGATACGTTGGGAGCATTTACTCCATTCTAGAAAAATAAAATTTTGTGTTAGAATTATACTGAGCTAAGTAATTAGAATGTTGGAACAACAGATATTCAGATATTTTAAGTTACATTTATCTATAGAAAATAAGATTTTCTAAAAATGATGTTGTTGCATAAAGTGTCTCATTGCTTTATGCACATCTTTTCCTTTAAGTGAAAGCCACAATTTGAAAGTAAATGACATTTGCAAGCCCCTAGAACAATTAAGCTCTTATGATATCTGTGTGTATATAGGGATGGAAAATATTTCTCAAATTCATAAAGCAATAGAATTGAGGACAGAGAGGGAAGGTGAATGGAGGACAAAAATAAAAGAAGATACCATGACTAGTTACAAAAACATAAAGCACACAGTAAGGTCTGTTGAATTCTCAGGAATTTTTCAATGGTTTCAACTCTCAATTATTTCCCACATCCCATTCAAAGGTGCATTAAAATATTAACATCAGTATTTCATTTCTTTGCATTTATAATCATGCCCTTGCCCCACACAGACTCACACCTGCACATCTGATCTTCTTATGCAAATAACTTGGTAGAGCTATATTTTAAACCTCTAGTTCCTAAGTTGAACTCTGTTTTTCTTTGACTCCAGTACGTGTAGCACCAAAATTTGGTAGTAGAGAAGGAAAAGGGACCTGCATAGATCTAAACTTGAACTAGTCTTGACACTGCATAAAGTGCTTCAGTTCCAGTTCATATCTCACTAAAGAACAGATTCGTAAAAACAAAACAGACAAATAAAAAACAAGAACAACAAAACATGCGGTAACAAATAGCATGGCTTACTGTAAAGAGAATGGGATTCATATGCTACTAAACCAAGCTGGACCTGAAAGCAGGCTCTGTCACTTACTAGCTTTGTGTCCCAGGAGAGTGATTATCAAACTTGGGTGCATACCAGTCAATCACTTGGGAATCTTGTTAAAATGCAGTTTCTGACTCAGTATGCTTAGAGTGGTTCCTGAGATTCTGCATTTCTAACAAGCTATCAGGGGATGCTCATGCCACTGGCCCAAGGACCACATTCCTAGCTGCAAGTTCCTAGGACAAGACACACAAGGCTGCTAAGACTGTTTCTAGTCTCTAGGGAAGATATCATAACTCCCCTTATGTTGCTGAAAAGAAGTGAATATAGTAATTCAATTAAATCCCTAGTGACTGGTGTGCGATAGATCTGTAGTAAATACCTTTGATGAAATAGTTATCTTTTGAACATCTTTCTACCATCTCTAATGTGGTTTTCCTTGTGGTGGGTTTAAGTCTCAATTTTTCCCTTGAGGGAAAGTTCTGACAATTAAACTAGAAATTTCTGTAAAATCTTCCTTGTAATTGTGACTAGGATATTGCAAATTCCCTGCCAGTACTAAAGGGTTAATAAAAATTGCAGAGTTTCAGTGTTACTAAGGCCCTCATCTAGGACTATTAGTAAAATGACCTTGAGGCAACCAGCTGTCACTTAGACAAAATGCCTTATAAGGCCTGAAATAATGACACCACATTGTATCATCCCAAATCTGCATTTCAAAACCAGCAAAACGCAGCTGTCTGTCAGCCTGTCAGAAATCATTCAGCTTGAACCTAAACGTGTTTTTATGCTTTTCACCACAAATTTTAACAGTGACAAATGGAGGGATGGCTTCTATAACCTAATGAAGCTCTCACCACCTCTGAGACATTTCAACCCCCTCCACTTAAATGTTTCCTGAAACAAGATGTACAATGTCTGTGTCACAGAGAATGTCATGGCTCATTTGTCATCTAACCTCATATCTCTGAGCAGGCTGGTAAGAACAGGGGAAGAGATTATTTCTCTCAGGTGGTGAATTCCAATGTGTTGAACATATGACTCATTGTCTTAACTCTACTTAAGGTATTTTCAGCTTTTCCATTTCAAAATGAATCTCTAACTACTATATTAATAATCATGAAGGTCTCTCGAGAAATGAACAAATACGCATTTATCATGTCTAAATTCATTGGCTTCCCTTTAATATTAATGCCTCTAAATTTGTTTATTGACTGTCACTTTAGCACATCTTTTTCTTAAGCTAAAGAAAGGCTATTAATAATTCATGCATGAAATGTTTAATATTTAACACTATCTCCTAGCTTCTCCCAATCTAATATATTAATGTAGATGCATCATTATGCTAGAGGAAATGCCTCACAATATTAGAAAATGTTATGGACCCAAAGGAGTAATGTCTAGTTAATTACTAAAGAGGAGTCTACATCTGGTAGATTCTGTCTTCCCTGGTTTATTCTCTGATAGGTCTCCAGATGATCTCTGAATCAGTCTCCTTAAGCACGCAAAGGTTTCAGAGGTTATTAGTAGTAATTGTATTGCACAACTGAGGGAATTTTGTTTAGCGTGATGAAAGCAGCAATGTCATTATTAGTTGATTAGTGTGAACAATCTTTGGCAATATGTAGCACCAACTATATGATTCCAACTGGTGGCAACTCATTATTCTGATTGCTATTTGATTTGCAGTATTATCAACCACAAAGTGAGCGACACGGACCAGGGAAGAAAAGCAATAATTGGAAGATGTTTTTATGACCAATGGGAGACATGAAGATTTCATTGTTTAGGAAAATGAATCTGCATGAAGCATTTTGGGGTTAGATTTAGAAGTCAGAAGTCTAGTAAAGTAATGCATAAAACTTAGTATCATAGACTTTTTTTTTTCATCAAATTAAATGTAAAGTAGGTTAAGGCATTGTGATTTTAGTATTTGTCAAGGGACAATTTCCATTGCAAGGCAAAACAAGATACACACAAAAAAGGAAAGGAGGAGAAACTGCTAGGAGGAGTTTGGAGAGTAAGTACTAGAGGAGTCTATGAGAAAAAAAATATTTTCTAGGTGAACAAATGCTATACCCTTGGAAGAATCTAAACAGAAACATCTTATGTTAAATTTAAAAGACACATGTTTTCTGGTAAACTCCAATGGCAATATCATCAATAACAAGAGGTGCTTTTTTCTGTTTTGAGGCTTTTTAGTTGCTTCTAATGATATTACATGATACTTATCACATATAAAAAATCACAGGTATAAAATATATATATCTGAAGCCTATCAAAGAAAAACTGAATCATATGGAATTAAATAGGCAAGAAAACTTTATTCAAGACTTGCAGCAGGGGTCAAGACTACTGCAGTAACAGAATGTTTGAACTCAATTCTGTTGAAACAACAGGCAAGAGAGTTCTTAAATGATGGAGTGAGCTGTGGAAAAGTACTGGATGTGTTAAGGGGTAGGTTGGTCAATGTGATTAGGCCATCTGTGTTTGCTAATTGGACATTATAGTAGTTAGGCTTCTACTCTCTTACAGAGAATGAGAGACACGGTCTCTATCTTCCTTAATGATTGTATTTGAAAGGGATGGTTCCCAGGTCCCCGAGAAAGACATTCGTGGTTGTAAAACTGGTAGAAGCTAGGAGATTTACTTTCTAAGAAGGCAGAGAAAGAATTTACAATTCCAAATTTTCTAGAGAAAATGCCCTAAGAAAAGAGCTCTGGGGCCTATGATTCCCCTTAGTCAATCTGAGGGGAATGTTAAGGTCATCTTGATCAAGTCCCACTCTTGAGACACACTGGCCATTAAACTTTTGGAGAACATTCTTGTAGACCTAGACCATTTTTCATACATAAGTTCATATTGGATATGCAGTGTAGATAGGTCCAAATATAGTTTTTTTTAAAAAAATAAATTGGATTATATCCTGTTATTTTTGAAACTGTTTATTTTATCTCACAATATATCATGGAAATACTACTATTGTGAACAATATGTACACAGCATTCTTTTTAGTGATTTCACTGATTTCATTGTATTCAATTCTATGGGGCCATAATTTTACCAACTTATTTATGGTAGCTAAAACTTAGTCTCTCCCATCCTTCCTCCAGATCTCCTACTAAAAGTAAACAACTTTACATGACTTTAAAGTCACCCTTCTTGAAAGAAAACTTCTTTCATTACCTTGCACTTCAAAATTTTGCAAAGAAAAAAATTACCAAATATTTACTAAATATTTTTGTAAAAAATGACCATACCACAGGGCAAATGCATTGTTCTTAGCTAATTATTTTATTATTTTAACATCTTTTTCTTAGCTCACTCGATTTTGATATTGATAGGAAGCGTTTCAAAGCTGAATCCTTATAACAAGATAATTAATTCATAAGTTGTGCATCTATTTACATCTCTATTTTCAAAGCTACACTTGAAATTCTAAGTTAATTTGCTATGGCTACATTGGATCTATGATCATACTGACAGACCTGCTGAGCCTGATCCCTGCTGTGAGATGCATTCTATAAAATTCCAGAACATTTGTGAAATACACACACATTAATTCTAATAATGGGTTTAAGAAGAAGGCTTTTTTTGTTTGTTTCCTTGTTTGTTTTGTTTTTTCAACAATAGATAATTTAAATAAAATATTCTGGGAAAAACCTTTTTTTTTTTTTCCAAAATAGTGCAAGGTCAATATTGGCTTTCTTTTAGAACTCTACTTCCATCCTCTTGCTTGTTTTCTTCCAGACTCTAGACATAAGGCCCTTGTTTTTAGACACTTAGAAGATATTTTCATGTAGAATTGGAGAAGACTGAGAAAGAAACAAATCACAGCTGGATCTCCCTCTCTTTCATTCTGTTATTAATGTTATGAAAACATTAGTGAATGTCAGAAATAAAACAGTCATCATTTTCACTATTTGCAGAAAATGTATCATATAGTTTCATTAGTTTGAATTTTTAAAAGATTGTGGCATAATTCAATTGAACATTCATATTAGAAATAGATTGTTAGTTTGGTCCACCAGGATGTCAGGGTTACATCAATGGAACCCAGCCAAGTCTCTTTTCTTACTAGCCACTTTGGTTTATCAGTAAGAATTCTGTTCTATAGTTATAACATGAAGCCCTCTATTCTGTATAGCAAAGTTATTGTTATACTCCTTGGGGGGTAAAGCTTCCCTGACTTTTATTTTTTTATGAATCTTCGCTGTTCCCTGAGAGTCAGACTCACCAGGACTTTATCAAACTTTACTGCTTAAATAGAGTATGGAAATTGGAAAAGATTTGAAAAACCAACAGCGGAGTAAATCAACAAAACTGTTTAGTTTAGGCATATCGTGCCCTTTACTAGCTGCAATCAATGCAGGATTCTCCACTGGAAATGCTTGAGGAAAGGCAGGAAAAACAAAACAAAACAATGTTTTCATAGCTGGAAACTCAGACAAGTGTGATAGTTAAAGTGATACATTTTTCAAATAAATAAAGGGAGTTTGAACAAGAAGAGCTTAGACAGGATATTACCACAGTAGTAAAACACTCAAGTTTGCTAGAGCCCTTCCCTTTACTATGGTCACTGACATGAATGACGAGAACTATTTCTTCTTTGAACATATTCTTACCTATCAAAATTTCAGAATTAATTGGAATCCCCAGAATCTAGTATTTCAAAAAACAGAGAGATTTGAATAGGTATCTGAAAGATGTTACTTCTTGAATGATTTCCTCCCAATGCAAGATGTGTGGCAACATCTTTACCACCGCTCACTTTTTATGTCCTCCTCAGGATAGTAGGGGCATCAAGCATAGGTGATGAAATTCAACATTGCTACATGTAGTCCTAATGTTACAGAACTTCCAACTAGAATTGGACATTGTTGGTTTTTTCTACTGCTCTTTCCTTGGCTCTTGTGATCCACATATTTCTAAGTTTCCTTCATTGGTCATTCTTCTTAGGCTGGTCTCTTAAACTTTGATGTTCTTCACATTTTTATCTTTCTCACTGTACATTTTATCTCAGAAAAATCATAACTACTTCAATGTTCCTGATTCTCAAAACTATATTTCCAATTTAGTTTTCTTTCTGAGTCTTGATCCTAATATCTAATTGCTTCTGGACATTTCTTCTGGATTGCCACATTTATACCAAAAACTCAGTTGATCATTTTCCCCTTCATTCTTACATTTTCTTTTTCCTATCTCATTGAACCATTCCAGCAACTACCCCATTACCTAGCCAAAACATAAGCATTAACATTTCCTTCTACTTGATCCTGTGCATTTCATAAGCCACCAAGTTTTATATCACTTTATATCTTTTATCTCTTGATTCATCCATTTTATTCATGATACCATTACCATAATTGTATCCACAATATTCTTTGCCCAAATTTCTGTGATAACCTCTTTTTTTTTTTTTTTTTTTTTTGAGGTACGCGGGCCTCTCACTGTTGTGGCCTCTCCCGTTGCGGATCACAGGCTCTGGACACGCAGGCTCAGCGGCCATGGCCCACGGGTCCAGCTGCTCCGCAGCATGTGGGATCCTCCCGGACTGGGGCACGAACCCGAGTCCCCTGCATCGGCAGGCGGACTCTCAACCACTGCGCCCCCAGGGAAGCCCTGTAATAACCTCTTAACTGCTATTCCTCCTCGCTCCATCATTAATCCCCCATACTGTGTACAAAGTGATTTTTCTAAAGTATTCATCTGATCATGGCTCTCCTCTGCTTAAGACTTCTTAATGGTTTCCAAAGCCTTGAGATTAATTCTAATACGGAATACAAAGCACCAAAACCACTTGAAGGTTCATCTTTTACCACTTCTGTTCTTATATTAGAACACTTGTGTTCTAACCATCCTAAATGATTTCTACTTTTTGGACATGCCCTGTTTTCTCTTGTCTGTTAATTACCACATTCTCTGACCACTTCCTCTCCTTGGCAAATGTTTTTATTTTCTTTCTGGGCTCTTTCTCTGATTCCCCAGGGTAAATTATAAATTACATGCTCCTCCTATATTCTCTCAGATCTTCATTCGTTGGCCCTTATAAACTTTGGTTCACTGGGTTTCTGTGTACTTACTGGTAGCCCCCTCTATATTGTACAAGATATGAATTTGTCATTGAACACCTCACCTAGCTCCCTTCTTACTTGGCACATTATAGGCAATCCATATTTGTGGAATGACTGAACATGTGAATGAACATTAAATCATTTTAATCCACATTTGACTGGTATATCTTCTTCCTCTGAATTTCTGTACCCATTTTATTATTTATTTTATTATACTTTAAATTTGTTACTAGTGAAATGAACATATCATCACTAATATCACTTCTGCAGAGTAAGTCATATCCCAGAAAAACACAATTTCATTGAGTTGTGTGAATTTTTACAATTAGATCTTTTCCGAATCTATGTCAGAATTAATGAAATTCCATACAGAAGGCAAAAGGTCAAACACTGATCACACATTACTGATCACAGCATCTTCTGATGTTTCTTTAGAATTTAAATCTGTAGATGAATACCGTCTTCTTACTATTAATATTCTTGAGAAGATGTGAAAAGGAATTCTGCACAATCGTGTCTGGGAAGCCAACTAAAATAATTCTTTTTAGAAGGCCCCACATGGCAGTATAGATACAGGAGATTTCTGCATTTGCTCTTTCATTTGTATAATGCGTATCTATTTAGGTGCATAACAGCTGAAATTTGAAATGTCAGTTTTTATTAATGAAAGAGATGGAGTAGCAGACTTGATGGAGAGTGACCTGATATGCACTTCAAATGACTGGTTAAATACACAGAAAGGAAACTGCTCCATAAATACAATCCATTTTGAAGATGCATATGCTTCATCTAAGGTATTATAGAGGAATATTGAGGTGTTGTTTAAGACAATATGTCAGCTTTCAAGCATCAAAATCTCTGAACTGAGTATAATAGCCGACTAGATAAGCTATATTTTAGAGAACCAGAAAGAATTGGTCATAAAGAGGAGGCAATTCTTCTTTGGTGTATTGCCCATTTTATTCCAAATATTTATTAAAGAGTGCCTGACCCAATGCTTCCCTTAATCCATATCTATGGTTTAAATGCTACAGAACAATGGCTCAAATGGGCCCCCCTTGAAAACATAATTTGAAATGATATGCTTTTTGGCTATAAAATTTTGATTTTATAGAATCAAGGATTCAGGAGTCAGGATGAAAACAAAGGGAAATAATTAAATTGGAGCACTACAGCATATTGGACAAACCATAATGATAAATATGGGCTCTATATATGCATAAAATATATGTATATATACTACATATGTAATTATCTTCTACTGGCCTTTTTTCTAATTATCTTCTAGGGGCTTTTTAAAAGCAAATAGTGAAAATCCTTTCTATCTAGTTCAGTTCCTGTTTGCTCAAGGACCAAGTTAGTGAATCAGTAAATATGTACTCTTAAGACTATGTTAATGTAAATAAATGAGAAAAGAGTAATATATTTATAATTGGATAAGGAAGGATACGGGGATATCTTTGGCTTATTCCTTATATCGGTGACACAAATTTATCCTTTCAAAGAAAGCATCCCATGATGTCATTACATAGATGATGCATGACTGCCTAGATGTGAGACCAAGTAAGTATAGAAATCCTCAGGTTTTACATAGTTGGATGAAAAGTGAATTATACTTTTTATTTAGTATCAAAGAGACCTCTCACATAATACTTTACTTAATTCAATCACATATTTAAAACACAGTAATGCAATAGAAGAGTGGTAACTGAATGCAAGATATGTCAGCAGAGCTTAGTCCCAGCCTTAGCATACTGTTGCATGGTCCAGCCTTGGTCTCTATGGTTACAAGAGAAGTAAAACTGAAAACAACAGCAAGCAAAACAACTATATTGTTCATCTCTTTTCTCAGTTCTTGTTTCTTTTCATGCCTATCTTTTATGGACCAAGTAATCCCATTGCCTTTAACTTTATTATTGTAAAACTCTGGTAAATAAATATTACTACACAAAAGTGAAGGCTTTAGCCATGGCATTACATATTTTAAAAAATTGCCTACAATGTCAGATATTGATCAACTGAGGACAACATATTCCCAGCATAATGATCACACTTTGAAGGCTTGTAATTCAAGTGATGTTCCTGTCATTTCAAGCTTCCAAATTCTACCATGCAGGATAACAAATCATATTCCCAATACCATGTCCTAGGGAAATAATTGGATTGTACTTTTCCTCTTGAATCAGGACAAACACTACTGAGCACTTCACTGTGAATGGAAATCACTTCTATTGACCTTATGACATCTTACTCAACCCTCATTATCTTCCCTAGTAAGAACACTCAGGTTACTTTCTGAAAAATGAGTGTTATGGGATTTGGAGGACAGAAGACTGGCTGTATGAAAAAGGCTTTAACTGATTTGTATATGAAGTGTAATGTATATGTAAAGTTGGTAGGAGGAGCAAGAATTCACAGTGTTCAGCCCATTTTCAAAGTTCACAACTCATAAAAAAATTAAGAATTAGTTATTTGAAGATATAAAAAAGATCCCAAGGCCTTTGGCATTGCTTGAATAATATGGAGAAGAAAATGACGCAGAGCAAGAAAATTTACCTACTATTTTTTCTGTTGAGTGCTTACAATATACTATGTTAGACATTATACTTAACAATGTCTCTCATTAATATAACAGCAATACACTAGATACTGTTATTCTTATTTTACGGCTGTGGAAATGGGGCACAGACAGGTTAGGTAATTTGACCAATGTCATGCAACTTGTAAATGATGAAGTCAAGACTCAAATCCATATTTTCTTTATTAAAGTGTATGCTCTTTACACTATGCAATACAGCCAAACCCTGAGGTTGGCTGTCTAGAGCAGGCTAATAAAGTCACTCAACACATATTTAGGTAATTCTCCATCTTATTTCAGTAACTTCCTTTTTAGGTCCTTTATAACCAAAGGAAACAAACTGCTGCCCATGTGTATCTAATATATTGAATAGCTTCTATGTTTTATTTCAAGCGAGATCATGTTTTTCTCTTGTCTTTTTTTTTTTTTTTTTTTTTGCAGTACACGGGCCTCTCACTGTTGCAGCCTCTCCTGTTGCGGAGCTGAGGCTCTGGACGCGCAGGCTCAGTGGCCACGGCTCACAGGCCCAGCCGCTCCGCGACATGTGGGATCTTCCCGGACCGGGGCACGAACCCGTGTCCCCTGCATCAGCAGGCGGACTCTCAACCACTGTGCCACCAGGGAAGCCCCAAGTGAGATCATGTTTTAAGTTTGACTATTGATTTTCTTTAAAGGCAAACAATACCATCAGACCAGTTTTTCCTTTCCAGGGAGTGAGGCTTTGGGGGAATAAAGAGCTGGCACTATACACAGACTATATCAAAGGGGACACATAAAAATTGATACTTTCTTTTTATTACTTGAGAAAAGTGCATAGTGGCAATTAAAGTGCCTGAGTATCTGAGCTCAAATCTATTTATTGTGGCTGATAATGGGCACAATGAGAAGATGTGCTCTATTCCAAGAGTAGAGAAGGCTTTAATGGACTTTGAAGTGAAAACAAATAGTAAGAAAAAGCATGCAGGCAAGTTCCTCTTTGGAGGTGCAGGGGATGTACAATATTCCATTATTTGCTAATAGAATTTGTGCTACTCCCCCTCATCACTTTGAAATTGTTTGCAGCTTCCCACATCTCTCTTAGATGCTGGCATCCTGGGCGGCTGTCAGCAGGAGATCCATCATTTTCATAGCTTTTTTTTAAACAGAGTCAAGATCACATAAAATGCTATTGGGTATTTCCAGTCCATACTAAAGGAATAAAATAAATACTATGTAATTATTATATATGCTTCAACCTAGTTTTATGCATTAGCTACCAACTTGAAGAGTTGCCTATAAATTGTTTATCTGTACAGGTGGTTAAAAACAAAGTTTTATTTAGGCAGTTTTCATATTCCTGGATTCCATGTTGTCTGCCATTGCTGCATCCTCTTTATCTGTGTTATTGAGCATGACCCTGATGGTGGGAAAGGGGAATTAGTGACGGAGTGCATAGACATGGCCAATAGATAGAGGAAACGCAATCTGAAAGATGTGCTCTGTTAGCTCCTGCTTATCACATATATTTGCAAGGATAGCAGCTACTTCATTAGGAAGATATCACAGGACTGCTCCTAACTTGAAGTAAAAACAACAACCAATAATTTTGTAAGTAGGATGGGTTACATGTTACTGTCAGCTTTGCATCCATCTAGCGCTCAGTGATTCTCAATTTGGCTGCACATTAGAATTATTTGGGGCATATTTTTAAAATAGTGAGTTAAGGTCCCATTCAGAACAATTTAATCAGAATCTCTGGGGACAGAATCCAGGAATCAGTACTTTGGGGGTTCCCGAGATGATTCCAATGAGCATCCAAGACTTAGAACCACTCAGCCAAGATCCAATTGTCAGCAGCACCAATATGAACATATTTTCTTATGTACAATTTAAGAAAGAAAACTGGGTACATGTAGTTCAGTCTCAGAATGATATTGTGTTCAAGAAAAACAGACCAATAACCAGAAGTAATTTAAAAATTTCAATGTTTATGCATGTATCTAAAGATTATTAAGGAGAAATTAAATATATAGTTTCTAAAAAAAGAAACAAAAAACCTGTTACAACATATCTTTCCTCTCCTAGGTATTCTCTCACACTCCAAAACTTTTTCATCTGCATTTTCAAACACTTAATAAAATCACCCCTTCTACCATTGCTACCATCAGCCTGTCTGGTTTTCTATTTTTCTTTCTGCCTCTTTCATATTCATTCCTCACCATTTCCTTCTGCTTAGTATTTTATTATGTAGATTGACAAAACCAGCAAAAAGGACTCCTTCCTCTGTTGGAGGGATACCAAATTGGAAAAACTGGGCTGGCCATTCTAGGGTTAGTTTGGTGGGCTGGAGTGAGAAACAACTGTAACCCTCCCATATTGCCATTTCGGTGTTTCCTCGTGCCTTTTTGTCAATCTTTAAGCCTTTCCTTTCAAAAGTTATGGTGTAAAATTCTGTTCCTTAAAAGAGTCCTTGTTCTCCCAGGGGCCTCTAGAGAGGCTTGCAGGAACTTTCAGATGAAACCCAGTGATTCCATTTCAGTCCCTCTACACAATCTTGAGTCTGAGAAAATGATGACTTCTTGGGAAGCAAATATAGCAGCTTAGCATTCAAACTCCTGACCATGTTGAACTTTACCTAAACTCTGTTCTCCTGAAAATCAGCCACGGTTGAGAAATTCTCCCACACTGTAGCGTTCTGAAAAACATCTAACCCAAAGGACCACCTTGCCCTCACGTATTCAGGCATAAGACTTGCCTCCACACTTCAGATAAGACTCACCGTCCACTCCCCCTCATGATTGCCTTGTTATCTGCCTCTATAAAACCCCACACCCGTTTTCTTTTCTTTGAGAGGTTCCTCTGCATTGAGGATCATTTTCCTGATTCCAATAGCCTGAATAAACTCATCCTCTTAATTGTCTGGGTCATTTTGTCTTTCACACTCCTTATTCCTATAAAAATCTTTTGTGAGATGATGAAAAGGGTACATGGGGCAATGAGTAACTCCATGTATCTCTTTTGCCTCAGCTGAAGCAGGAATAAGGGTATATTTTTTAAATAAACTTTTAAGTTTGGAATAATTATAGACTTACAGAAGATGTGCAAAGATTATACAGTGTTCCTGTATACCCCTCATCCACCTTCTCCCATTGTTAACATCTTATATTAATATTTGTCAAAGCTAAGAAACTGACATTGGTACATTACTACTAACTAAACTCCAGACTGTGTTTAGATTTTACCAGTTTTCCATTGAGAAACTGCCTGCCATGGCAAACATCCCCCAAATGAGGACTATAATGACAGTTTGACCACACACACAATAATTGCTGAATGCGGACCACAACTTTAGGCTTCCCCCTCTCCAATGAATAACAACATTGCTTTCTGCCTGGAGGTTTTTTCTAAACCATGGAGCAGAGAGGTGAAGTTCAAGAAAAGACGACTGGTGGCATTTTGCAAGGGAAACAGCCCAGCCAGAGGAAGAAGCTGGAATTAGGGCCCAAAAAGGAAACTGCAATTTGCAGGTCAAAGTTATGAGAAAGAAAAGAGCTTTTCAACTCTGCATTGAGGTTTCACTCAGGTCCCTGTCCAAACCCTCTCCAGTAAGTATCCGTTCTGATGTTACTGCTATACAACACCTGAAAAAAAGTAGCATCATACACTCTTGCCAGTTTCATACCTATATATAATGTGAGGGAAAATCCAATCCAATGATAGCTGAAACCACAATTTCCTTTATTTTCATTTTAATGCAACATTATTTTGCATATATATGTTATGTTGTTATTACTGTTGTTGTGATTTTTAACCTAATATCTATATAAAAAGTCTTTGTCTCATTTAGTAGTGTTCTCCCCTCAAATTCTAATTTGTCTGAAATTAATACTGAAGGGTATGTATTAATATTTCTCTATATGCATTGATTTATTTCAATATCTATTTAGTTCCATATCATTTTCTTCAAATATATGTTATTGTTGATTCTGTTTGATTATTCAGCTTTTTTTTTCTTGTGAAAAAACCACAGTTTTTATGTTTGTTCTCTTTTAGTATTTTCCCTGTTATCTTCTCTCATTATTTCTTGAATCTTGGGAAATTTTAATGACCAAACATTTCACTGATCTAATTTTCAGCACTATCAACTCCTTTTCTATTCACTCCAAAGTGAATTTTAATTTTGTTTTGAAATTTGGGTTTTCCTATGGTACTATATTCTTATCAACTCTCTCCTTTTGTGTTTTTGCTTTCATCTTAGATTTTCCTTTTATAAATGTCTGCCTTATTTTTTTTTAGAAGCCACATCTTCTTGCACTCAATTGAAGATATAAATGATAAAAGAAAAACAAGTTTATTTTAATCCATTCCTAATTTAAATACTATTCCTAAAGTATATTTTATCTGTGAATTTTAAAGATGTTTCTTTTCACTAGAGTTAAAGTAATTTTCACACATCACACAGCATTTTGTTTCTCCACTTCTGTATTAGCTTTCTAGGGCTGCTGTAACAAAGTACCACAAACTGGGTGGCTTAAAACAACAGAAAATTTTTCTCACAGTTATGGAGGCTAGAAGTCCAAAATCGAAGTATCAGCGGGGTCATGCACCCTCTGAGACTGAGTGGAATTCTTCCTTGCCTCTTCCTAGCTTCTGGTGGGGGCCGGCAATCATTGGCCTGCAGCTGCATCTCTCCAAGCTCTACCTCTGTCACCATATGGTGTTCTCCTCTGTGTCTTTGTCTGTCTTAGCATTGTCTTCTTATAAGGACACAGTCATGTTGGGTTAAGGGCTCACACTACTCCAGTATGATCTCATCTTAACATCTGCAGTGACACTGTTTACAAATACACTTTCATTCTGCTAAGGTTAAGACTTCAATGTATCCTTTTGGAGGAACACAATTCAACCCATAATGACTTCTAAATGAGGAACTATTTATCCATATATGGTTTTGCTGAGAGACAGGATAATTAACATGTCCTTGGACTTGGTCACAGATCTCTTGGAATAGTTGCCAGATAGTTTCAACAGAAACAAGGTAATAAGGTCATGTTCTTTCATGTATGCTGCAAATCAGTGAAATTCTACACAGCAGAAGCTAATAAAATAAACAGGGAAGTTTATGTGTATGTCATATTATAAAATGCTCTTAATATCCAAACACCTCATATAATGGATTTTTATGTTTAAAATACTGACAATGAATAACTCCATTGCTTGATGTTGCAAGAATTTTCCAAATCTTTACCTAGAGGACAAGTTGATTAGTATAGCTCGTTCCTAGCCCAATTTTCAGCACCTAGCAGGCATTCATCCAGTGCAGCTCTTCTTGACTGAGATGGAGTTTTTCCCTGCCTTTTTATCTCTGAACTGATGGAGTATAGATGTGACTATTCACTTCAGAAAAGCACTATTTGCAGAGCTATTCCTCTACATTTTCTTACAACACCTGATATGTTAGCAGTACCTCTGGCATGCAGTATGTGATCACAATTCCCTATTGTTTAATATCCTTTTTTCCTATGAGTTTCATTTTTTTAAATTTATGCAGGGGATGTATTAGGAAGAGAATAGTATCTCTAGATACTGAAAAAAGCCTTTCTGAGTTTTCTTAGACACTGAGAATTTTACTACAAATGTCATTAATAAGTACTTCTTTGACTTATAATGGGGTTACATCCAAATAAATTCATAGTAAAAAACCATAAATTCATAGAAAAAACCATAAGTCTAAAATGCATTTAATACACCTAGCCTACCCAACATCATAGTTTAGCCTAGCTTACCTTAACATGCTCAGAACACTTATATTAGCCAATCGTTGGGCAAAATCATCTAACACAAAGCCTATTTTATTATAAAGTATTGAATATCTTATGTAATTTATTGACTACTGTACTGAAAGTGAAAAACAGAATGGCTGTATGGGTCCAGAATGGTTGTAAGTGTATCGGTTGTTTACCCTCCTGATCATGTGGCTGACTGGGACCTGTGGCTCACTGCTGCTGCCCAGCATCGCAAGAGAGTGTCATACTGCATATCACTAGCCCAGGAAAAGATTAAAATTCAAAATTCAAAGTATGGTTTCTACTGAATATGTACCATAGTAAAGTTGAAAAATTGTAAATTGAAGCATTGTAAGTTGGGGACCTGTGTGTGTGTGCGTGTGTGTGTGTGTGTGTGTGTGTGTATACCATATATATATATATATATATATTCAAATTTATATATAGTTATATATAATTCATTATATATGATTTTATAAATAATTTTAAATTTAAAAATATAATTTTCATTACCTCATATAAGGCAATTAAACATATTTGAAGAGTCATTAAGAGCGCTTATTTATTTAAATATGACACAAATTGTTTCTTTTTTATTAGAGAGTGTCTCATTGGCTCTAAGGGATTTGACAGGCTAATTGCTAAATAGTTTCCTTTTCAAGATATTCAATAGAACTCAGTATTTGAATAAGAAGTTTAGATAATTCATGTAGCTTCTTACTTATCATATTAGTAGTATTACTACCTCTTAGTCAAAAGCCTGTATTAACTTTCCTAAGGAAATTGGTGCATTTTTAAATTCTCTAGCTTATAAAAAGGACCTGAATTTCAAAATACTAGATTAGAGGACTGCTTGTAATATTGATTGGTCAACATAAGACTTTGATTCACTATGGCTTGTATGATTGCTGCCAGCTGTATCTCTGCTTTCTAGCTTCTTTAACATTTCAGAAAATATTCATGTGGGAATACTAAAAGTAAAACATTAAATATCTGGTCAGAAAAACCTGGTTTGTGACCTGGCTTTGATAGTTACTAGCTGGGTGAAATTGAGAGGAAACAAATCCTCTAAATTGGACTTCCTTGTAAGGAAGAAGCTTAATAATACCATCCAGAGTTGTTGGAAAAAATCAAAATGATATGGTGTACTGCAAAATCTTTGTAAACTAGTACCTAAATGTTGGGAATTTTGATTATTATTCTAATGATGATGATTAACAGACAACTACAATTTAGTAAAAACAAAAACTTTTGTCACATGAATGTATGATAACTAAACTTAGTTTGCATGAATTTCTTTAACATATACAATCAAAGGCTCCAGTTCCACTCAAGATGGAGTAACCAGTTTTACAGCCTGAAGACCAAGAAGGAGGACCCTGGGAAGTGGAAAGTGTCAGAGAAATCAGTAAGAGGAAGGAGCTCAGGAAAGAGACACCATAATGCTGTATATAAATACCTAAGCTCACCCTCAAGTTTCATGCACATGTTTCTGATTAAAATAGCATATCAAACTCTTTGAGAATAATACTAATGTGCTCATGACCACCCAGATCCCAGACTAGCCACTGAATGATGCACATGTGGTAGAGATGGAAATAATATGGCAAGCACACAGAAAAATGAACTCACAGAATGTGTGTGAGAACTTAACTGAATTGATTTCCAGCTAAAATCAAACATTAATTAAATGATATCAAGAACATTTTAACATAATATTCAAATTCAGGATGCAATCCAAACTTATGTGACAAAGAACTGGGAAAAATCTTACTAACTCAAAGAAAAGACAACCAAAAGAGGCACAACTTGACATGACCCAGCTGTTGTAATTATCAAAGACTTTAAAGCAGCTCTTATAATCATGCTCAGAAAGTAAGAAGAATACTCTTGAAAAGAATGGAAAGAGATAAAGTCTCAAGAAAATTTTAACAAAAAAATTAAATAACTGAAATAAAAATTCACTGGATGGGCTCAGTAGTAAAATGAAGATGATCGTGGAAACAGTCAACGAACTTGAATACAGATTAAAAGAAATTATACAAACTGAATAACAGAGAGGTAAAGATTTTAGAAAAAATTAATAGAACCTCAGGGATCTATAAGACAATACTAAAGTTTCTAACTTTTTTGTGTGTGTGTGTGGTACGTGGGCCTCTCACTGTTGTGGCCTCTCCCGTTGCGGAGCACAGGCTCCAGACGCGCAGGCTCAGCTGCCATGGCTCACGGGCCCAGCCGCTCCGCGGCATGTGGGATCTTCCCGGACCGGGGCACGAACCCGTGTCCCCTGCATCGGCAGGTAGACTCTCAACCACTGCGCCACCAGGGAAGCCCTAACATTTATGTAATTGGAGTCACAGAAAGGAACAAGAAAGACTGTGGTACCAAATAAATATATGAAAAATTAATAGCTAAAAACTTCTTAAATTTTGGTAAAAGATGTATAAATAGTCTTACAGATTAAAAACTCAGTAAACGCCAAATCAGATAAACAAAGAAAGCCATGCCTAGACACATCATAATCTAAATCTTGAAAACTAAAAACAAATAAAAATTCTTGAGAACCCAGAAAAAAAATGCCACATTATGTATAGGGTAACAATGATTCAAAGGGCAGTAGATTTCTTATCAGAAACAATGAAGGTCAGGAAATGTGGAAACTATTTTTTAAATACTGACACAAATTGTCATTGCACAATTCTATATTCTGTGAAGATATTTTTCAGGAAAGAAGGTGCAATGAAGATACTCTCAAATTAAGAAAAACTAAGACAATTTGTTTCTAATAGAACTGCCCTAAGGAATTCTAAAGGAAGTTCTTTTGATGGAAGCAAAATGAATCCAGAAGTAAACGTGCAACTTTGGGGATATAGTACAAACAACAGAAATTGTAAACATCTGGATAAGTAAAATAAAGTATTTTCTTAATTTTTTAAAAATATGTGTTATGGTTAAAAGCAAAAAATCTAACATTGTCTTGTGAAGTTTGATACATATATGATACTAATGGGTTGGCCAAAAAGGGCCTTCAGTTTTTAAGTAAAAATAAAAGACATTTTTCATTTTCACCAAGAACTTTATTGAACAACGTATTTACCATTTTGTTCCACTACCTTCTGCCATTTTTCGGGCAACTTCATAATTCCATCTTCCCAAAACTTTCTATCTTTTTGAGCAAAGAACTGTTCCAGGTGCCTTTTACAGTCTTCCAGGGAGTTGAAATTTTTTCCATTAAGAGAATTTTGTAAAGACCAAAATAAATGGAAATCCAAAGGTGCAATGTCTGGTGAATATGGCAGATGAATCAGAACTTCCCAGCCAAGCTCTAACAGTTTTTACCTGGTCATCAAAGAAACTTGCGGTCTTGCATTATCCTGATGGAAGATTATGCATTTTCTGTTGACTAATTACGGATACTTTTCATCGAGTGCTGCTTTCAGTTGGTCTAATTGGGAGCAGTACTTGTTGGAATTAATCGCTTGGTTTTCTGGAAGGATTAATAATAGAGGACTCCCTTCCAATCCCACCATATACACAACATCACCTTCTTTGGATGAAGACCAGCCTTTGGTGTGGTTGGTGGTGGTTCATTTCACTTGCCCCATGATCCCTTCCATTCTACATTATAGTACAGTATCCACTTTTCATCGTCCGTCACAATTTGTTTTAAAAACAGAATATTTTCATTACATTTCAGTAGAGAATCACATGTGGAAATACTGTCAAAAAGGTTTTTTTCACTTAACTTACGTGGAACCTAAACATCAAAGCAATTAACAAAGCCAAGCTGGTACAAATGATTTTCAACGCTTGATTTGGATATTTTGAGTATGTCAGCTATCTCCCACGTGGTATAACATTGATTGTTCTCAATATCTCGATTTGATCGCTATCTACTTCAACTGGTCTACCGCGACTGTAGAGCATCGTCCAGCTAGAAATCTCCAGTACGAAACTTTGCAAACCACTTTTGACACATTCAATCAGGTCACAGCACCTTCTCCAAACACTGCACAAATCTTTTTTTGCATTTCGGTTGTGTTTTTACCTTTCTTGAAATAATAAAGCATAACATGCCAAAAATGTTGCCTTTTTCCTTTCATCTTCAATATTAAAATGGCCACACAAAAATTCACCAATTTTGTTGTGTTTTTTTAAATGCACACTGATATAACCACTCTCACATACAATCTAACAAAATCATTTTGAATGAAGTTAAAGACAACTAAGTGCTACTAGAGCCATCTTACAAAAAACCCAAACGAATCTTTTGGCCAACCCAATAAAATACAAAAGGGGGACAAGATAAAGATTCTGACCATGTATATGGAGGTAAGATTTCTATGTTGCATTTGAAATGGTAAAATACTAATTCTAAGTAAACTGAAAATCTATGTATGCTTAATTTCTTTAGCAACCAGCAAAAATATAATAAAAAAGATATAGTCAACATTATGAGTAAAATGGGATACTAAAATGGAATACTAAAAATATTCACTTAATATAAAAAAAAATGGAAAAGGGAGGCAGTGGAACCCAAATGAAAGGAAAACAAACAGAATGGTATCCCTACAGAAAAATATATCAATAATTACATTAAATTCAAATGATATAATTACATAAAAAGACAAAGATTATCTAAAAGGGTTTAAAAAAACAAAAGAATACAAGACCCAACTATATGCTGTCTATAAGAAATTTATTTTAAGTACAATGATATAAGTAGATTAAAAGTAAAAGAGTGGGGCTTCCCTGGTGGCGCAGTGGTTGAGAGTCTGCCTGCCGATGCAAGGAACACGGGCTCATGCCCCGGTCCGGGAAGATCCCACATGCCACAGAGCGGCTGCGCCCGTGAGCCATGGCCTCTGAGCCTGTGCGTCCGGAGCCTGTGCACTGCAACGGGAGAGGCCACAACAGTGAGAAGCCTGCGTACCG
>NW_006772719.1:166584-167346 GCF_000442215.2 Lipotes vexillifer | reverse complement strand
GAACGCTGATATCTCTCTTTCCCTCTCGTTTCCTACATATGATCCTCCCTTTGTTCTCCTTGACAAAATCCATCTGGAAGCCTGAGGACAAAAGAACTTTTAATGCCATCCATATAAGTCAGTACTGAGCTGGGTGAAGGTGAATAGAAAGGAGATCTAAAGGTTCAAAAGAAAGATATCCAGAACACAGGACATTCTTTATGCTTAGAGTAATATTGTAAATCTACTTTCAAAATTATTGTCATTCTTCCTTTGAGTAGAAATACATACCCTCTGGTCTTACTACACAAAGAAGTAATAATAGCTTTCACGTCCCTAACAACTTTTGTAGTTTCCTGTATTAATTAATTCTTAACATATTCAGGTGTATCAAATATCTAGTCCCTTTAGCTGCTGTTGCTGATTATTGTTGTTGCTGTTGTCCTGTGTGTGTGCTTACACATTTACTACAAACCCCTTGTATGTGCTTAAGCATTTACTACAAACCACTTGTTCGGAGTAAATGACAATAACTCTGGAGGTTATCCCTTATCGTCCTAAGAGTCCTAAAATACGGTTTTATTTTTTCCTTCAATGTTGAACTTTGGATAGTTGTGTCCATACTACACTACAAAAGATACAATGCTTTTCAATTCACCCCATGTCTAGACCAAGAGTGATTTCATTGTTTCTGTAATGATTTTATAATGTTAAAATATTAAGAAGGGGCTTCCCTAGTGGTGCAGTGGTTGAGAGTCCGCCTGCCGATGCAGGGGACATGGG
>NW_006772719.1:155306-166471 GCF_000442215.2 Lipotes vexillifer | reverse complement strand
ACAAAAAAAAAAAAAAAAAAAAAAAAAAAAAAAATTAAGAAGGACATACACTTGAGATAATTCTAAACACAGTTTTAATTTTTTCCTTTGCTAGTCAAAGTTGATTCTTTTATATTAAAAACTTTAAAACACTTTTAAATGAACACAGACTAGACTAGACTTGTGTACCTATAGACTATGAAGAGAACATGATTGATTGTGTTCATTATTTTTCCCTTAGAATAAAGGATTCATTTTTTACTAAATACCTTCACAAATATTTTCAGGGGTAAGGTAAGGCAGCCTTAGCTTTACTTATCTTTCTCACCTTTAGACTCTCATCCAGATTCTGTTCAGTTGTAAAATCAGTGTTTTATATTCTGATATTCTCTAATGCATAGTAGTGTATCCTGGCAAATGAAGGTTCTGCTCAACTGCTGGGAGAAAAAGTTCTTTTTTTCCCTATCTCATCCATCTTAATGAGCTGATGCTATGGTGCAAGATATGTATTAAACAACAGAAAATAGGAAGATTTCTGGTGTTCATATTTCATAAGTAGTTATAACAATTAAAATAATTTTATATCAGTATAAAATGCCAGTAACAAAAACAAAAAACAAACAGATTTTTTTTTGGAAAGAAAACATATTTCTGGATGAAGTTATATTTCCTTTCTAAAAATCTGGTTTCATCATAGTTGTTGAGCTAGATATTCAGCTAATCAATAAAAAGACCTGCATTAGGAAGAATGAAGATCGGAAATTCAGATTCCAGGAGATAAGTACCTAATGTCATGGACTTTATAATCTAAAAGTAAATAAAGGCATTGATGAGTACTTGGGAGATAAGTGCATGGGAGGTAACAGAGTAATTACAAACTACAATAGCACTGAAAAAAATGACAGTGTGTTTTTCAGTAAAGTCACTATTTTCCTATTGCATATATTTATCCATCACAAGCTAAATTTAAGTAAATTACACATTATTGTGGTCTTTAGCCACTAAATATAAAACTTCTGATAGTGGCAAAGAAATCTATATTTTAAAGCCTTTCATTAGGATCACTGAAAAAAATAAATGGCTCTAAAAACTTACACAATTTAAAAATTCATAGAAACTAAAGTTATTCTGATTTGTATAAAAGGGGCATGTAATCTTGGTTTCCTCAGCCTTAGGTTAGTGTAAGTGGTTTTGAAAAAGATTTCTTTAAACTATATTACCTTAATTGAATGCTCCTTGAGGTTAGGCCAAGGCAAGAGAGGCTGAGAGAGAATGGCTCACACAATGGAATTCTTAGAGTCAAGGAGACTACTGATCACCTCAAGTCAGTGAGACACAGGCAAAGCCTCTCTCTACAGGTTTTGGCAAGTGTGACATGTATGCATTCCCCCACCCTACAAAAGCACATGCCTCCTGCAATATAGTTTACCCCAATGGTGACAGTGATTACTTCTGTCAATACAGCATTTTATAAGAAAGTACTTCAGCAGTAGAGTTATGCATCAGTTTTTTTTTTAAAGACTAATTATTTTACTTTTACAGCTGGGAATTAGAGCTAGGTTATTTATCCCCCTCTCTAAATGAGTGGATCTCCACATAAGAATTCCTTCCACAGAGCATGTTAAAAACGTAAGCAAGTTAAAATGCTGCCCCTATTCTTTCTGAGAAAAATAGAGGATTCCCAGCCAGAGAGGGAAGTTAAAGGTGATGATTTCTAACCACTTCCGGAAGATATTTTGCATTATGAAAGTGGCATAGAAGGGATACCCAGGGAGTTGGACTCAATCATTGGGCGAGAGAAGGAAAAGACTTTCCAACAATGGGTCCTAGGCAAGTGCAGCAACCTTGTCTGCACCAATCAAATAAGTGACCAAGACTGTCTTAGGGATGGGATAAGCCAGCAGGCCTCACTTTCTTGTAGGGTTGGTTAAATAAAATATGACTCTTAACCATTAACAGTCAGGCATTACGGACTGAATTGCATTAAACGAGTGTGGTAGGCAGAAAAACGCCCCCCAGCCCCCACCAAAGATGGCTACACATGAATCCCCAGAGCCTGTGAATGTTACTTTATATAGAAAAAGGGATGTGATTAAGTTAAGGGTTTTGAGATGGGGAGATTATCCTGGATTATCCAGGTATATCCAATGTAATTACAAGGGTTCTTATTAGAGGGAGGCAGAAAGGTCAGAGAGGATGGGATAAAGAAAACAGAGGTTAAAGTGATTTGATTGCTGGAAGGGGGCAATGACTCAAGGAATGTAGGAAGATTATAATAGCTAGAAAAGGAAAGGACATGGATTTTCCACCAGAGCCCCCAGAAGGAAAGCAATTCAGCTGACACCTTGATTTCAGATTTCTCATGTCTATATTTGAAAGAAAATAAATCTGTGTTGTTTCAAGCCACTAAAATTTTGGTAATTTTACAAAATTTACTAAATTTGGTAATTTACCAATTTCCTGTTACAGCAGCAACAGGAAAATAATGAAGATTTTGGTACCTGGAAGTGGAGTGCCACTGTAACAAATACCTAACATTGTAGAAGTGGCTTCAGTATTGAACAGTGGACAGAGGCCAAAAGAATATTAAAGAGCATGAGTAAAAAAGCCTAGATCGCCTTAACTTTAGTAGATACATGGATATTAACAATTCTGCTAGTGTGAACTCGGAAGGAAGAATTACCTAGCAGGTAACTGAATGAACATGCCTGGGTACAGGAAAACAGGCAGAAGTGGGAGAATAGAAAAATGGAAAAGGCCTGTCCCAAACAGGTAGGGCAAATACTTGGGAATCCTGGCTGATTTCTGTCCGAAAGGAGCACAGTCTTATAAATTTTTTCAGGTGTTTTAAGATAAATTGGAAATATCCTGATTTTTAAATGTTGATCATTAATTTAAAAAATTTTAAAACACTGTCGAATCCAAATATATATATATGTTGTTCTGATTTGGCCCAAAGGATGACATTGCTTTACATGAAATTTAGAAGAAAGAGATTGTTATAAAACACACAGGAAGTTTTTCTTTTACTTGAAATATACTTTATGACCTAGTTGTGTTGCTGCATCATTTGATGATGTGTATCAAGTGTATCAAGTGTATCAAGTGTTAAAAAAATGCTGTTACGATAACAGGTGATTTGAATGTATTGATTGTGTTGAACAGATAGTAAGAGTTCACTGATTACAACAGAAAAAAAATAAAAAAGGAAATAATGTTTCTAAAGACTTACCATATGCCAATTACTGTATTTGGTAGTTTATATATGATTTTTAATTTAATCTTCACAAAATTATGTTGCACTATCAGCTCCATTGATGGTTGAGAAAAGTGAAATACAGTATCTCTTGTAAAATATCAAAGAACATGTAAGTCATAAACCCATGTTTCTCTGCCTGTAAATTCACTGTCTTTTCAACAGAACTGACCACCACCCTAGCACTTAATATAAACCATGTTCTTATGTGTTAAAAAAAATCACCATGTGGTTTGGATTTAGAGAATAATTCTGAGGTGAAACATGGTCTTTGAATATGGTAAGAATAGTTAATAGACACAAACAGCAAGACTATTAGATAAAAGATAACTAAGGTGAACTATCCAGTTTCTCTTTGGACAGAGAATGTGTTGAGGGGCTGGGATAGAACTATCGAAATATATACACATATTGGGTGTTGAAGTAAAGGAGAAGGAAAAATATAGTGAAGATGAGGCATTATGCACTTCTATCCTGGACTTCTATGGTGTGTGTGGAATAATCTTGGGATTTGGAGGCTGAAGAATCATGTTCAAGGAAAGTATTTCTGCCTTACTGAAGAACATATCGTACTGAGCCTCAGTGTAATGGGAATGATACTCATTTCATAAGACGATCGTAAGGATGTTTTAATGCTATTTAAATTTAATGGCTTATAAATGTTAGTTTTTACTGCCTGTGTAGATATGATTGCATGATTATAGAATTCTTTTACAATTTACTTTTGCTTAAAATATGTCTTCATTTTTCATATTACTGTATTTAATGAAAAACAAAAACAGAAACAATAACAAACCCACAAAGAATTCTCCTATTGCTGAACTAAGTCTTTAAGAAATAGCCAGAATGGGCCATAACACACTACCCCAAGACCACAAGGATTTTGTTAACAGTGAGAATCTACAGATGTGACTTAAGGCTTAACTTAAATGACTCCATTGTACATTTCCATCGGATGAGACTCTCCTTGAATACTCATAGATAATGTCCATTAAAATTGAAAATGAGACTCTACTAGTCTCAAACTAAATATGCATGGGGGTGGGCAGGGAGATGAGAGAACGCATTTTTTGTGCATTCAGAAGAACCACAAAAGGACCTGAATCTATCATTAAAAAACAAAGCAACACAAAACAAACAAACAAACAAAAACCTTCCTTTATTACTCAAAAGACACCAGGATTTGCTACCAGTGGTAAAAGTTCAAACGAGAAAACTTCACTATTAACATTATAGCAAGAAAGAATTTCTCCTTCTACTGGAAAGAATCCTATAGTGAAAGGAACTTGAGAAACTGTTCTAAGGCTCAAACCTTTTAACCTCTTAGGATGAATATTCCTAAAAGATCAAAATATTCTTTGTTTCCTAGAATAACTGAAATTTTTTTTTTTTTTAAAAAGCAATACCAACCAGCTAAAGATATCTTTTATCTTTCCAGAGGGTAATGTTTATCATTACCCTCACATGCATTTACTTATTATTTACAATGATTTACTATATAGACATATTAAACTATTTTGAAAATATTATTTAGAGAAGCAAAGAATTTCCATGGGATGCATTTAAATCACTACGCAAGAAATGTTTTACATTTGAAAAAGAAATATAGTAATTAGGTCACCTGAGGGAAGAGTGTTTGAAAATGAATGTCTTTTATAAAGACTTACCATTTGCAATTGTGCTCAGAACTCTACACATAATGGTTCCAAAAATGATAATGAGTACATGAAAAACTGAAACTACAATTATTTTTTAAATTGAAGCTTGCTCTTACAGTATCAAGTGCAAAGCCAGCTTCACAGGCATGCAACCTGGGCAGTCACAAAGCACCCTATCCTGACAAAGGCCCTGTATACTTGGTTCAATTCTCTACTGTTGCTGTCTTAAAATTCTTCATAATTTTTGTACAAAAGGCACCATATTTTCATTTTGCACTGTGCCGCACAACTTACTTACCTGATCCTGGTTTTTAAGTGACTTATTGTTGATCCCCCTTCAACCAGCAATACAGTCCCTCTTCCACAGGGTCTCTGTCTCTTTATCACATTAATAGAACCACTACCATTCAAAAAATATTCCCAAAACTACAACCTGATGCTACTTCCTAAAATAATTAAAGATTTAAAAGACCTTTTAAACTTCCAGCTAATACTGAAGTAGAAAATTAACTTACACCATTGTTGGGATCCCATCGAATCTTATTTTAAATTGAGATACATAGTATGATGATCAGAGAATAAAAGAGGTTATTGAAAATTATTATTGAATTCACTAATATACACATTAAAATTAAATTAAAATTAAAATTTTTTTAAATTAAAATTTTTTTAATTAAAAATTTTAATAATTAAAATTAAAAAATTTAATTTTTTAATGTATGTGCCTTATTACATAACCAGATTTTATTGTGAATTTTCTATAAATAACAGAGTCATCAGGGGTATTTATTAATAATGCAGAACTCTGGGTTTTGTCCCCTGAATTTTTAATTCAATAGCTTTGGAATGATGAGGACAGCACTCCATACTTTGAGTAAGTACCCCAAGTAAATTCAACCCTAAATGAAATCCATCATTTACTATTCTGCTTTGTTTATTCAATGATATAATAGTTTTTCTGTATATTAAAATAGTATTCAAAATTGCTTTAAAGACATATTATTCCATCATGTGGCAATCCTATAATTTATTTTTTAATTGTATGCAGTATATCTGGAATATTAAAAATAATCAATTCAAAACCATTGTAAACTATAAGATAGTCCAGTGAAGTAGCTAAATAAAGAATAAATATGCAGGAATTAGTGTTCTTCATTTAGACATATAATAATCTGTTAGTTGGTAAAATGGAATGAAAGAGTAATAAAAATATAAATTACATAGGAATAAACTTATTAAAACGTTTGTCAAACTTATATGAGAAAACACTCAAAATCAAAAACATTCCAAATGTTACTGAGTGGTATAAAATAATATTAGCATAATTGAAAAGATTTAACACAGTCTTTGATAATAATAGTAAATATCTTTAAAATGTCAATTCAGACAATTCACTGAAGAAAACATGGTTATGTCACTATAATATACATGCAGATAAGATATGAGAAGGTACTTACCTCTATAGTATTATTCCCCCAAATCCAAAACCACAGTCTAATCATGAAGCAACATCAATTGAAAGAAATTTTATAAAATACCTGAGGAATTAAGTGTGTCCTGTGTGACTCCACTGCTGGAGGATTCTCGGAAGTTTGTGTCTGGATTCCTCTGGATTTCACCCCATGCACTTTTCCCTTTGTTGATTTTGCTTTATATCCTTTCACTGTAATAAATCTTAACTGTGAGTAAAAAAACAAGAAAAAAAATTGTCAAGGTCATGAAAAGAAAAGAATGGCTGAGAATTCATGAATCAGCTTGTCAATCTATACCAACTGTTGATATTTTGATTGGGATTGTATTGAACCTATGTATCAGTTTGGAGATGTGACTACTTAATATATTGAGGCTTTTGATTGGCATGGCGTAGCACTCAAGCTATTTAGATCCTCTTTAATTTCAATCACCAAAGTTTTATAATTTTAGTGTATTCTTCTATATCTTTTTCTCAAATGTATCCCATATTTTTATATTTTTCATGCTACTCTAAATGGTATTGCTTTTATATTTTCAATTGCCAATTATTTGTTACTAGTATATAATAATACAATTGATTTTTGTGTATTGGTCTTGAATCTCTTAACTTTGTTAAATGCACTTATTAGTTCTAGTACCTTCTTCTCCCTGAACTCCCCACCTAAAATCTATAGGACATTCTCCATAAAAATCAAGTTATCTTGAAATAAAGACAGTTTTATTTCTTTTCTTATCTTTATGCTACTTGTTTTCTTTCCTTACTATACTGACTACAACCTCAGGGACAATACTGAGTAGAAGTGGTGATAATGAACAGCCTTGGCTTGTTCCTGATCTTAGTGGGAAAGAATTAAGTCTTTCAACACTAAGTATGATGTTAGATGTAGATTATGGGTAGATGTCCTTTATCAGACTGAGGAAATTCCTTTAAAGACATGTGAAGGGTCTGAGATTTTACTGTATTTTCAAGCTAATGAATTAGCCTCCCACAATTTAATGGGTACTGGTAGAAAGCATAAGACAAAAGCTTTCTGATTCAAAGACAAAAGATTTTAACTCATATTGATAACTGCTGCTAAAGTATCATTTTCTTGCACTACTTCCTTGAGCCCTAATTCCCACAATGTCATGTAAAAAGGACCAAGTTCTGCCTGCACATTCTGTGGATTGTGTCACTGAGGAGGAACTCTGATCTTAGGGCATCCAAATATTCTATAATAGGCAGTATGTATGCCTGCCTGGTGCTCCAGAGGTAGACATTATCTTTACTAAACATGTAAGAATGTGCATTGTTTATTCTGGAGGGAGACATTTTCTCTATTTTCCACACCTGTTGCTCTACAAACACCCTTGAAAAGACAGTCCAGCACAACAGGACTATCAATACTTTGCTTGGAAGAAATGCAGAAACAGAAGACACTTATGGACAATTTTCTCTCAACCACTTCCTTTTATTCATATTTTGTTGAGTTTTTACCATGAATGAACGTTGGATTTTGGCAAATGCTTTTGTAATAATTTTTAATCATATAGATTTTAATCTTCATTCTACTATTTTAGCGTATTTTGTTAATTTATTTTCAGATGTTAAAAAAATAAAAATTTGCTTTCCTGGGATAAACCATACTCAGTCACGATGAATAATTTTTTATATGTTCATTGATTTAGTTTGCCAAAATGTTTTGAAATTTTTTGCATCAATGTTGATGAGGCATACAGAGTGTCATTTTATTTTCTTGTGAAGCATTACTAATTTTATTAGATTAACACTTGTCTCATAAATAAGTTAGGAAATTGTCCCTTCTCTAATTCTAAAGAAGTTTGCATAGAATAGATACTATTACTCCTTTTATTTTGCCAGAACTCACCAATGAAGTCATGTTGGCCTAGGCTTTTTAAAAAATGAATATTTATGGGCTTCCCTGGTGGTGCAGTGGTTGAGAGTCCGCCTGCTGATGCAGGGGACACGGGTTTGTGCCCCGGTCTGGGAAGATCCCACATGCTGTGGAGCGGCTGGGCCCGTGAGCCATGGCCGCTGAGCCTGCACGTCCTGAGCCTGTGCTCTGCAATGGGAGAGGCCACAACAGTGAGAGGCCCGCGTACCGCAAAAAAAAAAAAGAATATTTATAATAAAGATTCAATAACTTTGCTTGACAGAAGTCTACTCAATTTTTCTATTTTTTAAAATTAATTTTGGTAACGTGTCTTTTCTAGGAATTTATCTATTTCACCTACATTATGAAATACGTTGGCATAAAGTGGTTTATAACATTCTCTTCAAATCTTTTAATTTTGACAGAGTTTATAGAGCTGTCCCCTCTTTCATTTCTGATGGTAATTTGTCATTCTCACTCTTTTTTTCCTTTGTCTAACTAGCTAAAGAATTATCAATTTAATTGATTTTTTATAGATATAACTTCTGTTTTCACTTAATTTTTAAAATCTTTTTGTTTTCTAATTCATTGATTTATGTCCTGATCTTTATTATTTCCTTTCCTTTCTTGAATTTGATTTGCATTTCTCTTTGTAGTGTCCTGAAATGGAAACCTAGGTTAATAATTTTCTCTTCGTCTTTTAGTAGCATGGCTTTGATTTGTCTAAGTGTAGTTTCCTTTGTATTTTTCTCACAGAGATTCTTTCAGCACCTTGAATTGATAGGTTAATTTTTTTAATTCAATTTTGGAAGTTTCAGTCATTTTTTTCTTCAAAGAGTTTTCTAGCACCATTTAATTATTTTACTCATGCTGAAGTCCTTTTAATGTGTATTGGGATGCATATGACTCTATGACAGGATTCTGAGATTCTATTCATTTTCTTTTAATTGTATTTCTGTATTTTCTGGACTGGAAACTTTCTAGTGTCCTATCTTCAAATTCATTGGTTATTTATTATGATATCTAAAACTTTCTGTTGAGTACATTTACTACATTTTTCATTTTGTTGTTGTAGTTTTTAACTCTAGAATTTCCACATTATCTTTTTTTACAGTTTCTATTTTCCTATTAAGACCTCCTATTCATTGAGTCATTTACACATATTTTCCTTTAATTAAGTCAGTGTCTATTAACTTATTTTTTTTTCCTGAGTATGGGTCACATTTTCTTATTTCTTTGCATGTCTAGTATTTTGTTTTTGTTGAAAACTAGACATTTTACAGAATATTATATTATAGTCACACTGGATTGTGTTTTATTTTTCTGAAGATTGTTGGTTTTGTTTTAGCAACTGCCTACAATTAAACTGTAGACTCTATTTCCCCCTTGCTGTGCAACCACTGATGTCTCTGCCCAGTTGCTTTTAAAAATATTCTTATTTTTACCTTTTAATCAGGCTTCCTAGGTAGGAGTCAACCATGTGTCTGCATAGCTTAGTGATCAGGCAATGATTTTGGCAAAGATTGTCCTCAACTATCTGTAACCTCATAAGGATTCCTTACTCTGCCAAGTCATCTGTGTATGGGTTGGGGATTGCAGTCAGAGTTGCAGCCACTTATCATGTCTGTCTTGGCTTTCACTTTTCACTGCCATCACTTGGTTCTTTCTTGTGCATGCATAGTTTTCTAGTCAATCTGAGATGTGTAGAGAGC
Organism: Lipotes vexillifer; assembly: GCF_000442215.2. NCBI lineage: Eukaryota > Metazoa > Chordata > Mammalia > Artiodactyla > Lipotidae > Lipotes > Lipotes vexillifer. The sequence continues at coordinate 156,519 of NW_006772719.1, read as the reverse complement.
TTATATCAGGCTTCCTATGGCTCTTTCATTTCCACAATCTCTCTACTAAAAAAAAAAAATCTGTCTAATCTGACGCTCTCCTCAACAGGGACTGCAGAATTAGGACAGCAAAGATATAGACTATTACTGTTTGTTTCCAATCTATTCTACCTGCCATGTGTTTTTGCCCTCTACTTCCAGATTTTAGCCCATTCCATTGGCAACAAAGTTTCTGGGTCTTATGGTAAACTACATGCTAGTAAAATTGCCATTCTCACTAACCAAATTTAGGGGTGGGCAGACATTGGGTGGGATGAGGAAAGCTGGGGTCAGAGGAGAACAGCCTTAGTCAAAAGGCCACACACTCACAGTGTTCTGACTCAAAGTTCCTGCGATTTTTCAAGAATAAACATGTTCCAATTTGTTGGTTGCTTGTGCTCAATTTCCTGTGCCCTGAAATGATTGCTTTTTGAGTATTTTGGAAAATGTATTTATTTATTTTTGGCGGTATTACCAACCTTTTACTGCCATAACCAGAAATCCCTCTCTCCACCAAACATTTTTGACAGATATTGAACTGTATTTGTAAATTAATTTTGGAGGACTTCACCTGTTTATAATATTAATGTTTCATTCAAGAACACTTTTTCAAAATATTATTGTTTATGTATGTTCTGTGTATTTCTAAACCTTTAATACATTCCTTTCTTCACCTGGAATGTGCTGGTATGAGATGAATTTGGAGGGTGCTTGGTGACGCCTTGTGAAATTCTGGCTTCTACTGCCCTATATCAGTGTCTCTCTGATCCATTCTTTCTGCTCTCTAAAAGTGTATCCCAAGTCCTCTGGAGGTATAGGTGAACAGCACAGAAATCTCCCTGGCCTCAGCTCTGCCCACACTGTTAGCATTCCTGATGTAAGTGCTGGAGAAAGAGTATGCCAAGAAGGAACAGTGAAAACCATATCTAGGAGAACACTGGGGAAAACTGTATAATAGAATGACATTTAAAATATTAACCAGTGTATATTCTCCTAATACATTTCTGTTCTTGTTTTTATATTTTCAATATGGTAGTCAGTAAGTAATTCCTTGCTTCAGAGATTTGGGTGTTTTATTGTTTGTTGATTTATTTTGTAAGGCAAAAAAGCAAAAGATGCTAAAAGTCAGAGGCAGTTTTGTTCTTTCGCTTTGTTTTGTAAAAGCCTAAACAAATTGAAGAGCTTATTGTAGGCA
>NW_006772719.1:151640-155296 GCF_000442215.2 Lipotes vexillifer | reverse complement strand
AGGAATGCCATTAAGGGCAAAGAGAGAGAGAGAGAGAGGGAAAGAAGAGATTCTTGGAAGCTAATGCATGAGTCAGGTTACAAGTGTCTTTGTGATTGAAATAGAAAAAAAACCTATTTGCCATAATAATAGCTGCATACAAGGAGCTGGGCATCTGTACCCATAACAGATGCTGTTCATACCTCAGATTATATCCCCTTTTACCCCTTTCAGTTTCCATAGCTGCAGTTTCTGTGCAGACTAATGGCTTCTGAGCCTAACACATGTATCTCTACCTTCTCAGACTGAATTCTTTTCCTGGAAACATGATAGCTGGCTCAGCCCAAGCAAAGATCAGCCTCAAAAATCCAGAGACAGGTTACCAATGAAGGGCAGGAATCAGTGATAAAAACACCAGTTTCCCAATCCCTTGGTGGACAATTCTAAGTCATATGGTCCCTCACAGGATATCCAGGAGAACTGAGCCCCAGTTGTGCATAGCAGTAACCCCACCCCACTAATACACATTAAAGTGATAAAGTTCCCTATTTCACTTTCCTCATTCCTGTACCTGTGCTTCCTGAGACCATCTCTCCTACACCTAAGTCTTTGTCTCAGGGTCAGCTTTGATGGCATCATTATCTGATTACATTTAAGATTATCTGCAGTCACTCCTTAAGATCTATAAGTTGCTTGCTTGGTCACACAGGCAATTAAATAAAGGTGTGACAGGAACAAGTCGTTTGGCAACTTTCAAGGCTTTGACAGTGGCACTAATTTTTACACTTCCTTCAGAAGTGATGTTGCTTTACCGTTATGTTAGTATCATGGCAAAGAGTGAACACCAGGAATATGAATTTCGTCTTTCCTACATAATAGCCCTTATTTCATGGATCAGGGAACCATTGTGGGGATTCTGCCAGTTACAAGGTAGATAGATAGAACAAGAGAGAGAGAGAGATCAATTGATCTCTACTATATGTACCCAAACTGAGTAAATAAACGCAGATGTTTTTGTGGTACCAACTGGACCTACACTGAGATGAATTCTGGCCAAGATACTTTCTATCATCTAATATCTATAAGCCACAGTGACCATGGTGGTAAAGTGCGGTGGATAACAACTAGCTTTCATTTGAAGTCAGTACCTAATAACCTCCAGAAAACCTAAATTTTTTCCTTTTTCCAGTGCACACACCCTGGTAAATGACCATAGATCATGAAGGCTTGGAGAAAGAACATACTGTATACTTGGTGCCACATTGCAAATGGGCCAGGCTCCTCCTTAATCAAGTAACTGTGGGTCTGCAAACTGAGTAAGGGGTTGTGAATCACCACTATGGTGACTTCAGTTAGGTTTCTTCCAATATCACCTAGAATTTATCTGTTTATATAAGTCAAGGCTGTCCCTCTATTTCATTCATAGGGTTTGCTCCCTTGATCAAATGATAACTCACTAATACTGTAGCCTGAGAGTCAAAACACTCCACATTCCACTCAGTTAATCAGTTGTGGAAACTGGGCACACCTGTGCTGAAGTGCTGCCACCTGTCCTCTATTACTCTGTGATCCAATTATTCCTACTATAATTGGGAGACCCAATTACATACTGGCATTGTCCATGATCATCTCTGGCCTTGAGAGCACAGGCCTCAAGAAACGTTTTATAGATGCTGATTTTTTGCTTTTTAATGCCTTCATGAAGGGAGTGTTCAGGAGGCTTTCCTAAGGTTATGAGATGACTGAACACATAAGAGTTCCACTCCAAGATTCCCATCTCCTTGAGTTTTCAGAAACTTTCCTCTAGATAGTGCTTGACTGTTCCCAACATCTCCCTTCCCTGTTGGTCACTTTTAAGGCCAAGCCCACAGTCAGATGCTTGAGCTAACAGTATAAATCACAAATTCCAGATGAGTATACTCATACCGCTAAAATAGGCTTAAGTCAACTTTCCATTCTGTCATCTAGTACTAACACCCTTAGAAACCATACGCATGCATGCTCCCTCAGTTCTTACAGATACAAATCAGCCAGATTCTGCACTATTTCAGTGTCCTCCTTGAATGAACCACATACCCCACTAGGGCTCTGCTGGAACATAAGTTTATTTATGGTGAGTGTGGGTCCTGAAGACAATCTGAATCTCCTTATGAATTCTGATCCCCATTTAAAGTTCTTGAAAAACTTCTCTTCAAGGGAAGTCTGGTTCTCTCACTGAGGTGGGAGAAGGACTGCTTTCACAGGTAAGGAAGATTTTGCAGTAATTTTTGGTTTAAAATTGTCAGCCACTTTGGGAAGCCAAATTTGTTGCCATCCCAAGTCTTGGGATCCCAGTATTTCCTGTTTATCTTGTTTTAGCATAAGAGACCTGGCAAGGTTGTGGTTTAAATGATTTTACAACACTATAACTTATATGATCAAGTTGTGGATCTGACCCCGAGCCACGTCTACATTGCAGCTACAAATGATAAGGGATTCCTTTAGAAACAACCTAGATGCACTCTGATTCTCCACCTGTGACTTGACTTGGGTGTACAAGGCCTTAAGCTTAGTGTTTTCATTTTGTGAGCTCTCCATGGTAGCCACAGTTACCCAAACTGTTTTTATCATCATCATTGGCAGTAAACACCACGTCCTCTGAAAATAATGCCATGTCCTTTGATTGCCCCATGTCTTTCTATCCACTAGCACTTCATCCTCCACCAACACATATGATTATTTTACTAATTGTGATGCCACTCCATCCCCCAAAGTGCCTCTGTTCCCTATGTGCAATGCCCTCAGGAAAGTGATAAGACCCCTAAGGAGGAGCTGCACCAAGTTTCCCACATCACCAAACATCCCTTCATTGTCCAATATGTGGCATTTGGAATCAAAGAGCTACCAGAATAAAAGGGTCTCTGGGAGCTCAGACAATTAGGATATCAGTAGCAATCAATATAAAGTAGAGAGTCAAAGTCCTGTCCTTATTTTAGAAGTTTTACTCTCATTTTCCTCCTAAATATTGGTATAACTCTAGGAGGCAGTAGAATCCCAACACCAACTGCAAGATGGAGGTTGGGTGTCCAATTTTAATTTATGGGCGATACACAGATTTGTATACATTTTTTGTAGAGTCTATGGCTTTAAGTTAATATGTAGAACATACCTAAGTATTTTATATTTTACAGTAAAGAGATGTAAATTCAGCTTTTTCTGATACTTAGGAGTTTCAGAAGCATCCCCAAAGTTTGAAAACACTAGAAAACAATGCAGGACTGGCTAAAAACTTGTGTTTGACTCATTTCCCATGCCACCTCTCAGCTATAAAATGGGACTGTTTAGAGGGGAAATGTGACTACAGCAGAGGGAGTCAGTGGGACCCTGTTGCAAAGAAGCCAGGAACTGATGGGAAGCTGACATGGCTGGACTGAGGCAACATTACTCGCTACTAAACATGCTCCTTGTAGTTCTCTGTGTTTTCCAGGTAAAAAAGCATCAACAGGGCTTCCCTGGTGGCGCAGTGGTTGAGAGTCCGCCTGCCGATGCAGGGGACACGGGTTCGTGCCCTAGTCCGGGAAGATCCCACATGCTGTGGAGCGGCTGGTCCTGTGAGCCATGGCCGCTGAGCCTGCGCATCCAGAGCCTGTGCTCCGCAATGGGAGAGGCCCCAACAGTGAGAGGCCCGCGTACCGCAA
>NW_006772719.1:108945-151629 GCF_000442215.2 Lipotes vexillifer | reverse complement strand
AAAAAAAAAAAAAAAAAAAAAAAAAAAAAAAAAAAGCATCAACATTTGACATTCAGCATACAGAGGACCCCACTAACAATGCATTAGCTCATAAGATTATGCCCATCCTTTCCTTACCAAGTCTGAAGTCGCAAAAAACAACAGGTAACAAGTAGAGCAAGTGTGTATCCAGAAGGAAAAAGGAAACCTAAGACACCCCTCTTCCTGATCACAAGCTTCCATACCAAGATTGCAGTTAAAACAGTTTTTCTTTGTTGGGGGGATGGGTGGGTGGCAGTGGAAGTGGGTATAAGAGCTATGAATCAGATGACAAAATAAAGCTGTAATTATATATCATTCTTCATTTTTTAATACCTCAAAAATATGACCAATTTACATGAGAGTAACCAGAAAACCTAATGCGATGGTTCTCAAAGAGTGGTCCCCCACCCTCTCCAGCAGCATCAGAATCATCTGCAAACTTGACAGAAATACAAATTCTTAGAACCACTCCAGACCTATTAAACGAGAAACTCTGGGGTAAGGCCTAGAAAGCTGGTTTTCACAAGCCCTCCAGGTGATTTTGATCAAGCTGGATTCTGAGATCCACTGCCATAGTGGGATTTGCTTATGATTTCATCCAGGTGAGGGGAAGAAAAGTTAGCAGAGCTTGTTTAATAGACAGTGGTAGAAACAGTTTATTTTTTGCATGGCACCTTCAGGGTCCACCAGGCTCAGTAAACCAGTTACATATAGCTGCTTGCTGATATTTCTACATGGTGGATCTTCAGATTTTTAAAAAATTTTAAATCCTAGTTTTAATAGCCTTAAATGTTTTCTTTTGCCATTAGTCCTGTTCTGTTTGTCCTGTCTTTTCTTCAGTATCTTCCCTCTATTCTGATATTTTCTGTATCTTTTGAAATTTTTCTCATTCTGATCATTTCTTCCTTGTGCTTAATGTCTGCCTTCTATTTTTCTAATAACACTTCTCAGCAAAATTCAACTATTATTTCATGATTCCAATGATTTTGTGGCAATCAACTTCTTTATTTCTGAACATTGAATATTCTTTTGATTTCACAGTGGAAACTTGTTTGCCTGTGTTAATTTTAGTATTAAATCTTTGAGCTTTTCCTGGGTTATAAGTCACAAATGAAGTTTTCATACATAAATTTTTCTCCTCCTTATTCATACTGTACAAACATTCTAGTCAGACATTATTCCCTGTTTGCTCATATTTCCAAATGATTTTTATAATCTTTAGAGGAAAAGTCTTTGGATGTGGCTTTGAAACCCTACTTCATAGCTCCACCAATGGCCAAGGGCAGGTTTGGAGTTTGATGTAACATTATAGCCTATTTGGTATTACTAAAAGTCAAAGAAGAACTGGGAAAGGCCTGAGAGAAATGTGGAAGACAGCATGTTTGAAGGAGGCTCACAGCATGATGAAGCTGTGTGCTACAGCTGTGCTGATATCAGGCGGACTAAATGGATTTGGCAGGAGGCTCCCAAGACACCTGCTACACCTTGTAAAAACTATCTCACACACAGCACCCTGAGAAAGAAAACAACCAAATTCCCTATAATCAGATGAGAGGAGCATTTTGGAGCAGAGCATGAGAAGAATCAGTGTCAGTACAGTTGGCTCACTAGTTCCCCAAGTGCACGTTTAAGTTCAATCTGAAAGCCAGAGGCAGCAGCAACATCAGATTAAAGGCACCAGGTGCTGGTTTCAACAGTTTATTACATCATTCTAGAAGATAGACTGATTTTCTGAAGTCAAGCAACTACTTTTTTTTTTTTTAATTAATTAATTACTTTATTTATTTTGGGCTGTGTTGGGTCTTCGTTTCTGTGCGAGGGCTTTCTCTAGTTGTGGCAAGCGGGGGCCACTCTTCATCGCGGTGCGTGGGCCTCTCACTGTTGGGGCCTCTCTTGTTGCAGAGCACAGGCTCCAGACGCGCAGGCTCAGTAGTTGTGGCTCACGGGCCCAGTTGCTCCGTGGCATGTGGGATCTTCCCAGACCAGGGCTCGAACCCGTGTCCTCTGCATTAGCAGGCAGATTCTCAACCACTGCGCCACCAGGGAAGCCCAAGCAACTACTTTAAATTCATCTTTATCTACATTCCATCTACAACTAGACTTGGTAACTTTTTCAGCAGTGTTCAAAGAGCCACTGCTACACTTTTTACCCCATGGCATTCATAGTAAATCTACCCATAACTTGGAAAAATATTTTTCTCACCTGCGAAGTACCATACAAATATAAGAAATCTTCTTTCTTTGTATTCTAAATAGTATACATCAACTGTATAAACGTAAAGTGTTTCAGAGGAACAATCATGTTACTCGGTTATCTTTGCCAAAGGTTAAATTATGTGATTACAACATGTCTGTTGTTGGGCAACATCCCCTCAACATGTACACACAGCCACACCCATACCCACATACACCCTTTTTTGACTTTTTGGATGGCAGCAGATGTAGAATCTCTGAGCTTACATCCGTGAAAACACCTAGCATGGTGATTGGCATAAAAGTAGATACTTAGGAATTTCTCCACTGGAAGTGTTAAGGTCATCCATTGTCATCACTTTCCTCATCCAATCACTCACACTTTCCCTGCACTAGGAATCCCTGCTTATACTCATTTTTAATCTATGATATAGACACAATTTTTTCACCCAAGAATCACAGATCATCAGTTCTTCATCTTTATTCTGTTACTATTATTGTATGTCTCATTTTCTTCCTTACTGACTTTTCTCTATTTTCTTTCTGGCTTCTATTTTTGAGATAATGTCTTCTTGCTTGCCCTCTCTGCACTTTCACTCATCCCTATCATACTACAGTGGCCGTTCTCTGATAAAGAAAACAAAAACAAAAAAACCTCACTATACATTTTTTTTTAACAGTTTAATGCCTGGTTATCAGCACCTCACATATACCTGATTGAGGGAATATTCCTTTTCCTGCATGCAGCCTAGATAGCATCATAGCATCTCTGTCTCTGTCTCTCTCTGTCTCTCTCTCGCTCCTTTTCCCAGTGTTTCATGATATATAGCAACATTTTAACAGTAACTCCATGGATTTCCATTGCAATGTTTAAAATATGTAAAATACTACAATTTACAATTTAACACAGACGGTGTAAGCCCTCTGCCTAAAATACTTCCCTGAAATTTTTCCGTAATGTATAGATCCCTCCACCCCTACCCAGCATGCACTTACACAGCTTTCCTTACTGTCCTAGTATCTTCCTTTTGTTGCAAATACTTAGGCAGATTTATTTTCAGGTGAAAGTGAACTAAATTTGAAGTGAAGGGGAGACTTTCTTCTCTAATTAAAAATGTTATATAGTACTTCAGACATCCTACATCAAGGTCAGAAATTTTCACTGCATTTTTCTTTTTTCTGCACTGGGTTTTAGTTGTGGCACACAGGATTTTCGTTGAGGCATGCGGGATCTTTTGTTGTAGCATGGGGGCTCTTTGTTGCGGCCAACTCTAGTTGTGGTGCGAGGACTCCAGAGTGCGTGGGCTCTGTAGTTTGTGGCATGCAGGCTGTCTAATTGAGGTACACACGAGCTCAGTAGTTGTGGCACATGGACTTAGTTGCCCCATGACATTTGGGATCTTAGTTCCCTGACCAGGGATCGAACCCTCATCCCCTGCGTGGGAAGGTGGATTCTTTCCCACTGTACCACCAGGGAGTCCCTTTCCACTGCATTTTAAATAAGGATTGATCTTTCAATGCTGATTACAAAAATAGGATTATAAAATAAAAATGGAAATGAAGTATACCATCTCCTATCAAATAGGGCATCAACTTTTATTTTCTATATTAACTTTTTATTATTTTTCTGTATGCATTCATCCTGGTAATCTCAATACAAAGTATCAATTTCTATTTTGTTTTCATTTCACATATTGTCAAGAACATTTATCTATGTTGCTACATTGCCTTTACAATTGTCATTAAATGATGGTATGCAGTTTAAGCAAGTACATTTATCATTATTTATTAGTGATTTAATCATTCCATTAATTCTGATATTTTCTACTATTTATTAATGTAAATATGAAATAATGATGTACTGAGAAAAAATGAAAAGATAAGCATCTATACGGAAAGTTTTTTAAAACTTAAAATAAGGCATAAATAAATATATGTTCCTCACCTGTGTGTTCTACATATTTTCCAAAACGTGCACCAATACTTATAGAAAAGCTATAAAATGTGCCTTTAAGTAAGTGATGAATGTCACCAAAGGGTGGCCTCCTTTTTACTGTGTATATTTAATCTGTATTATAATCTCTATTGAGTTCACATTTTCAGATTCTGGGGCCCTAGCCCAAAGCTGTCCTTACATTTTTACTTCTGTATACCTCAATTTGGCAGTTCACTGTTCATTATTCAATTCTCTGCAAAGAAAAAAGAAAAAAAAATGGCAGGGCCCAATTCTAATCCAGACTAGGACTCTGACTTTATTTTGAGCTATCCTTTCCACACTTGCCTGTACATTATACTGCCAAAAGCCATTGCCCTCATCTCTGGATTGTTAGATCTGCTTGAGATGTGACTGATGTTTTCATGCCTTCCAAACCCACTGAAGACTTTGTATCTATTCAGGACATCTTATAGCTGCACTGTGGGTGCAGCTATAATGAAGTGGGGAAAAAAGTAGCTGACCTGGGTCCTAAATGTCTCTAAGTCTCATTTTATTTATCTGTAAAATGGGGGAATTCATGACTAGTTTACACAGAGAATTTACACTGACCATGCAGTGCAATCATGGAACATCCTAAAAATAAAAGCTGATCCAGAAGTGCCTTGAGGAGATGCCACGCATTCATAATAGCCAAGTCCAAGGCACATTGGCAAATTCTAGGCCAGTGATGAATTGGCCTCCTCATTGACAGCCATATCTCTCATAGACAGCACTCTTCAATTCCATTAGACCACTGGCAAACATACTGCCTGCATGCAAACCTCTAGACCATTGCTTAGGCTGAGCATACAGCCTGTGATGTCTCCAGTCCTGTCCATGCAGGATAATGTGCTATTTTTATTTCAAGACTTGGCTCAAATTCAGCAGTTTGCCTGAAGCCTTTCCTATTGCCTGAATCAAATGTATTATATTTCCCTTTATGGTCCTCCATCATGTTCTTTCTATTCCTGTTAGAACTTATATTTTATCCTGCCTTTAGAACAGTTTTCTGCTTCCATACAGGTTTCCTCAGACAAATAGTGTCTCCTAGGTGTGTCTTTATTCTCTAACTCTTTACTACAGATTTAGTTACATGGAATTTTCTTAAAATTTTTTAACAAAAGTTGATGGATAGAATGACAATAAACTATTATTTTGGTATGTACAAGGATGTCTTGGATTATCATAAAGTTCTTGGAAAAAGCTAAAATGGTTAGCTTTATCTGGAAAATTGAATTTGTATGAAGATAATTTTTAAGAAAGTTAATGTTACCCTCTTAATTTAATCCTTATTGAAACACTGATAGATCTGTATAGTGCTTCAGTGTTTTCAAAACATTTTCACTTGCTTTATATCACATGATCCTCATAGCAACTCTGTAAGTTATGAAGTTGAGTGTCTTATATGAGCCAAACCCACTGGTAAGCCATTAGGGTCCATTTTCATGATAACCCCTCTGATAACCCTGTAATGAAAGTATTATCATGCTCATTTAAGAGATGAAAATGTTGGTTTATGGATGATAACATGTCCAATTCATATAGCTATATAAGCTGAAGAAACTGAAAACTTAACCCAAATTTGTGTCTTATCAAAGCCCCTACCCCTAACCTTAGGTGTAAATAACTTGTCTAAAAACCCACAACCCTAACTATTTAGTGTGCCCTAATGTATACTTTGCATTATTTAGAAAAACAAGAACCTTTGAAAATTACTATTTGCATAAAATTAGAGAAAGCATTTCTTCCATTCCTAGAAATCATTCTCTCTCACAAATGGTGCTTTATACCTTGAATTATGCTTGCACTAATGCCAATTTACATGTGTCAACAGAACAACATATCTGATGTACTTCCAGCTCTCAGACATTCCCAAGATAGAGTGTGGAGTATGATTATATAACCCTGAATTTTTTTTTTTTTTTTTGCGTTATGCGGGCCTCTCACTCTTGTGGCCTCCCCGTTGTGGAGCACAGGCTCTGGACGCGCAGGCTCAGTGGCCATGGCTGATGGGCCCAGCCACTCCGCGGCATGTGGGATCTTCCGGAACCGGGGCACGAACCTGTGTCCCATGCGTCGGCAGGCGGACTCTCAACCACTGCACCACCAGGGAAGTCCAACCCTGAATTTTAATAAAACTTACATTTATATGTATAGCCTGCTGTTGTCCATGAATATTTACCAGACCAGGCTTAACTAGACTTTAATCTTAGGGGTTTTTAAGCTCTATATATTATAGAAAATTGTGAGGTTGTAGGCACAGCTAAAATAAGGAAAAAACAATGGTTACATTATAATAAACTTTTAGAAATAAAGTACTACTTCTATTTCTAGCAATAAACTAACAAGTTAAATTGTTGGAAAGGTTTTACAGTCAGAAATATTATTTATTTATTTATTTAATTTATTTTTGGCTATGTTGGGTCTTAGTTGAGGCACGCGGGATCTTCGTTGAGGCATGCACGATCTTTCACTGCAGTGTGCGGGCTTCTCTCTTGTTGTGGTGTGCGGGTTTTTCTCTTCTCTAGTTGTGGTGCACAGGCTCCAGAGCATGTGGGCTCTGTAGTTTGTGGCACACGGGCTTAGTTGCCCCGAGGCATGTGGGATCTCAATTCCCTGATCAGGGATCGAACCCGCATTCCCTGCAGTGGAAGGTGGATTCTTTACCGCTGGACCACCAGGGAAGTCCCAGTCAGAAATATTTAATGGCAAGAAGATAGTATATTCACATGTATTGGAAAGCCAATAAATACTCAGCAGTTTATGTGATATCAAATTTTGAAATTAATTTATTTGCTATTAATGTGGCTACTGTTCAATACTCTACACAAAATATGAAATTTAACATGTCACTAATCATGACTAAATTGTGAGTTCCTTTGTCTCTTTCCATAGATAAAACACTAAAAGTAGTTTTTTCTGCTAGAAATGGTAGAGTTGCGTAGTCATAGTTCCCTATTCCCAAAAATTTCAGCAAAGCAAACATGTGAGTATGAAGACCATATAGTCAACTTCATCATCAAAGCAAATACAAAGTATATTATGAGCCTCAAGACTGTTTATAAATATATTCTCAGGTGTCTTACATCAAAAATTATATAGACCCCACAGTACAATGTTTTTCTTTTATTTATTCATCTATTCATTCATCAATGCACTCATCAAACCATCAATCATTTAATGACTATTACTGCTTAGGTCGTTTTAGAATCTATGTAACCTTAATTCCACAACCATACTATATTAGAACTGTATGAGAATAGTTATTGGACAATTTTATTTATGAACATACATGCACAAATTCTCAAAAATATTAACTTAAACACAATAGATTTTAATAGTGGGGTTTGTTTTAGGAATTCAAAGATGGTTCTATATAAGGAAAAATCTATTATAGTTCACCATTTGAATAAACTGACAAAATTTAAATGATTATCTCAACTGTTGAAAATTACTTGATGAAGTTTAACACATACTGATGATAAAAACTCAACAATATGAATACAAGTGTATTCCCTTAACTATGTAAAGTTTATATATCAAATACCTGAAACAAATACCTGAAATAACTTTTGACAGATTCCTTTTAAAATCAGGAACAATATAAAGATGTGAACTTCTGCAACTACTTTTTAACAAAGTACCAGTGATGCTGACCAATGTTAAAAGGCAAGTAAAATAAAAAAAAATAAGAGACAGACAGACAAAACTGTCACTATTATTAGGAGATATGATCATCTAAAAAATAGATCAACAAGAAAACTATTAGAAAATTCTGATGAGTTTAGTAATCTGTTGGATACAAAGTCAACAAGAAATAACAATAGCATTTTCTCTCACACCAACATACACTGACTGGAACTTATAATAAAAGTACATTTCAGGGTTTCCCTGGTGGTGCAGTGGTTGAGAGTCCGCCTGCCGATGCAGAGGACGTGGGTTCGTGCCCCAGTCCTGGAAGATCCCATGTGCTGCGAAGCAGCTGGGCCCATGAGCCACGGCTGCTGAGCCTGCGTGTCCGGAGCCTGTGCCCCACAACAGAAGAGGCCATAACAGTGAGAGGCCCGCATACCACAAAAAAAAAAAAAAAAAAAAAAAAAAAGATCCAGTTAAGAAGTGAAATACCACCCTGCTCTACAGGATTCTCAAATACAAAGACTGCTTGTTTATCTTTGGACCTCCCATATTCCAGAATCATTCCAGTTATAGAATAGATAGAGGTATGTATGTCCTTTAAATTTAATTACTATAGGAGCCACATACCAATCAATATCCTAAAAAATATTTTTTACTGTTTAGATTTCTTGTTCCTGTTAAGTCAAATGTTTTGGACAAATTGATTATGAGCACATGTCAAAGTGTGCAAACTTTTCATGAGAGAAGAGGCCCCTTGAAAAAGACTATTCAAATTTTTCTGTTCTGCAGGAGACATTTTATAAGAAAGAAAAATTGTTAAATAATTGTTAAGATGGATTAAAAAATATGTATCTCTGATAAAATATTTGTATGACTTTTACTCAGTCATATGGGCAACCTTAGCTTCCCAGAATTTCTTAATCTCATTTAGGTATATCAAAAAATTACTCAAGTGTTTATCATAAATCATAATTACTTCCTAGATGGAGGTCATGAATTTTGTCAAGCAAAAATGATCTGTCTCAGCCCAGGTTTGGGAAACACTCTTTTCTCATTAATTTTATTATAAAGTGTACCAAGACAAAGTAGGTTAAAACTATATAGCATTCCCTAATTAAAATTAATTTGGATATTACTTGATTGGTGGTTGGCTCCTCTGGCCAGCCTTTTTTTCCTTCTTGGTGGAGAAGAGAGGGTATGCAGTGGAAAGGTCATGGACATGCAGAAATTGGTAGGCAACTTCTTCTAGGGAAGCAAGGAGACAGAGCAGGGATCTCCAGGTCACTAATATTTACTTACTTTCTCTGTTGCTATTTCCAGCCACCCAGGAAAAGCTATAAAATTTATATATGATCCCAACAGAAAAGTGAATTTAATTACTTGATGTGTTATTCTCAAAAGACTTATCAAAATAGCTTGTAGCCTATTAATTATTATTTCCTTTTTTGTCCACTCCAGAACCAAAGTACTAAATGCTGGTTAATTACTTTGCAGACTCAGGACCTAGGGTATTTTGGGAGTGAATTTTTTAGCTGCATCCCAAAGTGAAAAGGAAAGAGAGAGAGATTGATTCAACTCAGGCTGAGAAGGGTCCCAATATGAAGCCAGCTAAGATGTGGTCTATCCATCCTGACTTCTCCCAAACAGAGAAGAGTTTATCTGCCATGCTACAATAGGTTAAGTATCACCATGTTCACTATTTGCAGCAAAAAAAAAAAAAAAAGAAAGAAAGAAAGAAAGAGAGAAAGAGAGAAAAGGAGAGCTCTTTATTTAGAAGGCCTAGATGCAACTCTTAGCTCTTCACAATTTTTCACAGCCTCCCAAAGAGGCAGTATTTTTCCACTGCTGGTGGAACTCATAACTTAAACTGGCTGGTCCTGTCAAATTCAATTTGACAGCGTCACTTAGAAAATAAAGTCTATATTTCATATAATATTTATAATACACATACTTCAGGAATTATAATTATAAAATCTAAACTATTTTACTTAAAAAACCAATTCAGAGCACACAGACCTAACCAATATCTCATGTCATTAAACATAGGCAATTCCATAAAATCCACTCAAGTTCTTCAAGGCTTTATGGGAATGAAAGAAAAGGAGGGTCTTAAGCTAAAGTAAATATGAGCTGTAAGTTAAATAGTTGATATAATATACTTTAAAGGTCATTTAAATTTTTTGAACTATTACTCCAAAAGGATTCACTTTGTGCCTTATAAGAGAAATCCTTCTGCAACATATACATATACAGTAAGAATTTGTCATTTTATTATTGTAATATTTAAAATATTTTATCCTGAGTATTTTTATCTGCTGTCAAACTTGCTATCATTGTACTTAAAATTAATATAACAATTCAAAATGTTCCATGGGACAAATGAAGTATGCTGTTATTAAAATAATTAGATTGAACTCTATTTTATCATTTCTCTTACTGCATGATTATGTAGTATTTCTTGAGTACCCAGAGTAACATACCAAAATAACTTAAAGTGTAGAGTGTTTAGTTCTCTTTAACTGAGGATTAACTAAATAATTTATATGCATCAAATTTTTATTAAACATCAACAAAGAACTCAAAACAAAACTAGGTCACAAATAAAATCTCAGTTATTACCATAGAATTTCAATCATGCAGACTGTGTTCTCTGTTAAAAATGTATCAAAATTAGAAATCAGTAACAAAACTGTAATTAACTCACATATATTTGAAAATTTTAAAAATAATAATGTTCAAATAACTGTCTGGTGAAAGAAGTAAGCATAATAGAAATTAGAAAATATTTGGAATTGAATAATATTTAAAACATGGTGTATCAGACAAATGAAAAAGTTATTGAGTACTCACATTAGAAAACAAGAACTAAAAATTAACTAACCAAGTGTCCATCTCAAGATGTTAATAAAATAAAAACAGAATAAACTGACCAAAAGCAATAACAAAGAAAGAAGCAGAAAATAATGCCATTAAAAACAATGCAGCAATAGAGATGATCAATAAACAAACAAAGAAGTGGTGCATTATGATGAAAGCACCTGATATCTACTTCCTTAGCAAATTTCTAGTATTCAATATGGTATTATTAACTATAGTCATCATACTGTATATCAGATGTCTCGATTTATTCATCTGACATAACCTTAACCATGTACCTTTGACCAGCATCTCCTATTCCCCCCACCTCCCTGGCCCAGATAACCCTAGTTCTACTCTCTGCTTCTATGTATTTGACTTTTTTAGGTTTCACATATAAATGACACCCTGCAGTGTTTTTCTGTCTGTGTCTGAATGATCTTCTCACTATAATAATGATTTCACTATGTACATGTACATCAAATTATTATGCTGTGCACCTTAAATATACACGATCTTTGTCATAAAATAAATAAAAAGTTGTTCTCTGGAAGTTTGCTTCTGACCAATATAGAGAATTCTCCCATAAAACTCTAAAAAGAAAGAGAGAGAAGAGAAGAGGAGAGGAGAGGGGAGAACAGGAGAGGAGAGAAGAAATGAGGTGAGCCTGACTATAATGGTTGCCACAGCTTACTGCCTTGAGAGAGTTTCCATGACAGCACAGAAAGGAGGAACCCAGATAGAGCCAGGCATTGCCTGATTTAAGGAGATCAAGCTGAGATTTGGGGGAGAAGAGGAAGCCAGAGTTCAAAGGATTCAGTGCCAGAGATGAAAGAGCTACACAGAGAGAAAACTCTGGAAATCTGAATAGCAGCACCCTGAAGTAAGCAGCAGAGTACTCAACAGACCCTGTGGGTAGGGAAACAACCCAAGGCCAGAGAAAACCTTGCAATTAACATAAAAGGTAACAGTGCCTGGTGCTCACACAGGGTCAAGAGCAGCACCTGTTCCTACCAGTCTGACTGGACAAATTCAACTTCATGGGGCAGAGAGTAGTGCAAACAGAAGAAACTTGCCTCAGTTTTGGGAAACAATTATCTATAGAATAAGCAATGCTCCCGTCCCTCCTAAAAGACACACACACAGCTCAAAAGAGTAAAACTTTTTTTGTAAAATACTTAGCTACATCCCAAAACAAAGCTCAAGAATATTTATAGGAATACAGATATACTCAGAACCAAGCAAGGTAAAATTCACTATATCTGGCATCCAGTCAAAGGTTACCAAGCATGTCAGAGACGGAAAAGAAATATAGCCCACAATGAGGAGAATAATCAACAAATCAAAACCAACCCAGAACTGATGCAGATATTAGAACTAATAGAGAAGAACGCTTAAAAAGTTACTATAATGGCAATACACATATTCAGAAATTTAAGGAGACATCATATAAATATATGGAAAAGATATAAAAAAAGATCCAAATCAAACTTTGAGAGGTGAAAACTACAATGTCTAAGATGAAAAATCCACTGGATGGAATAAATGGCAGATTAGAGATCACAGAAGTAAAGCCTAAGAAACTTTGAGGCATACGATAAGAACCATCCAATACGAAACACAGAAAAACCAACTACTAAAATGAAAATAGTGTCATTGAGTTATGATACAATTTCAAACAACTTAATATAGATACAAGTGGAATCCCCAAAGTAGTAGAGAGAAACAATATTTTCAAGAAATACGGGCCAACAGGGAGCCTGCTGAGATCCCAGGCCAATCCCCTGCCCTCCAAGCCCCCTCCAGACTGCGTGGGTCCTCGGGGACATAGGAGGGAGGCCAGGGAGATCAGGAGAGGCTGGTGGGAGGAGCTCTGTGAGAGGAGCAGGAGAGGAGTGGAGGGAAATTGCCCCACCCACTTGGGCCCAGGGAGCCTGCTGAGCTCCCAGGCCGATCCCCGGCCCTCCAAAGTCCCCTCCAGGTCATGTGGGTTCTTGGGGGCATAGGAGGGAGGCCAAGGAGAGAACAGGAGAGGAAGGTGGGAGGGGCTCTCCCAGAGGAGTGGAGGGCGATTGCCCCGCCCACTCGGGCCCAGGGAGCTTGCTGAGCTCCCAGGTGAGGTCCCCTGCCCTCTGAGACCAGGGGTGGGGTTCACGCCTGGGCACCTTCTGTTCCTTGAGCCTTAGCCCCACCCCCACAGCATCCAGGACCTTTTCCAGCCCTGTGGGGCCTGAGCATTGGCTGCACCCACCACCCAAACCTCACCCTTGCTTAGGCCCTGCTCTCCACAGCCAAGGCCTTTCCCCCCACCCCCTTTTATATTTTTTTTCTTTTCTTTTCCCTCCTCCTCTTTTTTACCATTGTGGTACTGATGTACCTTCCGGTTGTTGATTCATCTATATATTTATTTTTACATTCTTTCTAACATATTTGTTAGTTTCCTAGTCTAATTTTATTTTTTACTTTCTTATTGTTCTCTTTTTTTTTGGCGACCCTACATGGCTTGTGGGATCTTGATTCATGAGCCCGGGGTTGGGCAGAAGCTCCTGCAGTGGGAGCTCTGAGTCTGAACCACTGGACTAACAGAGAACCTCAGATCCCAGGGAATATTCATCAGAGAGGTCTCACGGAGCTCCCCAACCCAGCACCAAGACCCAGCTCTACCCAATAGCCTACAAACTCCAGTGTTGGAAGCCTCAGGCCAAACAACCAGTAAAACAGGAACACAATCCCACTCATTTAAAAAAAAAAAGAAAAAGGGACAGCAAAAAAATAGGTCACAGATGAAGGAGCAAGGTAAAAACCGAGAAGACCAAATAAATGAAGAGGAAATAGGCAATCTACTTGAAAAAGAATTCAGAGTAATGATAGTAAAGATGATCCAGAATCTCAGACACTGAATGGAAGCACGGATTGAGAAAATACAAGAAATGTCTAACAAAGATCTAGAAGAACCAAAGAACAAACAGAGATGAACAACACAATAACTGAAATGAAAAATACACTAGATGTAATCAATAACAGAATAACGGAAGAAAAAGAATGAATAAGTGAGCTGGAAGACAAAATGGTGGAAATAACTGCCAAGGAGCAGAATAAAGAAAAAGAATGAAAATAATTGAAGAGAGTCACAGAGACCTCTGGGACAACAGTAAACACACCAACATTCGAATTATAGGGGTCCCAGAAGAAGAAGAGAAAGAGAAAGGGTCTGAGAAAATATTTGAAGAGATTTTAGTGGAAAACTTCCCTAACATGGGAAAGGAAATAGTAACCCAAGTCCAAGAAGCACAGAGAGTCCCATACAAGATAAACTCTAGGAAAAACACACCAAGACACATATTAATCAAACTTACAAAAATTAAATTCAAAGAAAACATATTAAAAGCAGCAACAGAAAAACAATAAATAACATACAAAGGAATCCCCATAAGGTTATCAACTGATTGTGCAGTGGAAACTCTGCAGGCCAGAAGGGAGTGGCATGATATACTTAAAGTGATAAAGGAGAAAAATCTACAACCAAGATTACTCTACCCAGCAAGGATCTCATTCAGATACGATGGAGAAGTCAAAATCTTTTCAGATAAACAAAAGCTAAGACAATTCAGCAACACCAAACCAGCTTAACAACAAATGCTAAAGAAACTTCTCTAAGTGGAAAACACGAGAGAAGGAAAAGACCCACAAAAACAAACCCAAAACAATTAAGAAAATGGTAATAGGAACATACATAACAGCAATAACTTTGAATGTAAATGGATTAAATGCCCCAATCAAAAGACAGAGACTAGCTGAATGGATACAGAAACAAGACCCATATATATGTTGTCTACAAGAGACCCACTTCAGACCTAGGGACACATACAGATTGAAAGTGAAGGAATGGAAAAACATATTCCATGCAAATGGAAATCAAAAGAAAGCTGGAGTAGCAATACTCATATCAAATAAAATAGACTTTAAAATAAATACTGCTACAAGAGATAAGGAGGGACACTACATACTGATCAAAGGATCAATCCAAGAAGAAGATAGAGCAATTATAAATGTTTATGCACCCAACATAGGAGCCCCTGAATACATAAGGCAAACGCTAACAACCATGAAAGGAGAAATCGACAGTAACACAATAATAATAGGGGACTTTACAACCCCACTCACACCAATGGACAGATCATCCAAACAGAAAATAAATAACAAAACACAAGCTTTAAATGATACAAGAGACCAGATACATCTAATTGATATTTATAGAACATTCCACCCAAAAGTGGCAGAATACACCTTCTTCTCAAGTGCACATGTACCATTCTCCAGGATAGATCACATCTTGGGTCACAAATCAAGCCTTGGTAAATTTAAGAAAATTGAAATTGTATCAAGCATCTTTTCTGACCACAGCACTATGAGATTGGAAATCAATTACTGGAAAAAAACTGTAAAAAACACAAATACATGGAGGCTAAATAGTGTGCTATTAAATAACGAAGAGATCACTGAAGAATTCAAAGAAGAACTAAAAAATAGAAACAAATGATGATGAAAACACAATGACCCAAAACCTATGGGATGCAGCAAAAGCAGTTCTAAGAAGGAAGTTTATAGCAATTCAATCTCACCTTAAGAAACAAGAAAAATCTCAAATAAACAATCTAATCCTACATTAAAACCAGCTAGAGAAAAAAGAACAAAGAAAACCCAAAGTCAGTAGAAGGAAAGAAATCATAAAGATCAGAGCAGAAATAAATGAAATAGAAACAAAGAAAACAATAGCAAAGATCAATAAAACTAAAAGCTGGTTCATTGAGAAGATAAACAAAATTGATAAACCATTAGCCAGGCTCATGAAGAAAAAAAGGGAGGGGACGCAAATCAATAAAATTAGAAATGAAAAAGGAGAAACCACAACTGACACAGCAGAAATACAAAGGATTACAGGAGACTAGTACAAACAACTGTATGCCAATAAAATGGACAACCACAAAGAATGGACAAATTCTTGGAAAGGTACAATTTTCCAAGACTGAACCAGGAAGAATTAAAAAATATAAACAGACCTATCACAAATAATGAAATTGAAAACGTAATTAAAACTCTTCCAACCAACAAAAGTCCAGGACCAGATGGCTTCACAGGCGAATTCTATCAAACATTTAGAGAAGAGATAATGATAACACCTATCCTTGTCAAACTCTTCCAAAAAATTGCAGAGGGAGAAACACTCCCAAATTCATTCTACGAAGCCACCATCACCCTGATACCAAAACCTGAAAAAGATGTGACAAAAAAAAGAAAATTATAGACCAATATCACTGATGAACATAGATGCAAAATAATAATAGCAAACAGAATCCAACAGCACATTAAAAGGATCACACACCATGGACAAGTGGGATTTATCCCAGGGATGCAAGGATTCTTCGATATATGTAAATCAATCAATGTGATAGACCACATTACAAATTAAGGAATAAAAACAGTATGATCATCTCAATAGATTCAGAAAAAGCTTCTGAGAAAATTCAACACCCATTTATGATAAACACTCACCATAAAATGGGCACATACAGGACCTACCTCAACATAATAAAGGCCATATATGACAAACCCACAGCAAGCATCATACTCAATGGTGAAAAACTGAAAGCATTTCCACTAGGATCAGGAACAAGACAAGGATGTCCATTCTCACCACTATTATTCAACATAGTTTTGGAAGTCCTAGCCACAGTGATCAGAGAAGAAAAAGAAATAAAAGGAATACAAATTGGAAAAGAAGAAGTAAAAATCACTATTTGCCGATGACATGATACTTTACATAGAAAATCCTAAAGATGCCACCAGAAATCTACTAGAACTAATCAATGAATTTGGTAAGGTTTCAGGATACAGAATTAATGCACAGAAATTTCTGGCATTCCTATACACCAACAATGAAAAATCAGAAAGAGAAATTAAGGAAACACTCCCATTTACCATTGCAACAAAAACAATAAAATACCTAGGAATAAACCTGACTAAGGAGGTGAAAGACTTGTACTCAGAAAACTATAAAACACTGAAGAAAGAGATCAAAGATGACAAAAAAAGATGGAGAAATATACTGTGTTCTTGGATTGGAAGAATCAATATTGTGAAAATGACTCTACTACTCAAACTAATCAGATTCAATGCAATCCCTATCAAGCTACCAATAGCATTCTTCACAGAATTAGAACAAAATGTCTTACAATTCATATAGAAAGACAAAAGACCCCGAATAGCCAAAGCAATCCTGAGAAAGAAAAATGGAGTTGGAGGAATCAGGCTCCCTGACTTTAAACTATACCGCAAAGCTACAGTAATCAAGACAGTATGGTACTGACACAAAAACAGAAATATAGATCAGGGGTACAGGATAGAATGCCCAGAGATAAACCCAAGCACATATGGTCACCTTATCTTTGATAAAGGAGGCAAGAACATACAATAGAGTAAAGACAGCCACCTCAGTAAGTGATGCTAGGAAAACTGGATAGCTACATGTAAAAGAATGAAATTAGAACACTACCTAACACCATACACAGAAATAAGCTCAAAATGGATTACAGACCTAAATGTAAGACCAGACACTATAAAACTTTTAGAGGAAAACATAGGTAAAACACTCTTTGACATAAAGCACAGCAAGATCTTTTTTGACCCACCTCCTAGAGTAACAGAAATAAAAACAAAAATAAACAAATGGGACTTAATTAAACTTAAAAGCTATTGCACAGCAAAGGAAACCATAAACAAGGCAAAAAACCCGCAGAATGGGAGAAAATATTTGCAAATGAAACAACAAAGGATTAATCTCCAAAATATACAAATAGCTCATGTGGCTCAATATCAAAAAAACAAACAATCCAGTTAAAAAATGGAAAGAAGACCTAAATAGACATTTCACCAAGGAAGACATACAGATGGCCAAGAGGTGCATGAAAAGATATGTAATATCACAAATTATTAGAGAAATGAAAATCAAAACTACAATGAGGTATCACTTCACTCCAGTCAGAATGGCCATTATCAAAAAAAGCTAGAAACAATAAATGCTGGAAAGGGTGTGGTGAAAAGGGAACCTTCCTACACTGTTGGTGGGAATGTAAATTGATACAGTCACTATGGAGAACAGTATGGAGGTTCCTTAAAAAACTAAAAATAGAACTACCATATGCCCCAGCAATCCCGCTAGTGGGCTTATACCCTGAGAAAACCATAATTCAAAAAGAGACATGCACCACAATCTTCACTGTAACACTATTTACAATAGTCAGGAAATGGAACCAACCTAAATGTCAATTGACAGATGAATGGATAAAGAAGATGTGGCACATTTATACAGTGGAATATTATTCAGCCATAAAAAGAAACGAAACTGAGTTATTTGTAGTGAGGTGGATGGACCTAGAGTCTGTCATACAAAGTGAAGTAAGTCAGAAAGAGAAAAACAAATACCCTATGCTAACGCATATATAAGGAGTCTAAAACAAACAACAAAAAAGGTACTGATGAACCTAGTGGCAGCACAGGAATAAAGACATAGACATAGAGAACGGACTTGAGGACATGGGGTGGGAGGGGGAAGCTGGGGCAAAGTGAGATTAGCAGTGACATACATACACTACTGAATGTAAAATAATTGACTGGTGGGGAGCAGCAACATAGCTCAGGGAGATTGGCTCCGTGATTTGCAATGACCAAGAGGGGTCAGATAGGGTGGATGGGAGGGAGGCTCAAGAGGGAGGGGATATGTGGACATGTGTATGCATATGGCTGATTCGCTTTGTTGTGCAACAGAAACTAACATGGTATTATGAAGAAACTATACTCCAATAAAGATCTATTAAATAAATAAATAAATAGAGGACAAAATTTTCCCAAATTTGATGAAAAGTACATATCCATAGAACTAAGAAACTCAACAAACTCCAAGCACAATACCATAAATAAAACTACAAAAATACCTAACAATGAAATTTCTCAGCACCAATGGGAAAGGGAAATTCTTAAAATCTGTTTCAGGAAAAACGACACGTTACACAGGAACAGAGATAAAGATGACATCAAAATTCTCAGCAAAAATAATCAAAATGAAAAGACAGTGGAATACTATTTTAAAGTTCTAAAAAAAAGAAAAATTGTCATCCTAAAATTCTATATGCAGCAAACACATCTTTCAAAAATGAAGGCCAAATAAAGATATTTCAGACACACATGGAAAAACAGAATGATTTCATAAATAGCAAAACTACACTATAAAAAATGTTAAAGGGCAGAAGGAGAATGTAAATACAGATCTACACAAATAAATGAGAAGCAATGAGAGGGAATAATTACAAGGATAAATACATAGGATTTTTTCTCATTATTTTAACCTCTTTAAAATAATTAACTGTTTAGACAAAGATGAAAATTCTATAATGTGAGGTTTATACATTATGTAAGAATAAAACACATGCTAATAATACCAAGTCATAAGGGAGAATTTAAGTATACTATTAAACTTTCTTATACTATATGTGAAGTTGTCTAGTATTCCTTGAAAGTAGAGTATAGTAAGTTAAATAGGCATACTATAAATTCCAAATCAACTGTTAAAATAACAAATGAAAGAGTTAAAATTAATATTCCAATAAAAGAGATAAAATATAATTGTAAAATATGTTCAACTAATTGAACAGAATGCAGAAAAAATAGGAGGAGGAAAGCAAAGAAGATATGGGACAAATAGAAATAAAATAGGGAGATTATAGACTTAAAAGTAACCACATAATAATCACTAATCCAATAAAAATTAAAGATTCTTAGATTAAATATATAGTAAGACTTCATTTTATGCTGACTTCACAAAATACACTTCTAATATAAATACACTAATAGACTTAAAATAAAAGAAGAAAAAAATACACCACGGTTAACATAACCAGGTAAAGTTGAGATGCCTATATTAATATTAAAGTAGGTTTCAATCAACAAATATTACCAGTGTTAAAGAGGGTCATTTGGGCCAATTTATCAAGAAGAACATAACAGCCCTAAATCTTTATACAACTAATTCAACCCAATAAGACTCTGCTGAGACATGTTATAATCTAATTCTCAAGACCAAAAGACAAAGAGAATTTTGAATGTGGCAAAAAAAAAAAATTATTTCATACAAGGGCACCTCCCTTAGACTATTATCAGTGGATTTCTCAGTAGAAACATTGCAGGCCAGAAGAGAATGGGATGATATGTTCAAACTGCTGGAAAAAAAAAAAAAACTGCAACCAAGAAATAATATAAAAACGTTAAACAATAAAATTATAGGCCAATGCCCCTGATGAATATAGATTCAAAAATCCTCAACAAAATACTAGCAAAAGAAATTCAACAATACATTAAAAGGAGAATACACCATGATCAAATGGGATTTATCCCTGAGGTGCAAGAATGGTTTAATGGATGCAAGTAAATAAATGTGATACACCAAATTAACAAAAGAAGGATAAAAACCATATGAATATCTCAGTAGATGCAAAAAAAGCTTTTGACAAAATTCAGCATATTTTCAAGATAAAAATTTATGTACAGAAGGAATGTACCTTAACATAATAAAAGGCTTAAATGACAAGCCTACATACAGCATCACACTCAGTGGTGAAAGGCTGCAAGCTTTCTTCTAGGATCAAGGAATAAAACAAGAATGCCCACTCTTGCCACTTCTATTCAGCATAGTACTGGAACTCCTAGCCAGAGGAATTAAGCAGGAAAAAAATCCAAATCAGAAAGGAAGAAGTAAAGTCATCTCTGTTTGCACATGAAATGATCACATATATAGAAAACCCTAAAGACTAGACAGATAAACAAACAAAAAAACCTGTTAGAACTAATAAACAAATTCAATTTAGTTTGCAGTATATAAAATCAGCATGCAAAAATAAGTTGTGTTTCAAATACTAATAATAAACTATTTGAAAAAAAAATTTTTTTAAAGCCCATTTACAACTGCATCAGAAAAAATAAATTACTTAGACATAAACTTAACCAAGGAGGGGAAAGATCTGTACAATGAAAACTATAAAACAATGATGAAAGAAACTGAAGAAGACACAACTATGTTTAAAGATATCCCATGGATTGGACGAAATAATATTGCTAAAATGTCCATACTACCCAAAGTGATCTACAGAGTCAATGCAAACCCTATCAAAGTTCCAATGGCAAGTCTCATAGAAGTGGAAAAAAACAATCCTACGATTCATATGGAACCAAAAAAGACCTTGAATAACCAAAATAATCTTGAATAAGAAGAACAAATCTGAAGGTATCATATTTTCTGTTTTCAATTATATTTCAATACTATAGTAACAAAACAGTATGGTACTGGTGTGAAAATAGACACATAGACCAATGGAACAGAACTGAGAGCCCAGAAGTAAACTCACACATATACAGTCAATCTTTGACAAAGGCACCAAGATTACACAATGGGGAATCAATAATCTTCTCAAGAAATGGTGTTGGGAAAACTGTATATGCACATGCAAAAGAATGAAACTGGACCATTATTTTACATCATACTCAAAAGTAAACTCTAAATGAATTAAACACTTAAACGTAAGATCTGAAACAGTAAAACTCCTAGAAGTAAAACATAGGAGAAAAACACCTTGACATTAGCCTTGGAAACTACTTTTTGGATTTGACAACAAAAGCCCAGGCAAGAAAAGCAGAAATAAACAAGTGGAAATACTCACACTAAAGAATTTTCTTCATACCAAGAAATCAACAAAATGAAAAGGCAAACTACAGAATGGGAAAAAATGTTTGCAAACCATATATCTGATAATAGGTTAATATCCAAAATATATAAAGGACTCATACAACTCAATAACAAATACACAAATAATGTGATTTAACAAATGGGCAAAGAACCTGAATATACTTTTTTCCAAAGAAAATACTCAAATGGACAGATATACCATTGTTAATGGATTAGGAGAATCATTGTTAAAATGTGAAACCCCCACAATTTACCTAGATTCAAGGCAATTCCAATCATAATCACCACAAGCTTTTTAGATATTTACAATATGGTTTTAAGCTTTTTAGAGAATGGCAAAGTAATTAGAAGACCCAAAATAATTATGTAAAAGGTAAAAAAAAAGGGATTTCACACTATCCAACTTTAAGACTTACTAAATCTACATTAATCAGAGTAATGCTGAAAGGACAGACATAGATTAATTAAACAGAATACAGAGACAACTAACTGCTGAACAATCATTGACAGGAAGACACTGGAACACACCAAAAAAGATACCCCACATGCAAAGACAAAGGAGAAGCTGCAGTGAGATGGTAGGATGGGTGCAATCACAATAAAATCAAATCCCATAACTGCTGGTTGGGTGCCTCACAAACTGGAGAACACTTATTCCACAGAAGTCCACCCACTGGAGTGAAGGTTCTGAGCCCCACATCAGGTTTCCCAACCTAGGGATCCAGAAGCAGGAGGAGGAATTCCTAGAGAATCAGACTTTGAAGGCTAGTGGGATTAGATTGCAGAATTTCGACAGGACTGGTGGAAACAGAGACTCCACTCTTGGAGGGCACACACAAAGTAGTGTGCGAATTGGGACCCAGGGGAAGGAGCAGTGACCCCATAGGAGGCTGAACCAGACCTACCAGCTAGCGTGGGAGGGTCTCCTGCAGAGGCGGGGGGTGGCTGTGCCTCACCTTGAGGACAAGGACACTGGCAGCAGAAGTTCTGGGAAGTAATCCTTGGCATGAGCCCTCCAAGAGCCTGCCATTAGCTCCACCAAAGAGCCCAGCTAGGCTCCAGTGTTGGGTTGCCTCAGGCCAAACAACCAACAAGGAGGGAACCCAGCCCAACCCATCAGCAGACAAACGGATTAAAGTTTTACTGAGCTCTGGCCACCAGAGCAACAGCCAGCTCTACCCCCCACAAGTCCCTCTCATCAGGAAACTTCCACAAGCCTCTTAGATAGCCTCATCCACCAGAGGGCAGACAGCAGAAGCAAGAAGAATTACAATCCTGCAACCTGTGGAACAAAAACCACATTCGCAGAAAGACAGACAAGATGAAAAGGCAGAGGGCTATGTACCAGACGAAGGAACAAGATAAAACCCCAGAGAAACAACTAAATGAAACAGATATAGGCAATCTTCCAGAAAGAGAATTCAGAATAATGAGAGTGAAGATGACCCAGGACCTCGGTAAAAGAATGGAGCAAACATCGACAAGATGCAAGAAATGTTTAACAAAGACCTAGAAGGATTAAAGAACAAACAAACAGAGATGAACAATAAAATAACTGAAATGAAAACTACACTAGGAGGAATCAATAGCAGAATAACTGAGGCAGAAGAACGGATAAGTGACCTGGAAGACAGAATGGTGGAATTCACTGCTGTGGAACAGAATAAAGAAAAAGGAATGAAAAGAAATGAAAACACTAAGAGACCACTGGGCCAACATTAAATGCAACAACATTCACGCTATAGGGGTCCCAGAAGGAGAATACGGAGGGAAAGGACCCAAGAAATTATTTGAAGAAATTACAGATGAACACTTCCCTAATATGGGAAAGGAAATTGCCACACAAGTTCAGGAAGTGCAGAGAGTCCCGTACAAGATAAACCCAAGGAGAAACACACCAAGACACATAGTAATCAAACTGGTGAAAATTAAAGACAAAGACAAATTATTGAAAGCAGCAAGGGAAAAACAACAAGTAACATACAAGGGAACTCCCATAAGGTTAACAGCTGATTTCTCAGCAGAAACTCTCCAAGCCAGAAGGGAGTGGGATGATATACTTAAATTGATGAAAGGGAAGAACCTACAACCAAGATTATTCTACCCAGCAAGGATCTCATTCAGATTCCATGGAGAAATCAAAAGTTTAAAGACAAGCAAAAGCTAAGAGAATTCAGCACCACCAAACCAGCTCTACAACAAATGCAGGCCACAACAGTGAGAGGCCTGCGTATCACACACACACACAAAAAATACAGAATGTTACGAGACAAGGAAGGACACTATATAATGATCAAGGGATCAATCCAAGAGGAAGATATAACAATTATAAATATATATGCACCCAACATAGGAGCACCTCAATACATAAGGCAACTGCTAACAGCTCTAAAAGAGGAAATTGACAGTAACACAATAATAGTGGGGGACTTTAACACCTCACTTACACCAGTGGACAGATCATCCAGACAGATAATTAACAAGGAAATACAAGCTTTAAATGACACAATAGACCAGATAGCTTTAATTGGTATTTATAGGACATTCCATCCAAAAACAGCAGATTACACTTTCTTCTCAAGGGCACATGGAACATTCTCCACGATAGATCATATCTTGGGTCACAAATCAAGCCTCAGCAAATTTAGGAAAATTGAAATCATATCAAGCATCTTTTCTGACCACAATGCTATGAGATTAGAAATAAATTACAGGGAAAAAAGCGTAAAAACACAAACACATGGAGGTTAAAAAATACACTACTAAATAATCAAGAGATCACTTAAGAAATCAAAGAGGAAATCAGAAAATACCTACAGACAAATGACAATGGAAACACGATGATCGGAAACCTATGGGATGCAGCAAAAGCAGTTCTAAGAGGGAAGTTTATAGCTATACAAGCCTACCTCAAGAAACAAGAAAAATCTCAAATAAACAATCTATCCTTAACCTAAAGGAACTAGAGAAAGAAGAACAAACAAAATCCAAAAGAGCAGAAGGAAACAAATCATCAAGGTCAGAGCAGAAAAAAATGAAATAGAAAAAAATAAAACAATAGCTAAGATCAATAAAACTAAAAGCCGGTTCTTTGAGAAGATAAACAAAATTGATAAACCACTAGCCAGGCTCATCAAGGAAAGGAGGGAGAGGACTCAAATCAATAAAATTAGAAATGAAAAAGGAGAAGTTACAACAGACACCACAAAAATACAACGCATCCTAAGAGACTACTACAAGCAACTCTATGCCAATAAAATGGACAACCTGGAAGAAATGAACAAATTCTTAGAAATGTATGACCTTCCAAGACTGAAGCAGGAAGAAATAGAAAATATGAACAGACCAATCACAAGTAATGAAATTGAAACTGTGATTAAAAATCTTCCAACAAACAAGAGTCCAGGACCAGACGGCTTCACAGGTGAATTCTATCAAACATTTAGAGAAGAGCTAACACCCATCCTTCTCAAACTCTTTCAAAAAATTGCAGAGGAAGGAAAACTCCCAAACTCATTCTATGAAGCCACCATCACCCTGATGCCAATACCAGAAAAAAAAGAAAATTACAGACCAATATCACTGATGATTATAGATGCAAAACTCCTCAGCAAAATACTAGCCAACAGAATCCAACAACACATTAAAAGGATCATACACCATGATCAAGCGGGATTTATCCCAGGGATGCAAGGATTCTTCAATATACACAAATCAATCAATGTGATATACCGTATTAACAAATGGAAGAATAAAAACCATATGATCATCTCAATAGATGCAGAAAAAGCTTTTGACAAAATTCAATACCAATTTATGATAAAAACTCTCCAGAAAGTGGGCATAGAGGGAACCTACCTCAACATAATAAAGGCCATATATGACAAACCCACAGCAATCATCTTCTCAATGGTGAAAAACTGAAAACATTTCCTCTAAGGTCAGGAACAAGACAAGGATGTCCACTCTCATCACTATTATTCGACATAGTTTTGGAAGTCCTAGCCATAGCAATCAGAGAAGAAAAATAAATTAAAGGAATACAAATTGCAAAAGAAGAAGTAAAACTGTCACTGTTTGCAGATGACATGATACTATACATAGAGAATCCTAAAAATGCCACCAGAAAACTACTAGAGGTAGTCAATGAATTCGGTAAAGTTGCAGGATACAAAATTAATGCACAGAAATCTCTTGCATTCCTATACACTAATTATGAAAAATCTGAAGGAAAAATTAAGGAAACACTACCATTTACCACTGCAAAAAAAAAGAATAAAATACCTAGGAATAAACCTACTTACGGAGACTAAAGACCTGTATGCAGAAAACTATAAGACACTGATGAAAGAAATGAAAGATGATACCAACAGATGGAGAGATATACCATGTTCTTGGATTGGAAGAATCAATATTGTGAAAATGACTATACTACCCAAAGCAATCTACAGATTCAATGCAATCCCTATCAAATTATCAATGGCATTTTTTACAGAAATAGAACAAAAAATCTTAAAATTTGTATGGAGACATGAAAGACCCTGAATAGCCAAAGCAGTCTTGAGGCAAAAAAATGGAGTTGAAGGAATCAGACTCCTTGACTTCAGACTATACTACAAAGCTACAGTCATCAAGACAATCTTGGTACTGGCATAAAAACAGAAATATAGATCAATAGAACAGGATAGAAAGCCCAGAGATAAACCCATGCACCTATGGTCAACTAATCTAAGACAAAGGAGGCAAGGATTTACAATGGAGAAAAGACAGTCTCTTCAATAAGTGGTGTTGGGAAAACTGGACAGCTACATGTAAAAGAATGAAATTAGAACACGCCCTAACACCATACACAAAAATAAACTCAAAATGGATTAGAGACCTAAATGTAAGACCAAACACTATAAAACTCTTAGAGGAAAACATAGGAAGAACACTCTTTGACATAAATCACAGCAGGATATTTTTTGATCCATCTCCTAGAGTAATGGAAATAAAAATAAACAAATGGGACCTAATGAAACTTCAAAGCTTTTGCACAGCAAAGGAAACCATAAACAAGATGAAAAGACAACCCTCAGAATGGGAGAAAATATTTGCAAACAAATCAATGGACTAAGCATTAAACTCCAAAATATACAAACAGCCCATGCAGCTCAATATTAAAAAAAACAAACAACCCAATCAAAAAATGGAAAGAAGACCTAAATAGACATTTCCCCAAAGAAGACATACAGATGGCCAAGAGGCACATGAAAAGCTGCTCAACATCACTAATTATTAGAGAAATGCAAATCAAAAGTACAATGAGCTATCACCTCACACCGGTTAGAATGGGTATCATCAGAAAATCTGCAAACAACAAATGCTGGAGAGGGTGTGGAGAAAAGGGAACTGTCTTGCACTGTTGGTGGGAATGTAAAATTGATACAGCCACTATGGAGAACAGTATGGAGGTTCCTTAAAAAACTAAAAATAGAATTACTATATGACCCAGTAATCCCACTACTGGGCATATACCCAGAGAAAACCATAATTGAAAAAGACACATGCACCCCAATGTTCACTGCAGCACTATTTACAATAGCCAGGTCATGGAAGCAACCTAGATGTCCATCGACAGACGAATGGATAAAGAAGATGTGGTACATATACACAATGGAATATTACTCAGCCATAAAATGGAACAAAATTGGGTCAGTTGTAGAGACGTGGATATATCTAGAGACTGTCATACAGAGTGGACACAAAGTGGGTAAAGCGGCAGGGGGTGGGGGTGGGGATGTGAAGAATTGGGAGATTGGGATTGACATGTATACAGTGATGTATAAAATGGATGACTAATAAGAACCTGCTGTATAAAAAAATAAACAAAATTAAATTAAAAAGGAAAAGGAACTGAGTCTTAGAAAAATTTATCCCTTGGCATTGAAAATGCCAGCAGTCTTCCACTTTGGTTAGCAGACATCAAACTGTATTAAAAAGTGAATCTAAAATTTCTCCAGTGGTGATAAACATTGTTAAAATTGAAATAAAGGTGATTAATATCAAAAAGAAAATACAGAATAGAGAGCTCAAAAGTAGATCTAAACAAATACAGTGAACTGACTTTTTACAAAAGTATAAAGACAGTTCATTGAAGACAGAATAACCTTTTCACATAATGATACTAAAATAATTGGACACAATTTACAAAACAATAAACCCTGACATATGCCTCACACCTTATACCAATATTAATTCAATATGGATTATAGCCTTAAGTGTAAAATGTAATACTAAAAACTCTTCTAGAAGAAAATAAGAGAAAAGCTTCATGACCTTGAGTTTGATTAGTTTTAAGAGATGACCTCAAAAGTATGATTCATAAAAGAACATATTAGTAAATTAGACTTTGCCAAAAGTTTTGATCCGTGAAAGACATTTTTAAGAGAACAAAACGATAAGGCACAGACACCAAAAAAATATTTCTAAATTACACACCTGCTAAAGGATGTATATCTAGAAAATGGAAAGAATACTTTAAACTTAACAACAAAACAACCCAATAAAAATAGAAAATCTGAACTGTCTCATCACCAAAGAAGATTTATAACTATAAAATAAACATGAAAGAATAAGCTGATCATTGGTTATTAGGGAATTGCAATTTTTTTAAAACTATACCTATTAGAATGGCTAAAATAAATTAACTGAAATTTTTAAGTGGTAGTGAGGATACAGAGCAACAGAAATTCCCATACACTGCTATTTGAAATTCAGAATATCACAATCACTTTGGAAAATAGTTTTCCAGTTTCTTATAAAGTTAATAATATGCTTACCATATGATTGATCATCTCTACTCCTAGGAATTTACCCACATGAATTGAAGATATATGTTAGCACAAAAACTTCTACACCAATGTTTCTAGCACCTTTATTCATAAGAGCCAAAAACTGAAAACAACTCACATGCCCTTCAACAGATGAATGGATAAGCAAACCATTGTGCATCCATCTAACGGACTAATGCTTTAAAATAAAAAAGAACAGACTATTGATTCATGCACCAACATGGGTGGATCTTAAATGCATTTTGCTTAGAGAAAGAAGCCAGATTTCAAAGTGTTGATATTGTATGATTCCATTTGTAGGAAATTCTGAAAAAGGCAGAATTATAGGGATGGCAAACAGATCAGTTTGTTGCCATGGGTTTAAGGCAGTGGTAGTTTGAGTACCAAGAGGTCGCTCAGGAATTTTTAGAATGATAGAATAGTTCTGTAAGATACTGTGGTGATGGATATATGACTCTATGTAATTATCAAAATACATAGAACTGCACATCACTGAGTTACTTTTACCATATGCAGTTTTTTAAACTATCCCCTAAGATGTTGGGAGAACTCAGTATAGGATACAGAGTTTTTAAACGTGTCTATTCTGCAAATGCATGACATAACCTCACTGAAGGAGATGGGAAGAAAAAAAGACCTAATTACCTTTGGAAAACCATGTTTTGCCAAAATACTATAAGACAAAAGAGAAAAAAAGTATATAAAATACCTTCCCAGTACACTTCAGAAGAGTCAAGGTCATGAAAGACAAGGAAAGATCACAAAACTGTCCAAATGGAGACTAAGGAGACAGGATAACTAAATGCATTATGTGGTATTCTGGATTGGATCCTAGAACACAAAGGACATTAATGAAAAAAAACTGGCAAAATCTGAATAAAGTCTGTAGTTTAGTTGATAGTATTCTACAAATATTAATATCTTAGTTGTGATAAATGCATAGTGGTTATGAAACATGTTAACGTTAGGGGAAACAGTGTGAAGAGCATGTGGAAGTCTGGAGAGGTAGCTTGGGTCAAATTGTGAAGGTTTTATTTATCTGTTATTACTGTTTTTTAATTACAAGCTAACAAGGTTATTTTCTATCCTGAAACCAAAGAGCAATAGTGTGTTTCAGTAGGAAAATGACATGATGATTGATTTGCTTTTACGTTTTTGTTTGTTTTAGTTTTTGTTTTTTTACACAGATCACTCTGGCTACAGTAGGGAAGACAGAGTCAGGAAGTCAGGCAACAGTGAAACCAATTATCCAATAAAACTATTATGGAGAAACTATGATTAAAACTATTATTGGAAACTATAATTAAACCTACTATTGAGAGGATTTACTTTGTGTTCAATTATGAGCAATTGCCAACCTTTTAAAACTAGTATTAATGAACGTTATTCAATCTTAATGAGAATGATGACGCAAAGAAGACTGTCTCGTATCTGGTCTGCAATAGCGTAATTTTGATTCTGGTACACAGGCATTTCTGGTTGAAACACCTTCACAAACAGGAGGTCGAGCCCTAAAGAGGTAAAGTCAAAGCTTCAGGATCACCAGGGGCTAATAACCAGTTTTGCTACCTCTAGTCCAGTGCCCCTTCACTAGTGGCACCTGGTGGATTAGGCAGACATGAAGACTGACTACTTGGCTGCGCTTCATGCTGATGCTCTAAGGTTGAGCTGAGGAGAACTGAAACTGGGAGCCAGGGTTTGAGGATGCATCTAGCAAGGGGTACAGTGGAACTGGGCATACTATCTTGACAGTTATTTCTCTTCATTTTTGGAGGAATGACATGATATCATTACTGCCAATTTATATTTGGTGAGTGGTGCTATTTTTTATATATCTATACTGGACATCTATTGTTTTTATCTGCTGAGCACACTGCTTAGTTCTCTTGGTAATAATAGCGATTCTCTTTTCCTTCCTTTTGGGGATTGCTCCTCATTCACTCTCTGAATTTCTGACAGGCCACTAGTCATAGTACCCTGCCCTTCCTGTCTGGGTTTGTCACTCAGGTCAGGAAAAGCAAAGCACTACACCTCCCTTGATACCTAGTTCATGACAGACAACAGCTCTTCCCAGGACTTTTCAGAACTAGAGTTGAACGGATGGCTCTCTTCTTCCCATGCATCATGACCTATATGTACATGACATTAGTCCTGCTGGCGGTCATGCCTCCCATCATGAAAAGCAACCTAAGAAAGGCCAAGATGAGAGGCAGAGAGACGGGAGAAACATGGTGATTGTAATAGTTTGAGTTGTCCCAGGGGCAGACCCTTAGACAAGTATTCCAGGGTAACTAGTATACTTAGAAAGTAAAAGAAACACCATCAGAGGAGTGTGGAAGTGAGACAAAGAAGAAAAGGAGGCTCATAAAGGGTAAGTTACAAAACCACTTACTACTATGACAGTGCACAATCCAAAATGATACTTTTTTTACACTTACAGTGGTTCCAGATTGAGACATATGTGCTGGTGTTTGGAAAGCAGCACCTCCCTGGCTCCGAGGGAAACCAAATTATAAACAGACGATTGCTTTTAAAGGATGCAATCAGAACAAGAGGGCTTAGCCATTGGATTGAACATTCAATGAGCTCAGTCTGGACAAGCAGGAGCAACCATGAGTCCAGTCACTCATTCTTCCCCTGGGCAATGCTGGGTAGGCAGAACCCATTTCCCCTCTCAAACACCTTAGATTCCTGTTTCATATCCTCTGTCTCCCTCTCTCTCCCTCCTTTCTCTCCTCTCTCTCTCTTCCTCCCCGCCCCGCCATCCACCAGCTCTCAATCATTGGTGGTTACTGTGTATCTGACACTAAGAGCTTAACCTGCATTATCTCAGTTGGTTAATTTTCCAAGCAGACTTATGATTTAGGTACTACTAGTTTTATCTTCTTACAGAGGGGGAAGCTCGTGCATAAGAGGGTGTGACAGCACCCAACTTGCGTTTATGTATTGATTAGTGTTTAGAGTTTGGGTGCATTTTTAAGGTATCAACAGCATTCTGTATCACTTTCCTTCAACATTTGCTCTTACTTTTACCTTTTATTCTACCTTTTTTTTTTTTCCCTCCCAAATGCACTCTGCACTGCCTCCTCTTTGGCTTTTGATATTCCTGCTTTTATACAAAGTACACTGTAGACTACTCAGTATTGAGTCTGAAGAGGCTCAGGTTTGAAACACGTATGTTTTACCAACAGATTTTTAAACTAAGGTATTTAAACTAAGGCAAGTGGCTTAAGTCCCCCAAGCTTTTTCCACCTCAAAGTTGAAGCCAATCCTCTGCAGGATCCACCTTACACATCAAATAAAGTGACAACATGCAATCTCTTTGCTAACTGGCAAATGCTATGAAGATTAAGGTGTTGTGGAAGTGGGAGAGGGCATGTGTGGAAGTGTGGTACAGTGGGAGAGGCAATAAGGCAGGGCTTAGATGGCCCCATTCCACACTTGAAATGGCACACAAAACAACTGTGGAATAGAGTCTGCAAGCTAGAAAGGGGTTTACAGTTGCTGAGGTGTGAAAGGATCTGCTAAAGTGGTTTTAGAAAATTGTTGACTAAGTAGTTTATCAATCCTCATGTTATCAACCTGCACACATGTTTCATGCTCTGCAGCATCTCAGCAAATGCTTTAGTTAATTACCCACTAATTATAACATCATTGAATGGCTACACTGAGGCAACCACATAATTATGGAGCAAAAAGCTCTGAGCAATTACAAGGCTGAGCATATTGGTTGATTCCAATAAATCCCCAGCTCATTGTTGATATCTGTCACCTGCTTAATGTTCCTAATCTCTTGATGCATGTGATAAACCATGTGCAACATAGGAAACAGGGCCTATGGAGAGAAAGCCAAACTTAAGGGAGCAATAAGAACGTATATGCAATGAACTAATGAGTAGATAGTCTGTTCACCTCTATTTGTCTAGCCAGTATGTAGGAGGTAACTGCTCTAGTGGTTCTCCTCCTCTAGGGCCTCCCAGTCCATGAGAGGAGACAGTCTTGTATGCACAATATAGTGAATTAGCCTTGGTAGAGATAGACACGAAATCCATCTCTACCAATGGGAGCCTGGTAAGACAGTGACTTGGAACATTGGAGAACATTCCAGAAGATCTTCACAGAGGAGGTAATACTGAGGTCTGTTTTTGAATGATGAAAATATTGCTAAGTGCTCAGGGGAGAAAGGGAGTCTCTGAGAATACACAGTTTTCTTTAAAGCTGTTAGTGAATCAGCAAAAACACACACAGAAATAAAATAACAATATTTTGTTGCATCTCCTGAAAATAATGCCCAGCTTCAAGTAAACAGAAGAATGAGGGAGATAACTAGTAGAAAGAAACTCCTGTAAAACTGTATTTTAAATGGTTTGATTCCCTCTACCACACCCAGCTTCCTCAAGCTGGAAGGAAGCTGGAAGCTTGTGTTTCTGAAACAATTGTATGTAAGAGCTTCCCTTGGCAAATCCTATAATTGATCTCCATGCTTGGCAAAACAAAGGAACCTTGAATCAATCTGGAAAAAAAGTTGTAAAATGTAATTAGGTAATTATAGAAGAGTTACATTTTCACATTGCCTTCAAGACAGCATTGTTTTTAGCATCCTATCTTTCCCTCCAATTCTAAAACTTCTTGAAGTGTCTCGGGTATTTTCACCCTAAACATTTTCTTAGACAGATTGTAAATATCTCAAAACATTGGATTGACATTTTTTATATATGGTATATGGATTTCTCTAGATTTTTTTCATATCCTGAAGGCCAAAATCAAAAATTCAGCTACTATGTAATTAATATTTACCTTTAATACCTAAGATTGGCCCATGATCATTTCACTGAGGAAACTGAAAATTAGTAATTGAATGTATTACATACCTTAGAGCTATATAAGTAGATTTTTCACATAGAACTAAGTTTCTGTTCCCAGTAGGGAAAAATGAACATGTGGAAAAGAAAAGTGACAGTCAAGTTCCTTTGGTACACTATTTCAACAGTTATGTACTGCTCTGCACATAGTAAGATTCAATAAGTGTCTATTGACTGAATTAGAAATTTGAGACATCACCTTGACAGAAATCTGTTTGTGGTTATAAGAGACCAGATTGGGGATAATGTAGGCAAAACAGTCTGAGAACTCTGCCCACAGCTAAGTGTTTTAAAGATCAGCCATTTTATTATAGCTTTTCTCTGCACAGAATTGAAGCGTCAGCACTATTCTGTAAAACTCCTGCCCAACCAAATTGCCCTGTGTGAAGAACCAATGCTCTCTTTGGAAGAGGAATTTCCCACTGAACTTTCCATACCATTCGCTACTTGAATGCTCTAATGAAGTCACCAGTTTCCTTAAGCATTATTCTATTATTTTAGGAAAATCTCTTATTGACATTTATAAAGAAATGTCAATTTTATAAAATTACAAATAAAAGCAAAAATTTTATCATTGTTTTATCACAACCTAGACCTTTTAGAACCCTATATGTCAACATTGTGTCTAGCACAGTGTCCTAAAGGTACTCAATACACTCTTTTTTTTGGAGGCAGGGAGGTATTTTGTACATTTAGCCTCCCATTTTTACCAATGAGGTTTAAATTATACTTTTCCTATATGTGTTAATATATTTTGAAAATTGGGAATACCTGACCTATTATATAATTACTAAACAGAATATAGTCAAGTATAACATATTCCATACTCATGCTAAATAATTGAATGTTTATTGCGTTTCAAGATAATTGCTCTTAGATTCAGTTTCCCATTAACAAAATGGGAATACAGATATTTATCTAGCCCTACAGCAAAGTGCGAAGGATATAATGACCTTAAAAGAACTTTGTGGATTATAAAGCTGTCTGCACAGGCAAGGAATTGTCATCACTGTGAAAGATCTTCAGTGATTACAGTATTATGTGTGCCACTGCTTCATGTTTGAGGCCCTCAAAACAGCTAAAAAATGCCCAGCTTTAAAGTGGAGACAAGGGATGCTTAAGCCAAAAGTGACAGACCTTTCCTTACCTTTCTCAGTGTGATGTGAACTCCAAGCTAGCCTGCCTGGTCATGCAGAGACTCCTGCTGAGGCCACTACATCATCTTTCCAAAAAGCACTGCACTAAAACATTGTCATTTAATCACTGAATCCTTGGGCTCAAAGACCATTTAGTACATTCATCTCTTTCCAAACTGGAAAGGTGTTGGTAAACATGACTATAAATCTGTATTACAAATTCTAGATTTGGCATGAGTATGAATAGTGTTTAGTGTCACTAGGACTCTGGTCCAATACTGAAATTCTCATATTTCCTTTTTTTTTTTAATCTACATATCTTTAAAACACATTATTACATCCTTATATCATTCTGCCTCAAGTGAAAAGACTATCTTAAAGTATAAGAAAACTTGAAATATATAAAAAGAAAAGTAATGTTTTCTAATCCATTTGGATTAAGAGGTAACACTGGTCTTCATGGCTTAACCTTAAAGATGCTTATTTGAATATTTAGATGATTCTTAGAATTGAAATTGGGACAAGTATAGCCCTGAAGAATCATCCCATACATATTAGTGTCCTGATCACGTGACATTCTAATGCATGGAACTTGGTTTACTGTTTTTCGGGGATTTTTTAATTTTAATTTAATTTTTTTTATACAGCAGGTTCTTATAAGTTATCTATTTTATACATATTAGTGTATACATGTCAATCCCAATCTCCCCATTCATCCCCCAACCCTACTGCTTTCCCCCCTTGGTGTCCATATGTTTGTTCTCTACATGTATGTCTCTATTTCTCTCCTGCAAACCAGTTCATCTGCACCATTTTTCTAGATTCCACATATATGCAATAATATACGATATTTGTTTTTCTTTTTCTGACTTACTTCACTCTGTACAACAGTATCTAGGTCCATTCATGTCTCTACAAATGACCCAATTTCGTTCCTTTTTATTGCTGAGTAATGTTCCATTATATATATGTACAACATCTTCTTTATCCATTTGTCTATCAGTGGGCATTTAGGTTGCTTCCATGACCTGGCTATTGTAAATAGTGCTGCGATGAACATTGGGGTGCATGGTCTTTTCGAATTATGGTTTTCTCTGGGTATATGCCCAGTAGTGGGATTGCTGGGTTATATGGTAATTCTATTTTTAGTTTTATAAGGAACCTCCATACTGTTCTCCATAGTGGCTGTATCAATTTACATTCCCACCAACAGTGCAAGACGGTTCCCTCTTCTCCACACCCTCTCCAGCACTTGTTGTTTGTAGATTTTCTGATGCTGCCCATTCTAACTGGTGTGAGGTGATACTTCATTGTAGTTTTGATTGCACTTCTCTAAGAATTCATGAGGTTGAGCAGCTTTCCATGTGCCTCTTGGCCATCTGTATGTCTTCTTTAGAGAAATGTCTATTTAGGTCTTCTGTTCATTTTTTGATTGGGTTGTTTGTTTTTTTAAATATTGAGCTTCATGAGCTATTTATATATTTTGCAGATTAATCCTTTGTCCATTGATTCATTTGCAAATATTTTCTCCCATTCTGAGGGTTGTCTTTTTGTCTTGTTTATAGTTTCCTTTGCTGTGCAAAAGGTTTCAAGTTTCATTAGGTTCCATTTGTTTATTTTTGTTTTCATTTACATTACTCTAGGAAATGGGTCAAAAAAGATCTTGCTGTGATGTATGTCAAAGAGTGTTCCTCCTATGTTTTCCTCTAAGAGTTTTATAGTGTTCAGTCTTACATTTAGGTCTTTAATCCATTTTGAGTTTGTTTTTGTGTATGGTGTTAGGGAGTGTTCTAATTTCATTCTTTTCCATGTAGCTGTCTAGTTTTCCAGCACCACTTACTGAAGAGGCTGTCTTTTCTCCATTTTATATCCTTGCCTCTTTTGTCATAGATTAGTTGACCATAGGTGTGTGGGTTTATCTCTGGGCTTTCTATCTTGTTCCATTGATCTATATTTCTGTTTTTGTGCCAGTACCATACTGTCTTGATGACTGTAGCTTTGTAGTATAGTCTGCAGTCAGGGAGTCTGATTCCTCCAGCTCCGTTTATTTCCCTCAAGACTGCTTTGGCTATTCAGGGTCTTTTGTGTCTCCATACAAATTTTAAGATATTTCTGTTCTAGTTCTGTGAAAAATGCCATTGGTAATTTGATAGGGATTGCACTGAATCTGTAGATTGCTTTGGGTAGTATAGTCATTTTCACAATATTGATTCTTACAATCCAAGAACATGGTATATATTTCCATCTTTTGTGTCATCTTTGATTTCTTTCATCACTGTCTTATAGTTTTCTGAGCACAGGTCTTTTACCTCCTTAGGTAGGTTTATTCCTAGGCATTTTATTCTTTTTGTTGCAGTGGTGAATGGGATTGTTTCCTTGATTTCTCTTTCTGATCTTTCATTGTTAGTGTATAGGAATGCAAGAGATTTCTGTGCATTAATTTTGTATCCTGCAACTTTACCAAATTCATTGACTAGCTCTAGTAGTTTTCTGGTGGCATGTTTAGGATTCTCTATGTATTGTATCATTTCATCTGCAAGCAGTGACAGTTTTACTTCTTCTTTTCCAATTTGTATTCCTTTTATTTTTCTTCTCTGATTGCTATGGCTAGGACTTCCAAAACTATGTTAAATAATAGCAGTGAGAGTGGACATCCTTGTTTTGTTCCTGATCTTAGAGGAAATGTTTTCAGTTTTTCACCATTGAGAATGATGTTTGCTGTGGGTTTGTTGTATATGGCCTTTATTATGTTGAGGTAGGTTCCCTCTATGACCACTTTCTGGAGAGTTTTTATCATAAATGGGAAAACTTGCTTTACTGTTGATCGAATCCAACCTACTGCTATATCAAGCAATTCATTATAACTCTGAAGGATATTCTTGAGAATTTTTTTCCCATAGTTCTTGAGGTTATATCCTCCCAGGAGAAAGCCTCAGGGACACTGGGATTTCAAATCCTCTGTTCAGACT
This sequence comes from Lipotes vexillifer, assembly GCF_000442215.2. NCBI lineage: Eukaryota > Metazoa > Chordata > Mammalia > Artiodactyla > Lipotidae > Lipotes > Lipotes vexillifer. The sequence goes on along the minus strand of NW_006772719.1, from coordinate 114,356 downwards.
GTTGTTATAATGCAAATAAATATTCAGAAAAACTGATAATTCTTCTTCATTTCAGAAGATAGAGAATGAAAATATTAGAAGACTAGTTTTGGGAGAACATGGTATCAAAGAAGAGGAGACTAGCCTTGCTTGAAGCAGTGGACTCTATTGGCTTGTTTAAGGAAGCTATATCTAGTCACCTGATGTCAAAGCATTTAACAAATAACAAAGGAAATAAGAAGTCCCCACACCAAAAAATAGTCAAGAAAAATAGGCTATTTACATCCTTTGCCTTTGAGTTTTGAGAGGTTGGATCTAAAGTTCCAATATGATTCTTATTCTATGTGAGGTGTTTTAACAAGAGGACTGTTGTTATATGACTGTTCAAGCCATAAGAGGTGGTTCCCACCACTTTGGCCTTTGTTTTGGAAACAAAACACAAGTTTTCAGTTGATTTCCATGTATTACATAGGCACAAATATAGAAGCTTGTATCTAACTACAAGGGACTAATACTAAGTCCTAAACATAACTAGGGTCTGAAGAAATATGAGATTGAGATGTCCACATATATCACTGCATCAGAATGCTAGAGATCATGAGGAAGTATTTAGTGTTAATGTGATGTTTACTAAGAATGCAGCATCATGTAAAAAGTAATTCTACAGGGATTTTATTTTTATAAATTCTGGCTCAAATTGCTGGCCAACATAGTGATGGTCAAAACTCTAAATTTACATGTGGTATTTTGCTCCATATATACATAGCCTTAAAATATGTATTCCTGTTTATCTAAAGACTCTGACACCAATTTCACATTATTTGTCCTCCTCCTCTTTTGGAAACTTAGAGTAAATGGGCCCAAGATGGCACACAAAGCAGTCTTCATGTGACTAGATGTCCTGAGAATCATGCTTGTGAGCAATAACTGTTGTATTCTCTACTCCCTCCTTCAAAGATGGTGGCCAGCTTGTCTTTGATTAATGTTTCTAGGTTGCCACTAGTATGTGATCACACCCATTTTTCCAAGCAAAGATCAACACTGTCAGCCTTCACCTTCTGTTTACCCAAATTTGTAGCATACACACATACCTACATCAGCTCCTTCAACAGACATGGATTCATAGCTGTACTACATGGTTTGGCAAGGATAATAGGATGAATAAAGCACGGTCATTACACTACATAAGCTTTGAGTCTAAAAGGTAAACGTGCAATGTGGTCAATGAATATATTACACTAAGCAGATTAGGTCACTTGTTCTAGAAGAGATTAACAGACACTGTGTTCCTTCATAAGAGGGAGTTGATATAAGGCTGTGGGGCAGCTGGGGATGGGGGTGGAAAGGGAGGTAAATGTGAAGAATATTTAGGGGAACATGAGATATGAAGTGATTCTTAAGAGAACACAATAACCCATGTGGGAATCACTGCTACTACTTAAATGTAGATGGGATGGAGGAAAAGATTGTGTTCTGTAAGCATCTTTGACTTTTTAGAGTGACCAAGCAGTCTGTTTTAACCTGGTCTGAGGGTTTTCTCAGGATGCAGAACTTTCAGTATTAAAACTAGGAGAATCCTGGGCAAACTGGTCACTCTACGTTTCCTCCTCTTACACAATGCACACTTGTGATTTAAGGGCGACCTGTGGATTGCATCAGCTGAGTATTTCTTTAAAGTGTCTCGTCCTCTCTTTCACCATTTTCACATTTTTTGTTCAATTTTCGTAATTTCTTGCCTAAATTACTCCAAAAAGCCTTCTATCCATCCTCCTTCTGGATGATAGATGATCTTTCTAAAATACAAGTTTGGTCATGTCACTCCCTGCTTAGAATTCTTCAATCACTCCTCATTACCTTTAGGATAAAATCCATTGTCTTTAGAGAGTATAATAATCATGTAGGAGAGGGCTTCCCTGGTGCAGCAGTGGTTGAGAGTCCGCCTGCCGGTGCAGGGGACACGGGTTCGTGCCCCGGTCCGGGAAGATCCCACATGCTGTGGAGCAGCTGGGCCTGTGAGCCATGGCTGCTGAGCCTGCGCGTCTGGAGCTTGTGCTCCGCAACGGGAGAGGCCACAATGGTGAGAGGCTGCGTATCGCAAAAAAAAAAAATAATAAAAATAATCATGTAGGAAGAGAGGTTCTTTAAAAAGTTAAATTCCCATTCATTCATGTGTGTATTAATCCAACAAATATGTGTTAAGGGTCTATTATATGTCAAACACTGTTCTAGGAATCAGGTCTAAGATGGTAAGCAAAGCAGACAACGTCCCCATCCTCATGTAGCACGTATTCTAGTAGGGCAGGGACGGACAATACACAAATATATACTGAGTACAATGCCAGATAATGATATGCTATTAGGCTTTCAAAGAAAACAAAGGTGAATAAGAGAAGAGAGGGTGGGTACAATTTAGATAATGTAGTCAGGGAACACTTCTCTGACACCTGAGCATGAAACAGGGTCTTGAGGATATTTGGAGAAAAGAATGTTTTAAGAAGAGGGAACAAAAAATACCAAAATCCTGAGTTGGGAGAGTGTTCAGTGCCCCTCAAGAGATGACAGGAATTCTGAGTATGGCTGGAAATGAGTGAGTATGAGAAGACTGACAGGAAGCAATAGCAGAGGGAGAAGCCAGGAGCCAAATCATCTAGACAGTTGTAGGCCGTTTTGAAGATGTTTGATTTCATTCCAATGAGATGGTCAGCTGCTTAGAGTTTTGAGCAAAGGAGTGACATGATTTGCATCTTAAAAAGGTCTCTCAGGCAGTATGAAAAGACTATTAGAAGAGTAGAATGAGGGAGACATGTAGGAAGCTAGTTACTATAGGCAAGGAAGTGATACTGGCTTAGAATACAGTGGTATCAGAGGTGTTAAGAATTGGCAGTGCCTCAGGCCTCACTCAACACCTCCCTCCAGCAGCCATACCTCACTACTTACATGCTTGCTCACACCTCTGTGTGTTGCTGGCTCTGCCAGTAATTCCTTTCTCCTCTCCACATGTCTTGTTCTAGATACCTCACCTTTTAAACACAAAAAAGCCTAGTAAAATAATCATCTCTTTCAGGAAGCCATCCATAGGTCTGGGTTTGGATTTGACATTCTGTTCGTGCTGCTCTGCACCTGTCCTTAATTTACACACTGGTTGTGACTGCCTGTTTACATGTCTGTTTACAATCCACCCAAAGCTCACATTTATTCTCAATATCTCTCTATCTCTCTGTCACACACACAAATATACACACACAGGCACCACAGCTGTGATCCCTTTGAGGAAAGTGACTGGCATATAGTAAATGAACAATACACGTTGTGTTGAATAAATGAAGGAAGGAGTTTGCATATCAAAATGAAAAGACGAGAAATTGGGCCCTACTTGTAAAGGTGTTATGAAAACAGGAATATTCAATCAATGGACTCCTTCATTCATTCAGTGTACATTGTTTAGCATCTACTATATGCAAACATGCAGATGAATGCCAGGTGATGGAGATACAATGATGATAAGACACAATCAGCACTGATTGCAAATCCAATCATCAGTATATTCCAATTGTGACTGAAAAGTACATTATCAAAATATACCTAAAACCAGCTAGCAAACGATACGTGGAAGCTCATACATTGTGAAATAATCACAGATGATACTTTACAGAAAGCTCTCACTCCTATAGTTATACTTCAATGATTAAACACAGTAAAATTTTTTAAATGTATAACAAATGTCCTCTATTCCAAAGAGTACAGACAGAAATGATTTTGATAGAAACCATGGAAATGAATTATGAGTGATATGAGACCAATCCCAGTCCAGGTCAGGGACAAGCTATAAAACAAAGCGCAGGCCCATAATAGAATCAGCACTATGCCCAGTATAATTCTATGGCATGAAACACTGATAGCAGACATACAGAACATTTGTTCTTTGTGTATAGACACTATAAAAGCCTAAAAGCAACTTACAGGCCAGGTGGCTTGTAGCAAATACCACCTTCTTGTAAAAATCATACAAGACTGATGAGAAAATCATGGGGTGAACCCAGAATAAGCCAAGGTCCCCAGGGCATGGAAAAACCAACCGGGGGCATTGACCTTTCTGTTCTCATATGACCAGGCTTTGCAGCAGAGCTATGCACTTCTACTACTCACACTGTCCAACAGCTTGCAGCTGGAGTAAATAGCTTAATTACTGACATCCACAAATGCAGTGGCCAAAAATTCCCATGGGGATTTCTGAAACCACTCAGCTACAGATAGAAGAAGGGAATCTGCAGCAGGATAAATGTCTGCTTGAGTTAGAAAGCACCAAGGCAATCATGCCTGCTGTGAAAACCAAAACGGCATACTGCTCCTGTCTGTGGCTGAGTTTCTGAGAACTGATTACTGAAGGACTAAAATTTCAGGGCACTGTATAGGTTCAGAGCCATCATCAGAGTCATACAAACCTGGGTTCCAAGCATAGGGCTTTGTACATTTTTATTAACTGATTGTGAAATCTTAAAACTATTAATTTTTCCTATTCCTTTTTTTTTTTCAGTAAGGACCTTTAATAGCATTATGTATCCTATCAGAATTGATCAACATTGTAATATTGAAACATGTTTTCACACCTTTTTTTCTTTCTTTTGTCTCTTTTTTCATTTATTCTGTTCTTGTAGTTATTCCTTCAAATGCAAACAAAATACCCAAAAGAAATCTTGTGGACAAAGGATTTAAAAAACAATTGAATTCAGATCCCTGACATTCAGGAAATGATTATTAGAGAAATTCCAAAAGTCCATGTCTTCCTCAGTGTTTTCTTAAATACATTATCACAAAATTCATCACCATGCGTCAACCAAAGGTGAGAAGTTATCAATTTTATACTCATCTATAACCGGAAACTAATCTCTAACCCAATTTTAGTACTGGTACTGGTAGAAAGGGCATCTATCATTGTGATCCAAAGAAAAATTAATGTGCTACTTATGGCTGTTTCCTTTAAAACTGTGCCTTCATACAAATGCAATGAAGGAAAATATCAAAACCAGGAGCAAAGGTTAGAAAGGGAGGGGAACCACAGTCCTGAATTTCAATGGTTAAGTACAGAAATTTCAAGAGCTGTGAACATTCAGGAGCCTGATTTCACTTCGAGTAAGTGGTAAAACTTAAGGGCGGGGCTAATATGCGAGCTAAAGGAGAAGAAAAGATTGAATACTTAATGCTTTTAGAAGGTTGAATATAACATGATGCTTTGCAGTTATAAAGAGAGAGTTTTCTGCTATTTAAGATGACAGGACAGATCTTGGAGGAAAGATATTTGTAGATGAAAGTAATGAGATAGAATTCAATGAAAACAATGAACGGCTCAGAGATTAGTATGCAATAAATTACTCTCAAATTACTCTTTCACCTCAAGTTGACACCTTCAACAATATCACATCCTTGACCCCACA
>NW_006772719.1:91528-108906 GCF_000442215.2 Lipotes vexillifer | reverse complement strand
CTCTTTCCCCTCAAGTTGCCACCTTCAAAAATATCACATCCTTGACCCCACATTCCTTTCTTTATCTTATCTCTTATACTTTTCATTCACAGAGTATTCACTGCCTCATGAGCTTTTCTCTTATTCATTCCTAAGGCAACCCTTACCTCCCCCTTACTCCTCATATGTTGCTATTTCTCAGAATCTATATTTTTGGTCCGTAGCTGTTCTCAACCTATTCTTCCTAATCTAGAACTGACTCACCTTTGCAATAATTTAAAACCACGTCTCTACAGAAGACCTCTCTCTTGAGCTCCACCCCAAAGACTGGAGCTCATCATGACTTGAACAAGCCAAAACTCTTCAATGGTCTCAAATAAACATGTTCATTTGTGGTAACTTCTCAAGAAATTATACCATCAATCAATCCACTGGCCTTAAAACATCCCAGATTTCTGCCTTTTCCATACCACTCACACAAAGCAGTTTTAACTTTAACGCCTACATCTCTTAACTATGTCCCATATACTCCATGATGCTCAACTCCAAATTTTAATTCTGAACTACTTCATTTCTCACCAGAATGACCATAGGAGTATTTCTAATGCAGACATTTGTTAAACCATGTTCTCCAAATATTGGGTATTTCCTGTACTGAAGAGGGAGGGGTGAAGGGAGGCAGAACAATCAGGTCCTAAGTTCCTCATCCCTATTTCAAGCAAGTATATCCCTCTCTATCAAAGGTTTCAAATAATATTTCCTTTGAAAAGTAAAGATTCTGCTATTTAGCATATGTAAATAATTATTCTAAATCTAATCCATTTTCCGTATTATCGATATTGTGCTAATGTGAAAATCTTATATCATTTCCTTGATAAATAGCCTTGGTATCAGTTAGGGATTTTTCCTACAGCTCAGGAAACCAGAACCATAAGTGATAAGGAATAATAGATTTATTATAGAGGTTAGACCCTACACTATTGTGGAAACAGGTAAAGAGGTCTGTGGAAGGTTGTTGCTTATGCAATGTGTGGTGAGCTGAAGTCACTGTAGGTCAAAGGATTGGCAGTCACGAAGAAAAACTGGAGGGAGAGTGAGAAAAACAAGCCCATGAGGACAGCTAGAATGTACTGCACAAGGCTGAACTGGAACTCACATCTGTCTCTCACTGATTTCAACCTTGGCAACACATGTGACCTGCAGAAGAAGCCATTATCCTTCACACATACCTGCACACGTTCTGGCTTAGGACTCACCGAAACTGAAGAAGGAGATATGGTGGGAGGTGAAGGAGCCGTGACTCTGCCAACAAGATGAGTCTCCACATATAAGCAGCAGTGTGAACAAGCTATGGTAGTGTCTAGCTCCCATACTGACTTGCAGTACAGTGACTGTTACTTCACTTCTGCCCTTAAATCTTACACAGATTTCTCTTGTGGGCAACACCAATCTTGAAGCATACAGGGAAGAAAATTCTCTGAAATATAGCTCCAGTTTGCTAAGCAGACACTATAACAAACTGCAGTTCCTTTCAGTTGGCACCTATAGCCTTCAGGGGAAAAAATGTCATACCTCCCAGCTAATATAGAACTGTTTTTATGACCTTGTCTCAGTTTGCCTCCCTAGTCTCATCTCTGGGCGTACTCTTATGTTCTAGACATATCAAATAAGTTTCTGCTCCCAAGTTTCTGCTTTTTCAATCTTTATTGCGTTTGTGCAGTTTCTTATCTAGAAAACCCTTGTTTTCTTTGACTGATCAGCTACTACTCATTCTTCACTTAGAAGGTTAAATCTCAACTCCTCTAGAAATCCGTCTTCACACCTCCTTGTAGGTAGTCTGAATAAGATGTACTTCCAATATGAACACTTCCATATGGTAGTTACTACCATAGCTATAGTTTTTGGTAGTTACTGATGGAAAGTTCTGGATTACTTGTTCACTTTATTCACTATATTTTAAGTTCTTTGAGGACAGAAAATATGATCTTGTACATCCATGTACATAAATACTTCAAAGAATGCCTGGGTTATCATAAATATTCAAAAGATATTTGTTGACTTATTAATCAATAAAATGAGTAAATGAATAAATGTATGAACACATGACAGGAAAGAAGACCAAAGGAGAACTACCACTACAAACTGGTGATTCTAGTAAAGAATTGCTCATAAAGAATTGGGTGATAATTCTAGTGTGAAAAGCAAGACTTTCCTCTGTAAGAGCTTGCTTTCATTCACTATCGATGAAAACTCTGATCTCCATCTCAAAACTCACGTTTTTACTTAAAGGTGAGTTTATGATTAGCAGTTCCTACAGGAGAACTTCCTGCCTGTCCCAAGTATACCGAGGAGTTGTCCATGTAGATTGAAAAGCTTGTCTCCATATAATGCGTGTTACCTGACACATTCACACATAGTTTTCAGTAAAGTATTAAATCATCCATGTCAATGGCTTACATTGGCCAGGCAGGGGTAGCTTCACGGCAGCCAGGGAACTGCATGCATTGTAGTCACTTCCCTTAGACAGCAGTGGGAGAAGTGAAGGATAGATTGTGGCCATCGGTCAATTGTGTATGTGGACTTCACTAAGGTGGTCGATTCTGTCAAATACATCAGTTCGTGAGGAATCCTATGAGAGACCTGCTGTCGAGGGAAGTTTACACATATCGCTCTCTTACTTTATGAGGGAATCATGAAAAAAGATGTAGCTGTGAGAGAGACAGCAAATTCATTTACTGTGACTATGTGTACAGGCCAAGATGACATCTCTCAGCCATTAAGATGTGCATTCCAGCAGTATTCCACACTGCCTTCAAGTATAGTATTCCAGCAAGGGGGAATCACTGTATGTGATTTTAGTTTTATAAAAAAGGACAAATATCCTATGTTATGGACTACTCATAGAATAATTATGCTGCAGATGTGGTTATATTTAGGTTATGTATATTGACTTGCAGTCAGTACTACATTTTGACTTTTTTAAAAACAGAAGATGACAGGTTTTAGTGTATTTTACAATTTAGAGATTTCTATTACAAGTATATATCTCTAGTCCAAATCTCTTTCCCAGTCCCCAACTTCCCTAAAGAATATTCAAAATCAACGTGTACAAGTTCCACTAGTTTCCCTTCTGTCCCCTGAATATATATATACCCAATTGGAGGATGAATTCTATAGACTCATTTTTATCAATTATTTTTTAATTTCCACTCTAACTCAGGCCCATATTACCTTTTATCTTTGAGAGCACAAGTCAGGAACCCAGAATAGAACTTTTTTTTTAATTGGGGTATGGTTGATGTACAATATTATACAAGTTTTAGGTGTATGACATAGTGACCTAAATTTTTAAAGGTTATATTCCACTATAGTTAGTATAAAATATTGGCTATATTCCAGAATAGAACTTCATATGTGCAAATTCCAGCTAAGCTTAAAAACAAGGCTCTTATGCTGACACCTGTATTTGAGCTCTTTGTGACTTTCGTGTCCCAGATACTCTTATAGGATTCTGTAGCTATCCCCCAAAGACTGACCATACTCTTGAGTGGTGGCCAGTTTTTTCAGGTTTCCTTGAATGCTTCCCTCTCTGCTGGTCAACGTTTGTCTTTAGAGTCTAACATACATTCTGAAGCCCTCACCCCAGCCTCTCTGGAGTGCATCACTGTCTCCCAGGGAAGGCTGACCTGACTGATTCTCTGTTCCTCTTAACCTGTTCCCTGTAGGTCCCACTGTTTCCAGATATCTCATAAGAGAATACATTAAAGGGAAATGACTCTATTATAGAATGTTGACCAAAGTCAGGATCAGAAATCCAAGATAAGAAGATACTAAATGTGTTAGGAAATAGACTACAAAGAAATTGATTTTCCAGTATGTTGGAAGGTGGTAGGCAGAGACATTCGTCAGACATCCTGTGCCCTACCTGTGCTTTCTCTTTATGAAACAATCCTCTCATATATCCTGGATGAAAATATGGTCTTACTGGCACTGACTTTAGTCCAAAAGAAAATCTGCTATTTCTCAGTACTATTCAATGGAAACACACTGATTGTGTAATTTCTTTACAAATCATGCTGCAATGCCAAAGTAGAAAATGACTGTGACACAGTAAGAATTGAACTTGTCAGGACTTGCAAGACCCTATCTTATAAACAGAGTGTCATCCATATGCTGTGTGCTCATGCTTCCACCCCCCTTAGGTTCTCTGGAGACCAAGCAATTGCATTGAGATTTACTGTAACTCTCTCCTCTGTGTGACCACCTTACTTCTAATTAGACTTTGTAAAAATTAAATCAGAAATGTTATCTTACAATGCATGAATGTGTGACTTCCTACCTTAAATCTACAGCCTACTTAAAATGTTGCAGACATTCAGGAGGTGCCAAATAAATACCATCTATTCAGTATGGCCTTCAAGACTCTCCACAGTACCATTTCAACTGCATCTTCAGCCTTGTCACCAACAAATGTATGAGTGTATTTTATCTTCAGCTAGACGAATTATGAGTTGTTATTATCACCGTCATCTTTCCATATCTGTGCCTTTGTTCTGCTGCTTTCCTGATAGACTCTCCTTATGTCCACCTCTAAATTTTCAAGTCATCTCAAGTCCCATGTCAAAGCTGCCTCCTTCACAAATCCTTGGTTATTTTTCCCCAATATGTGCTGGTGTCTCTCTCTGCTGAACCCTCAAGGCACTTTATTAATATTGATTTTTTTGGCATTCTTCTTAATCTTCCTTTTGCTATTGTATTACCAACATGTCCCTCTTGCAAATTTCTGCTGGATTGTAACATTGTATCTTTTGGAATCAAAATGTATTGGCTAATTTAAGTTGCATATTTTCAAAAGAGGAAAAATCCCTTTTTAAAAAGGAGAAGCAGAATCTTCAAAGTGAAACCAATAGCAGTGCTTTGCAAATTTTAGTGGACAAAGCCAAAAGGAACTTCATTTATGAGGCCTGTGATAGGTTCAGAAAGTTGCATTTTTAACAAACAACTCAAGTGATTCCATGCAGGTGGTCTGAGCACCACATTTCAAGAAACAATGCCAGAGAGAACATACAATTGCTAAAGGGAACAGACAGGCGGTAGGCAATGTGTATAATAAACAATTATCTGTGATTTAAATTATCTGTAGTTCTGGATTCACAGAACAGAAAGCTGGTCCAAGTACAGAAATGGTTAGCTGTAAACAATAAAAAAACTCATGATTAAAAAGGTACAGTGAAGGGAAATTACACTCGACAATTGTTCTATACAACTTGAAAAATGGACATGTAGAATTCCTTTTTAGAAACAAAATTTTAAATAAGCTTTCTTGAACTGATTCTGTTGGCTTTACAAATGGGAGGCAGGAATTTCACATAGATACCATGTAAGAAACTTAGAAACGGTCAATACAAACATTAAATTGTGTGATATCAATCTAGAGCTTAACATAGATAAAGTATTATAAGTGACAGAAAGAGTTAAAAATGTAGGAAACAATCAATTTATAAATATTAACTGCTTACAAAAGAGGTATGCAATTGCACATGGGGATTTGTCTATGCCCTGATTTTCTGTTTCTTTAAATATATAATATTTATTTTAAAAAAATTTATATATACAATATAAGATAGGTCACAAGCATAGCCCAAGTTTCCTCAGGTCTAAACAGCCTGAAAGTAAGGATAAAGTCACATTAATAGCAATGGTTCTAATCTTGCCCCACTTGCAAAGGACTCCCAGTTCCCTAGCAAAGTCGTCTTCACTGCCTGTAGAAGAATTCAAGAAGTGTCATGTATACTCAGAAATAGATCCTTTTATATTATGCACAGATGCTGACTTGCTTGGCATCATCTGGGTACCACTATTTTGCCAAGTTCCTATCATCCCTTGTCAGTCATCACTGAGTACCTCGTAGTCCGCCAGATGCTATAATCTCCTTCCACAGCCGAGTCATTGACACCACCAAGATGATAAACCTCCATGGTGTTCTTTTGCAAAATGGAGAAGACTGATTCTCTCTCCTTTGGTTCTTAACTACATTAGAATGCAGTGTGAATGCTCTTGCTTAAGATCAACATTTTACAGAGACCCTTTTGCTTATAAATAAGCCCTTTTTGCTTATAAACACTCTAATTTTCATGGAACTTAGTTATGAACCCAAAGGTGGCTGGACCAAGAAGCTAATATGAACTATACACATACCCACTGCCTTCTCAAATACTTATACACCCAGGGTGCATTGCTCCAAGAGCTTCTCATTTCTCATGTGAGTGAGCTTCTCTTGATCCTCCATTACTATCTATGTCCAGTTTCATTTATAGTCCAATAAAGGCCACTGTTACTTAAATAATAGTTATGTTTTGTTTTGTTAAATTAAGAGCTCTACTTTTATAGTGAAAACATGCTCAAGTGGGGAAAAATGTTATACTGTAAAAAATATAGGTATCATACTTATGAGAAGCTTTTTTAAAAATTTAAATTATAAAAGCTTAATCCAGAGACTACCAACTGCCTGGTGGGTACTTACATAAACTATGTATGCAGTGGCAAGAATAAAGGAATTTCCATAAGAATTAATCAAAAGTTGCAAATTGAATATTTTTGTTTAGCCTGCACAGTTTTTTAACTTAAAAAATACTTAATTGTTAATAATTAAATAATAAAAATAATGGTTTCTGACATTTATTAAGTGCTTATTATGTAGGGTCTTACATGAATTGAACTTATTTAGTCCTCACAAAATCCTATGAGGTACGCAGTACTACAATAATGCACACCTCCCAGAATAACAATCATGGTGTGGTCTTCATAGCCTTCAAGACAGCACTATATTGAACTACATTTTCAGTTTAGAACACTGAGGTATGGAGCAGCTAAGTAACAGGAGAGTCACAGACTACTAAGTGACAGAGCCAGGATTCAAATGCGGAGTCTCAGGCGCTAAGCCTGCCTTGGGCTATACTGCCTCTGAAATCAGAAGATTTCACATTACAACACCTATTTCTGCCCTCTGTGGAAAAATCAGATGATCTGGCAACATAAGCCCCTCATTTTGTCATGATTCCAAAGGGCTGAAGGGATGATGCATGCTCCCGTATGCCAGCAAACATCCATTTTGCACAGCCCATTCCTCACTATTGCCTCCCTGTCAGGGAACCCTTCAATGTTATACCTGCCTTGTTGTCCTACAGTACAGGTGAAGGGAAAGTGAAACATTCTTAAACCCAAAAGATAGTTCAAGAGGGCCTGGTATTCTATCCGTCATTCTTTACAAACCTATAACACCACTGGCCCTGTATGCATGAGACTTTGTGAATTAAGATCTAGGTTTTCAAATCAAGACTTCTTTATGAAATAACAGCAAATCTCAGAATTATAATTGTAGCTATATAATATAGAGTTTCACTCCAAGGCTCTAGAATATATAGATTTTGATCACAAGACTTTGGATTAGACAGACCTAATTTAAAAAATAGCTTTACCACCTATAGCTGTATAACTTAGAATAATTAAATTTTAAGTCCTGAGCTTCAGTTTCTATTACTATTCAGTGTATCTAATGAAATAAATAAATGCCCAACCCATCCATACTCACTGAATGAATAAATGATTAGGTGAATGAAAATATAAATGAAACATTATAAAGTGCTAAATGAGTACTGCTATTTTTTATTCTTTTTATTCATTAACTCAGTTTCATGTTTGGGTCTTTGATAGGAAAAAGAAAAGTGCTGATATTAATCACTCCAGGCTATTTATATACTGATGATTTTATCCTGGTAGCTTCTAATCAGGACGCCATGAGACAGTGGTTAAATAATTTGCTAAAGCTGTACTTTTCTTTGATCTATCAATGCTAAAGAAAAATATCTTCCTGCAGAGCTAGCAGAGACACCTGGGAATTGCTACCAGTATCCTGGCAAATGATTTAATTCCACTAACAACTGAGATGACTTTTGCTACTTGAATGTATTCTTCCTTTAACGTCAGCCTTGAGGAAGTAATTATTTGCTTGAAAATATACTCATTGTTTCTTTATTGACAAAGCATTTGCAGAAGGTGGATGATACCAAACATGAAACTACGGTGCCCATTATTTTCCTATAACATGCATCTCTTTGAATTATAATGTTGGGATACTTGACTGCTGAAATATTAGATCCTTGGAGACTAATATTATTAAGGACTAATACTGAGGACCCCGATAAGTGTTTTACAGAAAGCAGACACTCAGTAAATACTTGCTCAAGAAACAAATTAATCGATGTATAAATAATTGAACATGTAGCAGGAAATTCATTGGATTCACACTCATTTGCATGAGATCACATATACAATCAGCCTCGGCATCAAGAGAGGGAGAAAAAAAAATAGATTAAGTAATGGTCTCAGCAGAACACCCCTCACGTCACTAGATTAGGGTCTTTCCAGATTTCCAAATGTAAGCAATGAGATGAAAATTTGGTATTAGTTAATCCTTTGAGCATATAATGATTTCCTGGAGGGAACTTTAAGGGGCTTCATGATTTCCCCCATTAAATATACAAAGATTTCCTAAAGTTCAATTCAAAGGGACATTTCTCATGGGAACTGGATGTAAAATCAAACTCCAAATGGCTGCCCTATGCCACAGCATGGACCAGCTGTTCCCAGAGAATTCCATGAATATGTCAGAATCAAAGAATATTGTGAAGCAGGCACTGAATGAGAAGCCAAGTTCCAATGAGGCATCTGATGGAACATTAGACTATTCTATAACTAAGGAACCATCAAGACATCCCTAAGTGCACAGCCCAAAATATAAATTATATTTAGCAAAAATAATTTCAACAAATGCTTACATTTTTTTTTAGGTCCTCAAACTTGACACGTGTGAAGCCTCAGTTTATTTTTCAGTAAATGTTGCTATTAATGACTCCAAAATATAAAAATACTTTTGTATGTTCTTATCTTGTAAAGTATCAGAATTGAGTAATTTGGAGAGAAAAAAACACATTCTTGAGAGGGCAGACTGCTGAAGCGAGAAAAACTACAATCCTGGAGCCTGTGGAACAAAAACCACATTCACAGAAAGACAGACAAGATGAAAAGGCAGAGGGCTATGTACCAGATGAAAAAACAAGATAAAACCCCAGAAAAACAATTAAATGAAGCAGAGATAGGCAACCTTCCAGAAAAAGGATTCAGAATAATGATAGTGAAGGCGATCCAGGACCTCGGAAAAAGAATGGAGGCAAAGATCGAGAAGATGCAAGAAATGTTTAACAAAGATATAGAAGAATTAAAGAACAAAGAAACAGAGATGAACAATACAATGACTGAAATTAAAACTACACTAGGAGGAATCAATAGCAGAATAACTGAGGCAGAAGAACGGATAAGTGACCTGGAAGACAGAATGGTGGAATTCACTGCTGTGGAACAGAATCAAGAAAAAAGAATAAAAAGAAATGAAGACAGCCTAAGAGACCTCTGGGACAACATTAAATGCAAAAACATTCACATTATAGGGGTCCCAGAAGGAGAATACAGAGAGAAAGGACCTGAGAAAATATTTGAAGAGATTATAGTTGAAAACTTCCCTATCATGGGAAAGGAAATAGCCACCCAAATCCAAGAAGTGCAGAGAGTCCCATGCAGGATAAACCCGAGGAGAAACACGCTGAGACACATAGTAATCAAACTGGCAAAAATTAAAGACAAAGAAAAATTATTGAAAACAGCAGGAAAAAGGACACATAATGTACAAGGGAACTCCCATAAGGTTAACAGCTGATTTCTCAGCAGACACTCTCCAAGCCAGAAGGGAGTGGCATGATATACTTAAAGTGATGAAAGGGAAGAAACTACAACCAAGATTACTCTACCCAGCAAGGATCTCATTCAGATTGAATGGAGAAATCAAAAGTTTTACAGACAAGCAAAAGCTAACAGAATTCAGCACCACCAAACCAGCTCTACAACAAATGCTAAATGAACTTCTCTAAGTGGGAAACACAAGAGAAGAAAAGGGCCTACAAAAACAAATGCAAAACAATTCAGAAAATGATCATAGGAACATACATATAGATAATTACCTGAAATGTGAATGGATTAAATGCTCCAACCAAAAGACACAGGCTTGGATACAAAAACAAGACCCATATATATGCTGTTGACAAGAGACCCACTTCAGACCTAGGGACACATACAGACTGAAAGTGAGGGGATGGAAAAAGATATTCCATGCAAATGGAAATCAAAAGAAAGCTGGAGTAGCAATTCTCATATCAGACAAAATAGACTTTAAAATAAAGACTATTACAAGCGACAAAGAAGGACACTACATAATGATCAAGGGATCAATCCAAGAAGAAGATATAACAATTGTAAATATTTATGCACCCAACATAGGAGCACCTCAATACATAAGGCAGCTGCTAACAGCTGTAAAAGAGAAAATTGACAGTAACATAATAATAGTGGGGGACTTTTAACACCTCACTTACACCAATGGACAGATCATCCAAAATGAAAATAAATAAGGAAACAGATGTTTTAAATGACACAATAGACCAGATAGATTTCATTGATATTTATAGGACATTCCATCCAAAAACAGCAGGCTACACTTTCTTCTCAAGTGAGCACAGAACATTCTCCAGGATAGATCACATCTTGGGTCACAAATCAAGCCTCAGTAAATTTAAGAAAACTGAAATCATATCAAGCATGTTTTCTGACCACAATGCTATGAGATTACAAATGAACTACACAGGAAAAAACGGAAAAAGCACAAACACATGGAGGCTAAACAACATGTTACTAAATAACAAAGAGATCACTGAAGAAATCAAAGAGGAAATCAAAAAATACCTAGAGACAAATGACAATGAAAATATGATGATCTAAAACCTATGGGGTACAACAAAAGCTGTTCTAAGAGGGAAGTTTATAGCTATACAAGTCTACCTCAAGAAACAAGAAAAATCTCAAGTAAACAATCTAACCTTACACCTAAAGGAACTAGAGAAAGAAGAACAAAAAAACCCAAAAGTTAGCCGAAGGAAACAAATCATAAAGATCAGAGCAGAAATAAATGAAATAGAAACAAAGAAAACAATATCTAAAATCAATAAAACTAAAAGCTGGTTCTTTGAAAAGATAAACAAAATTGATAAACCATTAGCCAGACTCATCAAGAAAAAGAAGGAGAGGACCAAAATCAATAAAATTAGAAATGAAAGAGGAGAAGTTACAACAGACACCGCAGAAATACAAAGCATCCTAAGAGATGACTACAAGCAACTCTATGCCAGTAAAATGGACAACCTGGATGAAATGGACAAATTCTTAGAAACGTATAACCTTCCAAGACTGAACCAGGAAGAAATAGAAAATTTGAACAGACCAATCACAAGTAACGGAATTGAAACTGTGATTAAAAATCTTGCAACAGGGGCTTCCCTGGTGGCACAGTGGTTGAGAGTCCGCCTGCTGATGCAGGGAACATGGGTTCGTGCCCTGGTCCGGGAAGATCCCACATACTGCGGAGCACCTGGGCCCGTGAGCCATGGCCACTGAGCCTGCGCGTCCGGAGCCTGTGCTCCGCAACGGGAAAGGCCACAACAGTGAGAGGCCCACATACCGCAAAAAAAAAAAAAAAAAAAAAATCTTCCAACAAACAAAAGTCCAGGATGAGATGGCTTCACAGGTGAATTTCATCAAACATTTAGAGAAGAGCTAACACCCATGCTTCTCAAACTCTTCCAAAAATTGTGGAAGAAGGAAAACTCCCAAACTCATTCTATGAGGCCACCATCACCCTGATACCAAAACCAGACAAAGATACTACAAAAAACGAAAATTAGAGACCACTGATGAATATAGATGCAAAAATCCTCAACAAAATACTAGCCAACAGAATCTAACAACAAATTAAAAGGATCATACACCATGATCAAGTGGGACTTATCCCAGGGATGCCAAGGATTCTTCAATATACACAAATCAGTCAATGTGATACACCATATTAACAACTTGAAGAATAAAAACCATATGATCGGGCCTCCCTGGTGGCGCAGTGGTTGAGAGTCCACCTGCCGATGCAGGGGACAGGGGTTTTTGCCCCAGTCCGGGGGGATCCCACATGCCACAGAGCGGCTGGGCCCGTAAGCCATGGCCACTGGGCCTGAGCGTCCAGAGTCTGTGCTCCGCAATGGGAGGGGCCACAGCGGTGAGAGGCCCGAATACAGCAAAAAACAAAAACAAAAGCAAAAACAAAAAAAAACATATGATCATCTCAATAGATGCAGAAAAACTACTGACAAAATTCAACACCAATTTATGATAAAAACTCTCCAGAAAGTGGTCATAGAGGGAACCTAGCTCAACATAATAAAGGTCATATATGACAAACCCACAGCAAACATCATTCTCAATGGTGAAAAACTGAAAGCATTTCCTCTAAGATCAGGAACAAGACAAGGATGTCCACTCTCACCACTATTATTCAACATAGTTTTGGAAGTCCTAGCCACGGCAATCAGAGAAGAAAAAGAAATAAAAGGAATACACATTGGAAAAGAAGAAGTAAAACTGTCACTGTTTGCAGACAACATGATACTATACATAGAGAACTCTAAAGATGCTACCAGAAAACTACTTGAGCTAATCAACGAATTTGGTAAAGTTTCAGGATACAAAATTAATGCACAGAAATCTCTTGCATTCCCATACACTAACAATGAAAGATCAGAAAGAGAAATCAAGGAAACAATCCCATTCACCACTGTAACAAAAAGAATAAAATACCTAGGAATAAACCTACCTAAGGAGACAAAAGACCTGTATGTAGAAAACTATAAGACACTGACAAAAGAAATTAAAGATGATACCAACAGACGGAGAGATATATCATGTTCTTGGATTGGAAGAATCAATATTGTGAAAATGACTATATGACCCAAAGCAATCTACAGATTCAATGCAATCCCTATCAAATTACCAATAGCATTTTTTTATGGAACTAGAACAAAAAATCTTAAAATTTGTATGGAGACACAAAAGACCCTGAATAGCCAAAGCAGTAATGGAAATAAAAACAAAAATAAACAAATGGGACCTAATGAAACTTCAAAGCTTTTGCACAGCAAAGGAAACCATAAACAAGAGAAAAAGACAACGCTCAGAATGGGAGAAAATATTTTCAAACAAATCAATGGACAAAGGATCAATCTCCAAAATATTTAAATAGCTCAATATTAAAAAAAAAAAAAAAAACCCAATCCAAACATGGGCAGAAGACCTAAATAGACATTTCTCCAAGAAGACATATAGATGGCCAAGAAACACATGAAAAGCTGCTCAACATCACTAATGATTAGAGAAATGCCAATCAAAACTACAATGAGGTATCACCTCACACCAGTTAGTTTGGGAATCATCTGAAACTCTACAAACAACAAATGCTGGAGAGGGTGTGGAGAAAGAGAATCCTCTTGCACTGTTGGTGGGAATGTAAATTGATACAGCCACTATGAAGAACAGTATGGAGGTTCCTGAAAAGCTAACAGATGAATAAAAATAAAAATCTCAGAAACAGAAAATCAATTGTTGGTATGAATGAACTGCAGTGAGCACTGAAGCCCAATTTAAGTACATAGCCAAGGTTTTTTTTTAATAATTTAAGTCTAGATCTATGGGAATAATGAGTAAAAACAAAATATAAATGTTATAATCTTTGGTACTATAAAAACAAAAATGAGGGGACAGGAAGGAAAATGGATTTAATTATGTTAATTTTTTAATCTTTCATGATGGGAACTTTCTATCAAAATAAACAAAACAGAACAAAATAAAAATACAATTCGTTTATGTATTGTATGCAAGTATGTAAAACCAAGGAACTCAAAATGATTATAAGTTTAAAAAATTGGGCCAAAACATAGAAGGGAAAAGTAAGCAAAAATCAAAATAAATCAGGTCACACACAAAAAAGATACACTCTAGAAAAACATTATAACTGGTATGTCATCAAACTGCACAAATCATACATGCAAAAAATACTTGAAGAAATAGATTGCAACACAATGGTAATTAACTCATTTTTTTATATCACTGACAATTGAACATAAAATAAATAGAGGACCTGAATAAAATGATTACTAATATTAGCTATACAAATAGATGGAAAGGTAGATAGTCCATATAAATGTTCACTCTGATATTAATCATTTTTTCTAAGACAAATGGAATACATTTAAATGACCCTGCATTTTAATAAATTCTAAATGTTATATAAATATCCTTCTACAGTTTATTTTTATACCCTTCTTAACCAATTCTTAAATCAAACAGAAATCAGAACCAAATGTGTAGAATACCCAGAAAACAGCAACAGTGAAAATAATCTCTCTTAAACATATGAATCCAATAAACAGAAAAGAATAAAGAATGAATTGAACTATCAACTCAAAATTTAGAAAAAGAGTAGAGAGGAGGGGTTATTAAAGATATAAATATAAATTAGTGAGTTATAAAACAGAAAGGAAGTAAACATAATAGTTCTAATATTAGGACCTCTGATACAAGAAAAATAATAAAATAGAAAATTATCCATATTAATTAATACAAAAGTGGGGAGAAAATATAACCTTATAAAATTGCTTATGAAATGTGGAACATTATCTGAAAGAGTAAATGTTTTTTACACATACACACACACACATCCATGAAAGAAAATAGTTTGTACAATTAAATGTAAATAGATTTGAATGCAAGGTTGAAATAGGTCATTTTTCTTGGAAATATAAATTAGCAAAAAGAGCTCAAGGAAATATATAAAAGCTGAAATATACACTTGGGAATAAAAGAAATTGAGAAGGTTTCTAAAGAATTAAGCCCCAAACTTAAGCCAGGTTCTATGACTTTAAACATCAAGGATAATTACAAGACTATGTAATCCTCAGCCCTCATTTTACTTGATGTGTCAGCAAGGTGTGGCAGAGCTGGTCCTTCCATTTTTCCCCTAGCCCTAGCCCAGCCTTTTCCATAAGAGCAGGCTTTCATCACAACTAATGGAAACTATATTT
The DNA here is from genome assembly GCF_000442215.2 of Lipotes vexillifer. Lineage (NCBI taxonomy): Eukaryota > Metazoa > Chordata > Mammalia > Artiodactyla > Lipotidae > Lipotes > Lipotes vexillifer. Next base: position 93,859 of record NW_006772719.1, on the reverse strand, counting down.
TCCATTTGCTCAAGCCAAGAAGCTTCATCATCATTTATTTTCTTCTCTTTTTCTCACACCACACATCTATTCCACCAGTAAATCCGATTGGCTCTACTTCAAAATATATCCAGCTTCTCTGATATCTAGCCTTTTATCATTCCTCTCGTCATACCATCCTGGTTTAAACCACCATCATTTCTTGTCCATATTATCCACTACCCTCCTCACCAATCCTCTCACCTCTGTTCTTGCTTCTTCTTCTTTTATTTATTTATTTTTGAAAAATCTTTTCGTCCACCTGTTCACCTACAGCCTTTTTCAATGAAACAGTAAGAATGCTCTTCTTCAAAAAGTTAGAACATATTATTCCTTCCAAAGTGTTCCTATCTCACTCAGAATAAAAAATACTCAAAATCATATAGAAGGCCCAAACTCTCAGACTTCTTGTTACTTCTCTGATTTTAATCTCCCATCATTCTCCCTCTTGCTCATATTACTCTAGCTACACCACTATACTAGTCTTTCCTGTGACATGCAAAGTAAGTCCTCTGGCTTCTGGGTCCTGTCAATTGCTATTCCCTCTGCTTGGAAGGTCCTTGTCCTATATAAATGCATAGCTCACTCTATCACCTGTTCAGTTCAAATGTCACTGTCTCAGTGAGATTACATTTGTTTTCTTTTGCTGGGTAGCAGATTACCACAAGTTAGCAGCTCAAAACAACATGAATTTCTTACTTCACAGTTTTGTAGGTCAGAAGTCTGAGGTGGCTTGGCTGCTTTCTCTCCTCTAGGTTTCACCAGGCCCAGCTCAAGGTGTCAGCCAATATGGGTAATTACCTCCAGTCTCTGGGGAAAAATATGCTTCCAAGATGATTCAGGTTGGTAGAATTTAGTTCCTTGCAACTGTGGGACTGAGATTTATGCTTTCTTGCTGGTTGTCAGCAAACAGCTTTCTCATCTCCATAAGGTCACCTGCATTCCTCATTACCTTAGCTCCCCCATCTTCAAACCAACAAGAGTATGTTTCCCTTCTCACACTTCTAATCTCTCTAACTTCTTCTGCCACATCACCTCTACTTCCAGCTGGAGAAATTCTCTTCTTTAGGGGCTCATATGATCAAATTTGGGCCACCCAGATAACCCAGGATAATCTTCCTATTGTGAAGTCTATAACCTTAATCATATCTGCAAAGATCTTTCTTCCACATAACATAGTATATCCATAGGTTCCAGGGATTAGTGTGTGCACATCTTTGGGGGTCATTCTGCCTACCACCTCTTTGACTACTGTTTAAAGTAGAACAGCCTATGTCCACACTACCAATCCCTTTATTATTTAGTTGTCTCATAAGCACTGATCATAATTTATTTATATAATTTACTTGTCTGTTTATCATTTGTGAACACATGATAAACAAAATCCTAAAATATAATTTTATGAAGGAAAAGATTTTATACTGCTTCATTCATTACTGTATTTTCCTAGTACCTAAAAGGGTGCCTAACATATATTAGGCATTCAAGTATTTATTGGATGAACAAATTAAATAATATTTAATTGTCTGAGGATGTAGAGAAAAAGTAAATCTTCTATATTAATTTATTTCAAATGTAGTATAACACATTAACAAAATTTGACAAAGATAGCTCAAACAAGAAAAATATAGAATGAAAAGTTGGACACCAAACTGTTGCTGTGGTTTCCCTTGGAGAGAAAAGGAATTAGTGGAGGATATGAAGAAAAAAATTCTGAATAATTATTTATTCTTTAAAATTTTATGATAAAGATACATTTAGTTAATAGGTAATTAAAATGTATAAAGGTAAACTTTCACTTCAAAACTAAAAAGCAAACTAAAACAAATTTCTGACTATAATCAAATTAATAAAAATCAAAATTCTTACAAGAATCAGTTGGACATTAACAAAATGGTTTTAATGTTAACCTGAAAAACTAAATACAAACAAATGACCAGAGAATTTCATAAGCGGAAGTGTAAGAAGGAGTAGTCATAAAGATATTATATTCAATAATACAGTTTTTATAAAAGTTTGGTATTGGCACATGGATAGATAAACAGAACAGAATATAAACTCTGGAAATAGCACAGAATATATACGGGAAATTAATTTATGATATAGGATTCATACCAGCTAGTAAGGATTTATCACTAGATAATATTTGGATACCTTTAATAGTTTGAAAAACAGATGAATAAATCTGGGTCCATATCTCACTCCTCATACTCAAATAGATTCTAGGGAGAGAGTAGATTTTAATTTAAAAATAAAAACTATAATATTGCTAGAAAAACCATAGATGAATTTTTTTTTTTTTTTTTTTTTTTT
>NW_006772719.1:44598-91434 GCF_000442215.2 Lipotes vexillifer | reverse complement strand
CATGTGGGATCTTCCCGGACAGGGGCACGAACCCGTGTCCCCTGCATCGGCAGGCGGACTCTCAACCACTGCGCCACCAGGGAAGCCCCATAGGTGAATATTTTTATGATCTTAAATTATATAAAGTCTTTCTAAGAAAAACATAAATCCTAGAATCAAAAGGGAAGCAACTGATAAGTTTAAATATAGGAAAATGTTAAATTTGTATACAACAAAACTTCAGCTTCATTAATGAGGGTAAAATATGATTTTAAAAATCTGATAAAAACTACATATATGCATATGACATATGAATTTGAGATATATACATAAATTGTAAATATGTGACAAAAGACCAATTTTTCTAAATCTTTTTTGAAATGACCAAGACTCAGATACAAAAAAAGGGGTCAAAGGAAATAAACAGCATTTCCTAACAAATGAGTAAAAACAGTCAATTCACATATAATTAAAAAAAATACAAATTTGAACATTTTTGATAGCACTTTTCACCAATGAGATCAATAAAATATTAAGAAATATTAATATACAAAACTCATGCACTCTGAGAATGTGATATGTAAAATCATTTTGAAAGGCATTTTGATTATCTATCCTCCTATTTACCTATCATCTATCTGTATATACACAGAGGACAGAGAATCCAAAAATGGTACATAAATACATATGAGAACATACACTTTTTAATGAGCATAACTTTTGACCCACATCAGTTCCATTTTTGAATATGTGTGATATACTCACACTAAGATTGTGAAAGATGTATAAGTAGATTGATATCACTGCATTCTTTGTAATTATATAAACTGAAAATAAGTACATTTTAATAAAGTATTGTTAAATAAATTAATGCACTTTCATATGATGGTGTGCTCTGCAGATCTTATAAAGAATGAGGTAACAAGAAATATTTAAATTGTTTGCCATGTTTCTCCACCATAAAATTCCCCTTTATATTTAATAAATACCTTGAGGAAAATACTTCGATACTAGAAAAATATCTGTTTCTCCTCAAAGAGGGAAACCTATTTACTAACTAGAGTACAGAACTTTTATACAGTTCTTATTGTCTTTAGCCTTACACTGTGCAGTCAAATACTGTTTTCCAAAGTTAATTATAGGAATTCTGTCCATCCCTACCCCTCTCAGTGTAATTATATTAGTGGTCTGTAAGACTAATTTGTTATGGTTGGTATCCCATTTTAGGTTCAAGAAGTATGGTGAACTTGCAGTTTGTCTAGCTTTTTTCTTTTGCATATTTGGGAGTGACACTTTTCCCAGATCTCTACTTTCCCAAGTGAAAAGTAGAAGTTCTGATCTGCATTACTTTTCAAGTGAAGTTTTATAGATGAAGAAAACACAAATAACTAAATATCGAACAATCTCCAATTCATGAATACATTTCTAAGCATGTCTAATGCAATTATCAAACTGAATTTTCAGGAAGAGACACAATTCTAAGTATATTGCATGGATGCCCTTGGTTCCCTATAGTGAGACTTTGGTTTGCAAGTTTCCATAATTTGATTTAAGAGATACTCAAGTCACATTTCAAATGCCATTCTTTGCTGCCTTTATTGCCCTTTGGGCTTTCAATGATTCCCAAAACATAGTTGTACTTACATCAGCCTTGGTAGTTACACAAGAATTTTTGAGTTAAGATAAAGAAAACAGTAATTGAATGAATATAGTTCTATTTTGCCCTATGGTGAACTTAATTTTCTTTGTAAGTGTCTTTACCATTCATTCTAAAGCTGCATTCAACATCTTAACTAATGTGGAGCTTTAGGGAAGAATTTCTAAGATGTTTGGAGAATCAAAGCAAGTGATTCTAAATAAGGTTGCACTGAGTTAATTTTAAGTATAATTTACAGATGTGTTCAGATTTCCAAAATGTATAGTAGCATATTATGTAAGGGCACACTTACTTCTGTATTTAGGTTTAACTGTCACTCATAAAACACACATAGTACTGTACTATTATTAGAGCGATTTGAAACACTTGACAATTGTTAAATAAACACAGCAATTCATTAAAACCTTGGGGAAGTTTTCTCTTTGGCAGTATGAATAGCTTTTCTTTTACTTCTGCACAGAATGCTAATGTAGAGAGCCTGTGATCAAAGTGTACTGGAGGTGCACTTTTAGGACAGGGAGTCACCCCACATTGGTGTTACTGCTTGATTCTTTTGTTCAGTAAAAATGCCACTTGCAGCAGAAGTACACACAGAGTGGGAGAAAGTGACAATTCTGAACAAGGAAATCAAGTAAAGTTGAGATGCTTCTGATAAATCTGAAAGGTTTTCCTCTGAAGCCCAGCCTTTGCTAAACATCTTTTTTTCTGCTGTGAGCAAAGTGACTGCTGGACATCTACAGCCTCTCTTTCTAGCTGGCAGGAATGTTCCTAGAAGTTGACAAGAGGCCCACATAATGTGGCTTGTATTCTTATTACTGAAGACAGGCTGAAAATGCATTGCTTGCTCTGATGCTCACTGTTGCAGCTGTTGCTAAAGAGGTGCTTTTTTTGTTAATAACAAGTGAGACTCTAGCCATCCTATAACAACTTAATGAATGTCCTTGTTTTTTCAGTTGTGGATCTTGATAATCTTGTCAGACTTGTCTGTAACAATCTTCGATTGTAAATGGCTTTATTTTGCATGTATATACTACTGATGCTAGACTTTAGCTCTTTAACATTATTTCTAAATGCTTTCTTAAAGCATTTAACTCCACTTGGTCCTACTTAAGATGAAGAAAGTATATTTAAATTAAAAATTAGTCTACCTCCTTAATATCTCAGTCTGATATTTTATTTCTTCTGTAACATGTAACTCTTACATGGACATATATTTAGCATTAAAAAAAATCACGTTTTCAAATAAAATTTAATAAAAATATTAAATAAAATATTTATGTTATATTCATAATATGATGTAATATTATATATTCATAATGTATGAATATATAATATATGAATTATATAATTCATAATATGACAGAAATATTAGTTTAAAAACAAAAATGTGATGTGACCTTAGTTCTGTAAAACCATATGTACCTCTACTAACATTACAATATGTTCATAGCTGAAACCTAGTTAAGAGTCCAGAAATAGACCCAAACATGTATGGTTGATTATTCTACACAAATGTTCCAAAATAATTCAATGGAGCAAGGATAGTTTTCTCAACAAAAGGTGTTGGATTAATTGGACATCTTTATGCCAAAAATTAATTAATAAAAATTTTAAAAACCTTGACCTCACACCACATAAAAAATTAACTCAAAGTGGACCACAACTTTTGTAAAACTTAAAACTATAAAACTTATGGAAGAAAATGGGAGAAAATCATTGTGACCTTGTGTTGGTCAAAGACTTCCTAGACATGATGCAAAGAGCACAAATGTAGACATAAAAGACTGTTAAATTAGACCTTATCAAAATTAAAACCTTTGTTCTTAGAAAGACATTGTTTAAAAAAAGACAAGTCACAGAACAAATATTGCAAAATAAGAATAAAGAACTCTCAAATATCAATATAAAGAAAACAAAAAACTGAATGAAAGGTAGGCATAAGATTTTGACAGAACCTTCATTGAAGAAAATATATACAAGATAGCAAAGAAGCACATGCTAGCATGCTGTCACAATCATTAATCATTAAAGAAATAAAACCACAATAACATATCACTACTTATCTATTAGAAGGGCCCCTGGGCTTCCCTGGTGGCGCAGTGGTTGGGAGTCCACCTGCCGATGCAGGGGACACGGGTTCAGGCCCTGGTCCAGGAGGATCCCACGTGCTGTGGAGCGGCTGGGCCCATGAGCCATGGCCGCTGGGCCTGCGTGTCCCGAGCCTGTGCTCTGCAACGGGAGAGGCCATGGCAATGAGAGGCCTGCGTACCGCAAAAAAAAAGAAGGGCCCAAGTTAAAGGAAAAAAAAGTCTTTCTATACAAAATAGTGGCAAGGATGCAGAGTAACTAGAAAGCTCATATATTGCTGATGGGAATGCAAAATGCTACAGCCACTTTGGAACAGAAACATATAACCACACAAAAATTTACATATGGACGTTCTGAGACTTTGTTCCTGATTGCAAAAAATGGGAAACAAAGCAATGTTCTTCGACTAGTAAACAGGTAAATAAACTGTAGTACATCCATACTATGAAATTCTATTCAGCTATAAAAAAAAATAAGCTACTGATTCTCACAGAAACATGGATTCCTTTCAAAAGCACTATGCACAGTAAAATAAGCCAGACCTAAAAGGCTGCACACTTTATGGTTCTGTTTATACAGCATTCTGGAAAAGCAAAACTATAGTGACAGTAATCAGATCAGTGGTTGCCAGGGCCTCAGGGAGGGGGATGAAAGTGACCATGAAAGGATGCAAGGAAACTTTGGAGTGATTAAAATATTCTATATCTTGAGCATAGTGGTAGTTCCATGACTTATAAATTTGTCAAATTTCATAGAAGAATGCATCTGAAATGGGTGAATCTTGCTATGTGAAAAATTTACCTCGACAACCAAGAAAAGTGTTAATAATACTTATTTCTTGGTAATAGAGTTTTCTTCTCTTTGCTGTCCTATAATTTCAAAAAATTTAAAAATATTGTAGCATTTCAATACTGGAAAAGTGCATTTATCTCAGTATTGTAAATCATTTGATTGGAGGAAGAGACTAAAGCAGGCTTCACAGTACTGGCTGCTTCTCTAATACATCTCCTACAGATGAAGAACACAAGTGAAAATTTTCTTTGGAAGAACAGAGAACTTGTAGTTTGAAGCAGCTGAAGCAACTGAAATGTAGAAAAGAAGGATCCTCTATGGCTCATCTATGAGCCACGAGAAATCTCTTATTTAGCTCCTGTTCTTCTAAAGTAATCACTATATTCCTTTGGGATTTTTAAAAGAGGCTAAACAGCCCATATTTACTCAGGTTTTAGAATAAAGGGATATGGCTACTATGCTGTTAAAGTAGTAGTATGTAGTTATTTGGGAATCAAAAATTCTCTCAAGAGAAGTGACCCTGGCAATCATTAAAGGGGCATTCACTCTTTCGGGATGCCGTAGTACAATGTCAGGAGTATCAAACTCATATGAGTATAGAGGTCATTTAAGCAACAGTAATAGATGAAGCCAACTTGGTGTAATATGATAGGCAATGTGGAAAATAAGAGAGTCTGCGGAATGCAACCTTCTAAAAATGTTGACACTGAAAATTTTAAACACAGTGCAATTTAAATAAAACACTTCCCATTGAACATAGCCACCTGGATGCCCTTTTGATTTCTGGATTTGTGCATCACAACCAATAGCATAGTAATTGCTTTTTTAATTTTTAAGGACCAGTTGGTCAGAAAATAGATTGTATTATCTGAATGGAGAATTTTTTTCCTTAAAAGTAACTTTAATTTTTAAATCAAATTCATACAAATAATTCAGTTAAAAATAATCCATTAATAAAAGATGAAATCCCACTGAAAATCAGAAAATAATTTGAATTGAACAAAAACAGTATAATTTCAGGATGCAGCTAAAGCAGTTTTTAAGGAAAAATCTATGTCTTTCAGTGCTTATATTAACAAAGAAGAACGATCTTTAAACAAAAACTTAAGTTTACATCTTAAGAAACTAATATAAGAAAAGTAAACTAAAATTAAGCAGAAAGAAGGAAATAATAAAGATTAAAGCAGAAATTATTGAAATTAAAAAAAGAAAAAACAGAGAAAGTCAATTAATCCAAAAGTTGATTCTTAAAAGTAAGCAAAAATTGACAAACTTTAGCTAGACTGATCAGTTTATAAAAGAAAGACACCACAAATTACCAAACACAGTAATGAAAGAGGAAGGCGTTATTCCTGAGCTACAGAAGCTAAAAGGATTAAAGGAGAATACTGTGTACAAATTAATGCCAACCAATTAGGAAACTCTGATGAGATGGACAAATTTCTAGAAACAACTGCTAAAACAGACTTAAGAGAAAATGGAAACTGAATAAATCTATAACCAGTAAAGAAATGGAATTTGTGATGAAAATTTTCCCTACTAATAAAAAGGTCAGACCCAGAGAACTTATCTTATGAAATCTGTAATTTACTTAAAGAATAAATGTTACCAGTATTTCATAAACTATAAGAAAATAGAAAAGAAAGTTGGCAGAGTAGGAAGACACTGAGCTTACTTCCTCCCATGGGCACACTAAAATTACAAATATTTACAGAGCAACTATCAATGAGAACATCCTGAAGGCTAGCAGAAAAGAGTTTTCACAACTAAATATACAAAGAAGGAAACAGTGTTATGGATAGGAGGAGCAGAGATGCAGTATATTCAAGATCCATACCCCTGGTTAGGGGACCCACAAATGGGAAGATAATTACAATTGCAAAGATGTCCCCAAGGAGTGAGGGTTCTGAGCCCCATATTAGGCTCCCCAGGCAAGTGTCCTTCACAGGGAAGAAAAATCCCCAGAATTTCTGGGTATGAAAGCTAGTAGGGTGTATAAATGGGAGAGCCAGAGGACTGAAAGAAACAGAGACTCCACTCCTAAAGGACTCAGAGAAAATCTCACATGCTCCAAGACCCAGCAAGAGGCAGTAATTTGAAAGAAGCCTGGGACAGACACACTTGCTGATCTTGGATAGCCTCCAGGAGAGGCAGGAGGCTACCTGGAATCACCCTGGAAACAAGACTCTGGCAGCAGCCATTTCTGGGAGTTTATTCCACATTGGGGACACTGGTGCTGGCAAGCAAAATTATGGACTCCTCCATATAGACTATTATTGCCAGGGCCTTACCTTTCCACCAACAGGTTGACACCAGCACTGGGACACCCCAGGCTGAGTAATCAGCCATATGGGTACCCAGTCTTGCCCACCAGTGGAGGAGCAACAGCCCTAGGAATCCCCAAACCTTGCAGCTAGCCACCTGGGGATGGGCACCAGGATAGCCCTGGCAACGCATCCAGCCACCCCAGGACCCAGCACAGGCCACCAAGGGGTGTCACTATCCCAAGGACCCACAGGTTGCACAGCCAGACACCATAGGAAATGGGCCCAACCACCAGCAGGACTGCAGTCTCTGCACAAGGCAGGACCTGGCAGCCAACTGGGCTGGGGACCAGCCCTGACTTCCATTATGCCCACATAGGGGGCACTCCTACAGCATAAAACTGTGGTAAACAGAGGGGAGTGTGCTCCTGGGCCCCATAAGAGGTATCCTACATAAGGCCACTTCTCCAAAATCAGGATATATAACCAACCTATCTAATATATAGGAATAGGCACAGGTAATTAGGCAAAGTGAGGACACAGAGAAATACGTTTCGAATGAAGGAACAAGCAAAACCCCAGAAAAAGAACTAAGAGAAGTGGAGATAAGCAATCTACCCAATAAAGAATTCAAGGTAATGATCATAAATATGTTCAAGGAAATTGGGAGAAGAAAAGATTAACACAGTGAGAAGTTTAACAAAGAGTTAGACAATATAAAGAAAATCCAAACAGAATTGAAGAATATAACTGAAGTAAAAAATACACTACAAGGAATCAACACAACAGAGGAACAAATCACCAAACTGGAAAACAAGACTGGTGGAAATCACAAAAGCTGAATAGAAAAAAGAAAAAAAAGGGTTTAAAAAATTGAGGACAACTCAAGAGACCTCTGGGACAACATGAAGCATACTAACATTCGCATTACAGGGGTCCCAGAAGTAAAAGACAGAGGGAAAAAGGCTGAGAACTTATTTAAAGAGATAATAGCTGAAAACCTCTCTAACCTAGGAAAAGAAACAGATATTAAGGTCTAGGAATCACAGATGGTCCTAAACAAAATCAACCTAAAGAGATCCACACCAAGACACACTGAATTAAAAAGGTAAAAATTAAAGATAAAGGTAGAATCTTTAAAGCAGCAAGGAAAAACCAACTAGTTAGGTACAAGGGAACTAACTTAAGACTCTCAGCTGACTTTTGAGCAAAAGGGGAGTGGTCCAATATATTTAAAGTGATGAAAGGAAAAAAAAGACCTACAACTAAAAATACTATACCCAGCAAGGCTATCATTCAGATTTGAAGGAGAGATTGAAAGTTTTCTAGACAAGCAAAAGCTAAGAGATCAGCACCACTAAACCAACTTTATGAGAAATGCTAAAGGGACTTCTTTAAGCAAAAAGGAAATAACCACAACTAGAAATATGAAGATTATAAAAGGAAAAATCTCATTGGTAAGAGCAAATATGCCAAAAAGATAATAAATTAACCACTTATAAAGTTTGTAGGAATGTTAAAAGACAAAAGAAGTATGATCATCTATATCCACAAGTTAAGGAACACACAAAACAAAAAGATGGAAAATATGAAATCAAAGCATTAAATGTGTGGGGGAGAGTAAAAATGGGGACTGTTAGGATAGAAAGCCCAGAGATAAACCCACGCACATATGGTCACCTTATCTTTGATAAAGGAGGCAGGAATGTACAAGTGGAGAAAGGACAGCCTCTTCAATAAGTGGTGCTGGGAAAACTGGACAGGTACATGTAAAAGTATGAGACTAGATCACTCCCTAACACCATACACAAAAATAAGCTCAAAATGGATTAAAGACCTAAATGTAAGGCCAGAAACTATCAAACTCTTAGAGGAAAACATAGGCAGAACACTCTATGACATAAATCACAGCAAGATCCTTCTTGACCCATCTCCTAGAGTAATGGAGATAAAAACAAAAATAAACAAATGGGACCTAATGAAACTTCAAAGCTTTTGCACAGCAAAGGAAACCATAAACAAGACCAAAAGACAGCCCTCAGAATGGGAGAAAATATTTGCAAATGAATCAACTGACAAAGGATTAATCTCTAAAATTTACAGGCAGCTCATGCAGCTCAATAACAAAAAAACAAACAACCCAATCCAAAAATGGGCAGAAGACCTAAATAGACATTTCTCCAAAGAAGATATACAGACTGCCAACAAACACATGAAAGAATGCTCAACATCATTAATCATTAGAGAAATGCAAATCAAAACTACAATGAGATATCATCTCACACCAGTCAGAATGGCCATCATCAAAAAATCTAGAAACAATAAATGCTGGAGAGGGTGTGGAGAAAAGGGAACCCTCTTGCACTGTTGGTGGGAATGTAAATTGATACAGCCACTGTGGAGAACAGTATGGAGGTTCCTTAAAAAACTACAAATAGAACTACCATATGACCCAGCAATCCCACTACTGGACATATACCCTGAGAAAACCAAAATTCAAAAAGAGTCATGTACCAAAATGTTCATTGCAGCTCTATTTACAATAGCCCAGAGATGGAAACAACCTAAGTGTCCATCATCGGATGAATGGATAAAGAAGATGTGGCACATATATACAATGGAATATTACTCAGCCATAAAAAGAAACGAAATTGAGCTATTAGTAATGAGGTGGATAGACCTAGAGTCTGTCATACAGAGTGAAGCAAGTCAGAAAGAGAGAGACAAATACCGTATGCTAACACATATATATGGAATTTAAGAAAAAAAATGTCATGAAGAACCTAGGGGTAAGACAGGAAAAAAGACACAGACCTACTAGAGAATGGACTTGAGGATATGCGGAGGGGGAAGGGTAGGTGTGACAAAGTGAAAGAGAGGCATGGACATATATACACTACCAAACTTAAGGAAGCAGCCGCATAGCACAGGGAGATCAGCTTGGTGCTTTGTGACCGCCTGGAGGGGTGGGATAGGGAGGATGGGAGGGAGGGAGACGCAAGAGGGAAGAGATATGGGAACATATGTATATATATAACTGATTCATTTTGTTGTAAAGCAGAAACTAACACACCATTGTAAAGCAATTATACTCCAATAAAGATGTTAAAAAAAAAATGGGGACTGTTAGAATGTGTTTGAACTTAAGAGATCAGAAACTTTAACAAATCATATATAAAATATATATTGCTATATATAAACCTCATGTTAACCACAAACCAAATATCTATAAAAGATACACACAAAAAAAGAGAATGAAATCCAAACATAGCTCTAAATACAGTAATCAAATCTCAAGGGAAGATAACAAAAGTAGATGAGAAGAACAAAAAAGAATTACCAAAACAACCAGAAAACAACAAAATGTCAATAAGTACATACCTATTAAAATTACTTTAAATATAAATAGACTAAACACTTCAATCAAAAGACACAGAGTAGCTGAATGGATACAAAAATAAAACCCATATATATGCTGCCTAAAATAGCCTCACTTCAGATGTAAAGAAACATACAGACTGAAAGTGCAAGGATGTGAAAAGGTATTCCATAAAAATGGAAATGAAAAAAAATCAATGGTAGCAACATGTATATCAGAGAAAATAGACTTTAAAACAAACACTATAACATGAGACAAAGAAAGACATTACATACTGATAGAAGGATCAAATTAACAAGAAGATATAACAGTTATAAATATATGTACCTAACACAGGAGAATCTAAATACATACACCAAATGTTAACAAACATAAAGGGAGAAATTGACAGTAACACAATAATTGGGGACTTTAATACTCCACTTAAATCAATGGATAAATCATCCATACAGAAAATCAATAAGAAAACACTGGCATTAAATGATAAATTAAACTAGATGTATATAATAAAAAAATATATAGAACATTCAGTCCAAAAGCAGCAGAATAAACATTCTTTTCAGGTGCACATGGAATATTCTCCAGGATAGGTCACATTCTAGGCCACAAAACAAGTCTAAATAAATTTAAAAAGATTAAAATCATATCAAACATCTTTTCTGACCACAATGATACGAGGGTAAAAGGAAACTACAAGGAAAAAAACATGCAAAAACACAAACTCATAAAGTCTAAACAACATGCTAGTAACAACTGATGAGTCACTCTAAACAATAAAAGAGGAAATGAAAAAAATATAATTGGAACAAGTGAAAATGAAAACAGTGTCCCAAAATCTAGGGAAAACAGCAAAAGAAGTTCTAAGAGAAACATTTATAGCAGTACAAGTGTACCTCAGGAAAAAAGAAAAATCTCAAATAAACAACCTAACCTTACACCTAAAGGAACTAGAAAAAGAACAAACAAAACCCAAACTTAGCAGAAACAAGAAATAATAAAGATTGGAATGAAATAAATAAAATAGAGACTAAAATAAAATAGAAAAGGTCAATGACTAAGAACTCTTTCCTTGAAAAGATAAAAATTGATAAACCTTTAGCAAGACTCATCAAAAAATAAAAAAATTAAAAAGAGAGAGGGTTGAAATCAATAAAATCAGAAATGAAGAAGTTACAGCTGACACCACAGAAATACAAAGGATCTTAAGAGATTATGATGAACAGTTATACTTCAATATAATGGACGACCTACAAGAAATATATAAATACCTAGAAATGTACAGTCTCCCAAGCTTGAATCAGGAAGAATTAGGAAATATCAACATACCAATTACCATTAATGAAACTGAATCAATCATAAAAAACTCCCAACAATTTAGAGTTAAGGACCAGATGGCTTCACAGGTGAATACTTCCAAACATTTAAAGAAGAGTTAGCACCTATACTTTTCAAATTATTTCAAAAGTTTGAAGAGAAAGGAATGCTTTCCAAACTAATTCTATGAGGTCAGCATCTCCCTGATACCAAAACCTGAAAAAGACACCACAAAAAAAGATTACAGGCCAATATCCCTGATAAACATAGATGCAAAATATCTCAAAAAATATTAGCTAATTAAATTCAACAATATATTAAAAAGATCATTCACCATGATCAAGTGGGATTTACCCCAGGGATGCAAGGATGTTTGATATTTGCAAAAAAAATCAATGTGATAAATCACATTAACAAATTGAAGAATGAAAATATATGATCATCTCAATAGTTACAGAAAAAGCCCTTGTCAAAATTCAAAATCCATGTACGATAAAAACTGTCAACAAAGTGGGTACAGAGGGAACATAACTCGACATAATAAAGGACATATATGACAAACCCATATCTAAAATATTCCCAAATGGTGAAAAGCTTAAAGCATTTCCTTTAAGACCAGGAACAAGACAAGGATGCCCACTCTTGTCACTTTTGTTCAACATAGTATTAAAAGTTCTAGCCACAGCAGACAACAAAAAGACATAAAAGAAATCAAACTGGAAAGAAAGAAGTAAAATCATCACTATTTATAGATGCATGATACTATATGTAGAAAATCCCAAAGATGCCACTGAAAAAACTACTACAACTAATAAATGAATTCAGTAAAGTTGCAAGACACAAAATTAATATACAAAAATCTGTTACATTTCTATATGCTTAACAACAAACTATCAAAAAGAGAAATTAAGAAAACAGTCCCATTTACAATTGCCTCAAAAATAATAAAATACCTAGGAATAAATTTAACCAAGGATATAAAAGACCTGTACTCAGAGAACTATAAGACATTGGTGAAAAAAACTGAAGACAACACAAACAAATGAAAAAATATTCCATGCACATGGACTCGAAGAATTAATGTTGTTAAAATGACCATACTCCCCAGGGCAATCTACAGATTCAATGCAATCCCTATCAAAATACCAATGGTGTTTTTCACAGAACTAGAACAAATAATTTTAAAATTTCTATGGAAATAAAAACAAGCCCAAACAGCCAAAACAATCTTAAGGAAGAAGAACAAGCTGAAAGTATCATGCTCCCTGGTTTCAAACTATACCTGAAAGCTACAGCAATCTAAAGAGTGTGGTACTGGCACAAAAACAGACACATAGATCAATGGAACAAAATTGAGATCCCAGAAATAATTCCACAGTTATATGACTAATTAATCTACAACAAGGAGACAAAAATATACAGTGGGGAAAACACAGCTTCTTCAATAAATGGCGATGGGAAAACTGGACAGTTACATGCAAAAAACTTAAACTATTTTCTCAAACAATATACAAAAATAAACATGAACTGGATTAAAGACTTAAATGCAAGACCTGAAACTATAAATCTCCTAGAAGAAAACATAGGAAGTATGCTCTTTAACATTGGTCTTAGCAATATTTTTTGGGTATGTCATCTCAGGCAAGGGAAACAAAAGCAAAAATAAACAAATGGAATTATGTCAAACTACAAAGCTATTGCACAGTGAAGGAAACTAACAACAAAACAAAAAGACAACCTACTAATCAGGAGAAGATATTTACAAATGATATATTTGATAAGAGATTAATATCTAATATATACAAAGAAGTCATACAGCTCAACTACAACAACAAAAAGATTAAAAATAAGTAGAGGGCCTGAATAGACATTTTTCTTAAAAAGGTATATAGATGGCTAATAGGCAAATGAAAAGATGCTCAACATCACTAATCATCAGGGAAATGCAAATCAAAATCACAATGAGATATCACTTTATACCTATCAGAATGGCTATCATCAAAAAGACAACTGGGCTTCCCTGGTGGCGCAGTGGTTGGGAGTCCGCCTGCCGATGCAGGGGATACGGGTTCGTGCCCCGGTCTGGGAGGATCCCACATGCCGTGGAGCGGCTGGGCCCGTGAGCCATGGCCGCTGGGCCTGCTCGTCCGGAGCCTGTGCTCCGCGATGGGAGAGGCCACAACAGTGAGAGGCCCACATACCGCAGAAAAAAAAAAAAAAAAAAAAAGACAACAAATAAGTGTTGGTAAGGTGCTGGATAAACGGGGACCCTCATGCACTGTTGGTGGGGATGTAAATCAGTACAGCCACTATGGAAAACACTATGGAGGTTCCTCAAAAAAATTAAAATAGAACTATCACACAATCCATGAGTTCCACTTTTGAGTATTTGCCCAAAGAAAACAAAAACACTAATTCGAAAAGATATATGCACCCCTATGTTCATGGTAGCATTATTTACAATTGCCAAGATACATCAATAGAAGCCAACTAAGCATTCATTAACAGTCCAATGGATAAAGAAGATTTGGTATATATAAATCTATATAATGGAATATTGCTAAGCCATACAAAAGAATGATATCTCGCCATCTGTGACAACATGTATGGACCAAAAGGGTACTATGCTAAGTGAAATAAGTCAGACAGAGAAAACCAAATACAAGTGAGATTTCACTTATATGTTGAATCTAAAAAACAGGATAAATGAACAAATATAACAAAACAGAAGCAGACTCATAGATTCACAGAACAGGTGGCTGTCAGTGGGAAGAAAGGAAGGGGAAGGAGAGAAATAGGTGAAGGACATTAACACGTTCAAATTTTTAGTTGCAGCAGGGGGTTGGTTGGTTTCTATCTATTACACATTTCTCCCAGTGCAAAAGGACAAGAGAAAAAAGGCCCACTTTAAATAAGTGCCTTCAAAGCAATTAATGATCTAATCTCAACTTAATAAGCAAGCACAAACTAATTTACCAGAGACCAGGGTTTTGTTGGGGTGGCAGAACCCGGCAATTGCATAAAACTTAAACCTTTATACTCAGAGGTTCAAACCCTCTCCCCAACAAAATGTTTATAATTAACATTTTAATGCTCATCATCCCTGTGCTCCTAGCCGTAGCATTCCTGATACTAGTAGAACGTAAGATCCTAGGCTGCATACAACTCCGAAAAGGGCCAAACATTATAGGCACTCATGGTCTGCTCCAACCCTTTGCCGATGCAACCAAGCTGTTCACTAAGGAACCCCTGCGACCAGCCACATCCTCCACCACTATATTCATCACCGCACCTATCCGAGCCCTGACCCTAGCCCTCACAATATGAAACCCTCTGCCCATACCATACCCCCTCATCAACATAAACCTAGGGGTATTATTCATACTAGCAATATCAAGCCTAGCCATACATTCCATTCTATGATCTGGCTGGGCCTCCAACTCAGAATACGCATTAATTGGAGCTCTACGAGCAGTAGCACAAACAATTTCATATGAGATAACACTAGCAATCATCCTCCTATCAGTACTCTTAATAAATGGATCCTTTAACCTATCAACACTAACTACAACACAAGAACAACTATGGCTATTCTTCCCATCATGACCATTAGCTATAATATGATTCATCTCTACCCTAGCAGAAACCAACCGAGCCCCATCTGATTTAACAGAAGGAGAATCAGAACTCGTATCCAGCTTCAATGTAGAATATGCATCATGCCCTTTCACCTTATTCTTCTTAGCAGAATAAGCCAACATCATTATAATAAATATATTCACAACTATTCTATTCCTGGGAGCATTCCACAACCCCTACACACCAGAACTATATACAGCAAATCTCATTGTTAAAACACTATTACTAACAACATCTTTCCTATGGATTCGAGCATCCTACCCTCGATTCCAATACGATAAACTAATACACTTACTCTGAAAAAACTTCTTACCTCTGACACTAGCCTTGTGTATATGACATGTCTCACTACCCATCATAACAGCAAGTATCCCTCCACAAACATAAGAAATATGTCTGATAAAAGAGTTACTTTGATAGAGTAAATAATAGAGGTTTAAGTTCTCTTATTTCTAGAATCATAGGAATTGAACCTACTCTTAAGAATTCAAAGTTCTTCATGCTACCACATTACACTACAATCTACAGTAAGGTCAGCTAAACAAGCTACGTTTAGTTTATATCCTTCCCGTACTAATAAACCCTGTTATCTTTATTATTATCCTAACAACCGTAATTTTAGGGACTACAATCATAATTACTGGCTCTCACTGATCACTAGCCTGAATTAGGTTCGAAATAAACATAATAGCTATCATC
Organism: Lipotes vexillifer; assembly: GCF_000442215.2. Classification (NCBI taxonomy): domain Eukaryota; kingdom Metazoa; phylum Chordata; class Mammalia; order Artiodactyla; family Lipotidae; genus Lipotes; species Lipotes vexillifer. The sequence continues at coordinate 75,623 of NW_006772719.1, read as the reverse complement.
CCCATCATAATAAAAAACTTTAGCCCGTGAGCTATAGAAGCCTCCATTAAATATTTCCTAACACAGGCCACCGCATCCATATTACTTATAATAGCAGTCATCATTAATCTACTGCACTCCAGTCGTGGGATGAACTGGGAGATTGGGATTGACATATATATGCTAATACATATAAAATAGATAACTAATAAGAACCTGATGTATAAAAAAATTAAATTAAATTAAAAAAATTTTTAGTTACAAAAAAATAATGAGTCATGGGTATGAAATGTATAGAGTGAGGAATATAGTCAATAACATTGTAATAACTTTGTATGGTGACAGACAGTAATTAGACTTATCATGGTGATCATTTTGTTATGTATAGGAATATCAAATCACTATGTTTTGCACCTGGAACTAACACAGTGTTGTCGGTCAATTATACTTTAACTGAAAAAAAAAAAGAAAGAAAGAAAAGAAAATTGCAGGTCAATATCTCTCATGAATAGAATAAAAAAAAAAAACATTGAATGAGATTATAGCTAAACAAATCCAGCAACACTAAAAGGATTATCAAACAGGACCAAATGAAACTTATACCAGGCATGAAAGGTTGGTTTAACATTCAATATCAATTAATATATCATATTAATAGTATAAAAGACAAACCCCGTATTTTCAACAGAAAATACATTAAACAAAATTCAATTACTATTCATGATAAGATATCTCAACAAATTAGGAATAAAAGAGAATTTCCTCAACCTGACAAGGGCACCTATGAAAAATATACAAATAACATCCTTCTTACTGTTGAAACACTGAATGCTGTCCTCATAATATGGACATGAGGGCATGTCCACTCTCACCACTTTTATTCAATAATTTAGTTCCAGTCATTGCAGTAAAACAAACAAAAATAAAATATAAAACTATTCAGATTTTAAGGAAGGAGTAAAACTCTATTCATAGGAAACCTGATCATATTTGTGAAAATGCAGACATAACAACAATCACACATGCACCCAAACAAACTGAAAGAATTAATAAGTGAGTTCAGAAAGGTTACAAAACAGAAAATCAATTGTATTTCTATGTACTACCAATGAATAATTAGAAAATAAAATCAGGAAAGCAATTACATTTAAAAAGAAGTTTTAAATACTGAGAAAACACTTAACAGAAGACACATGGGAAACTATACAATATGAAGAGAAACTGGAGTATCCAAATAAATTGAGAGATATTTCATGTTCATTAATTGGAAGTTTCAACATTATTATGATGGAAATTCTCCCCAAATTTATCTATATATTCAATGTAATCCCTATCAAAAAAATCAGACTTTTATTTTCTGGATAGAGACAAGTATATCTGAAAATTTGTTCATATATGCAAAGGAACTCAAATAACTTAAATAACTTTGAAATAGAAGAGCAAATTTGAAGGAGTTACACTACCAGCTATCCATTAATTGAAGCACTGTGATACCCTTGTAATAATGGGTGTATAGATAATGGAATGGACTTGAGAGTCCAGAACTAAACCCTCATATTTAAGATGAATTTTTCATTTTGCTTTGTTTTTTTATGAATGCTTTGAAGCAATACAATGGGAGAAACATAGTATTTTCAACAATAGTGCTAGGACAAACGGATATCCTTATGCAAAAATATGAATGAAGACACCCCACACCAACATAGAAATATTGACTCAAAATGCAGTACAGAAGCAAAGATAAGAGCTAAAATTATAAATCTTCTGGAATAAAACAAGAGTTAATTTTTATGACAATGGGTTAAAGAATTATGAAATGTGATAACACAAAGAAGGAAATAATTGATAAATTGGACTTAATCAAAATTAAAAACTTGAGAGTTTCAAAATGCACCAATAACAAAATTAAAGGCAAGTGCAGGCTTACAGAAAACATTTTTTCAGTTATACATCCAATAATGGGCTTGTATCCAAACTACATCAAGAATTCTTACAACTCAATAATTAGAGGACAAAAAACAAATTTTTAAAAAGGTCAAATCATATGCATAGACATTTTACCAAATAAGATATATAAAGAGGTAATAAGCGTGCGAAAAGATGCTCATCATTATCAGTCTTTAGGTAAATACAAATTAAAACCCCAACAAGATATCACTATGTTCCCACTTGAATAACTATAATCAAAAAGGCAGAAAATAACAGCTGTTGGTGAAAATGCTTTGCATTGCTGATGGAAATATAAAATGGTAAAGCTACCTTGGAAAACACTCTGTCAATTTATGACTCAGAGATCCTACTTTCATGTATCTACCTAAGATAAATAAAAATGTATGTCCAATGAATTTGGTAAAACTGCATGATACAAAATTAATGCACAGAAATCTCTTGCACTCCTACACACTAATGATGAAAAATCTGAAAGAGAAATTAAGGAAACACTCCCATTTACCACTGCAACAAAAAGAATAAAATACCTACGAATAAATCTACCTAGGGAGACAAAAGACCTGTATGCAGAAAACTATAAGACACTGATGAAAGAAATTAAAGATGATACCAACAGATGGAGAGATATACCATGTTCTTGGATTGGAAGAATCAATATTGTGAAAATGACTATACTACCCAAAGCAATCTACAGATTCAATGCAATCCCTATCAAATTACCAATGGCATTTTTTACGGAACTAGAACAAAAAATCTTAAAATTTGTATGGAGACACAAAAGACCCCGAATAGCCAAAGCAATTGTGAGGGGGAAAAAAAGGAGCAGGAGGAATCAGGCTCCCTGACTTCAGACTATACTACAAAGCTACAGTAATTAAGAAAATATGGTGCTGGCACAAAAACAGAAATATAGATGAATGGAACACGATAGAAAGCCCAGAGATAAACCCACGCACCTAGGGTCAACTAATCTATGACAAAGGAGGCAAGGATACACAGAGAAGAAAAGACAGTCTCTTCAATAAGGGGTGCTGGGAAAACTGGACAGCTACATGTAAAAGAAAGAAATTAGAACATTCCCTAACACCATACACAAAAATAAGCTCAAAATGGATTACAGAATTAAATGTAAGACCAGACACTATAAAACTCTTAGAGGAAACCATAGGAAGAACACTCTTTGACATAAATTGCAGCAATATCTTTTTTAATCCACCTCCTAAAGTAATGGAAATAAAAACAAAAATAAACAAATGGGACCTAATGAAACTTCAAAGCTTTTGCACAGCAAAGGAACCCATAAACAAGACAAAAAGACAACCCTCAGAATGGGAGAAAATATTTGCAAACAAATCAACAGACAAAGGATCAATCTCCAAAATATATAAATAGCTCATGCAGCTCAATATAAAAAAGATCAAACAACTCAATCCAAAAATGGGCAGAAGACCTAAACAGACATTTCTCCAAAGACGACATACAGATGGCCAAGAAGCACATGAAAAGCTGCTCAACATCACTAATTACTAGAGAAATGCAAATCCAAACTACAATGAGGTATCATCTCACGGTAGTTAGAATGAGCATCATCAGAAAATCTACAAACAACAAATGCTGGAGAGGGTGTGGAGAAAAGGGAACCCTCTTGCGCTGTTGGTGGGAATGTAAATTGATACAGCCACTATGGAGAACAGTATGGAGGTTCCTTATAAAACTAAAAATAGAATTACCATATGATCTAGCAATCCCACTACTGGGCATATACCCAGAGAAAACCATAATTCAAAAAGATACATGCACCTCAGTATTCACTGCAGCACTATTTACAATAGCCAGGTCATGGAAGCAACCTAAATGCCCATCGACATACGAATGGATAAAGAAGTAGTGGTATATATATACAATGGAATATAACTCAGCCATAAAAAGGAATGAAATTGGGTCATTTGTAGAGATGTGGATGGATCTAGAGACTGTCATACAGAGTGAAGTAAGTCAGAAAGAGAAAAACAAATATTGTATATTAACACATATATGTGGAACCCATAAAAATGGTACAGATGAACCAGTTTGCAGGGCAGAAATTGAGACACAGATGTAGAGAACAAAAGTATGGACACCAAGGGGGGAAAGTGGTGGGGGGGTGGAGGTGGGGGTGTCATGAATTGGGCAATAGGGATTGACATGTATACACCAATGTGTATAAAATTGATGACTAATAAAAAAAAGAATTCAAAAAAAAGAAAGAAACGTATGTCCACACAAAGATTTGTGTACAAATGTTTACAGTAAAATTATTTATAATAGTAAAAATGGAAACAATTCCAGTGTCCATTAATTGGTGAAAGGAAAAACAAAATGTGGGGTATTCACCTAATAGAATATTATTCATGTATATAAGGAACAAGCTATTGATATGCGCTACAATATGAATGGACCTTAAAATCATTATGCTAAGTAAAAGAAGACAGATGCAATAATCTACATATGGCAGGATTACATTTATATCAAAGCTCCATAAAAGGCAAAGCTGATCCATTGTTGTCTGATACTGACTTCGATTGGGCATAAGGAAACACTTTGGGGTAATGGATGTGTTTGAAAACTGGGTGTGTTGATGGTTGTACAACTCTATAAATTTATTTAAAATAATTTAAGTGTGCTCTTACTATGTGTGATTTTATAGGATATAATTTATATACACCCAAACATGTAAAATTTTAAAAAGTAAAAGGGAAAAATAATACATGTGTTAGTGTCAGTTCTTTTCAAATTTAAGAATTCTGAATAGCAGAAAAACACGAGTTCTAGCAATGTTAATAAAAAAAAAAACGTATTTTTGCCTTTTTCTTTCCTTTTGCTTACCTAGTTTAAATTTTATACATGGAGGGCCCGCCCTCGCCATCTTGAATTGAGGTGACCTAAGCAGTGCTCTCGCACACTGTCCCCTGAGCTGAAGGGCCAGGAGCAGCCACCTAGCACGGGAAACTCTGATCTGAAGAGTGCAAGGTGCAAGGCCTCTGAACTTGGCACCCTATGAGCAAGTGAAACTACACTAAGCACAAAGGAAAAAAAAAAGACTCTGGCCTCCTTGTAGAGCAAGCATCAAGTGCAGTCCCTCCCGTCCAGTTCTTGAACAGTGGACACATTGTTTCAAGGGCACTGATGACTTCCTGATACTTCAGTGGCTGGCCAGATATGTAGTTGGATCACACCCTGAGGTTACCATGGCTTTCTGTACAGCTGCCCAGATCTTTCCCAGGAATAGAATTCTGATCCCTACTCCAGCAGTGTAGAAGCTGGGATGCATCTTATCACTGTGTCTGGAGAAAGCGTCCAACAGTCAAGCAGAGGGGTGACTTGTGGTTCACACAAAGCAGGTTTCCATGAGGCACCGAGAACATTGACCTGAGAACCGAGTGGATGAAAGGCTCTTGCTGCTCCAGCCAGGAGTCAGGACTCTGCCTCTGAGGTGGGAGAGCCAACTTCAGGACACTGGTCAACAAGAGACCTCCGAGCCCCACATACTATCAAATGGCAAAAATCTCCCAGAGAGCTCCATCTCAACACCAGCACCCAGCTTCACTCAACGACCAGCAAGCTACACTGCTGGACAACCTATGCCAACCAAATAGCAAGACAGGAACACAAACCCACCCACTAGCAGAGAGGCTGCCTAACATCATAAGTACACAGACACCCCAAAACACACCACCAGACGTGGACCTGCCCACTAGAGAGACAAGGTCTAGCCTCATCCACCACAACACAGGCACTAGTCCCCTCCACCAGGAAGCCTACACAACCCACTGAACCAACCTTACCCACTGGAGACAGACATCAAAAACAACGGGAACTACGAACTTGCAGCCTGCAAAGAGGTGAACCCAAGCACAGTAAGATAAGCAAAATGAGAAGACAGACAAACACACAGCAGATGAAAGAGCAAAATAAAAACCCACCAGACCTAACAAATGAAAAGGAAATAGGCAGTCTACCTGAAAAAGAATTCAGAATAATGATAGTAAAGATGATCCAAAATCTTGGAAATAGAATGGACAAAATGCAAGAAACAGTTAACAAGGACCTAGAAGAAATAAAGATGAAACAGACAATGATGAACAACACAATAAATGAAATGAAAAATACTCTAGATGGGATCAATAGCAGAATAAATGAGGCAGAAGAACGGATAAGTGACCTGGAAGATAAAATAGTGGAAATAACTACTGCAGAGCAGAATAAAGAAAAAAGAATGAAAAGAACTGAGGACAGTCTCAGAGACCTCTGGGACAACATTAAACGCACCAACATTCGAATTATAGGGGTTCCAGAAGAAGAAGAGAAAAAGAAAGGGACTGAGAAAATATTTGAAGAGATTATAGTTGAAAACTTCCCTAATATGGGAAAGGAAATAGTTAATCAAGTCCAGGAAGCACAGAGAGTCCCATACAGGATAAATTCAAGGAGAAATACGCCAAGACACATATTAATCAAACTGTCAAAAACTAAATACAAAGAAAGCATATTAAAAGCAGCAAGGGAAAAACAACAAATAACACACAAGGGAATCCCCATAAGGTTAACAGCTGATCTCTCAGCAGAAACTCTACAAGCCAGAAGGGAGTGGCAGGACATACTGAAAGTGATGAAGGAGAAAAACCTGCAACCAAGATTACTCTACCCAGCAAGGATCTCATTCAGATTTGATGGAGAAATTAAAACCTTTACAGACAAGCAAAAGCTGAGAGAGTTCAGCACCACCAAACCAGCTTTACAACAAATGCTAAAGGAACTTCTCTAGACAAAAACACAAGAGAAGGAAAAGTCCTATAATAACGAACCCAAAACAATTTAGAAAATGGGAATAGGAACATACATATCGATAATTACCTTAAATGTAAATGGACTAAATGCTCCCACCAAAAGACACAGATTGGCTGAATGGATACAAAAACAAGACCCATATATATGCTGTCTACAAGAGACCCACTTCAGACCTAGAGACACATACAGACTGAAAGTAAGGGGATGGAAAAAGATATTCCATGCAAATGGAAACCAAAAGAAAGCTGGAGTAGCAATTCTCATATCAGACAAAATAGACTTTAAAATAAGGACTATCAGAAGAGACAAAGAAGGACACTACATAATGATTAAGGGATCGATCCAAGAAGAAGATATAACAATTGTAAATATTTATGCACCCAACATAGGAGCACCTCAATACATAAGGCAAAAACTAGCAGCCATAAAAGGGGAAATCGACAGTAACACATTCATAGTAGGGGACTTCAACACCCCACTTTCACCAATGGACAGATCATCCAAAATGAAAATAAATAAGGAAACACAAGCTTTAAATGATACATTAAACAGGATGGACTTAATTGATATTTATAGGACACTCCATCCAAAAACAACAGAATACACATTTTTCTCAAGTGCTCATGGAACATTCTCCAGGATAGATCATATCTTGGGTCACAAATCAAGCCTTGGTAAATTTAAGAAAATTGAAATTATATCAAGTATCTTTTCCGACCACAACGCCATGAGATTAGATATCAATTATAGGAAAAGAGCAGTAAAAAATACAAACACATGGAGGCTAAACAATACACTACTTAGTAACGAAGTGATCACTGAAGAAATCAAAGAGGAAATTAAAAAATACCTAGAAACAAATGACAATGGAGATACAACGACCCAAAACCTATGGGATGCAGCAAAAGCAGTTCTAAGAGGGAAGTTTATAGCAATACAAGCCCACCTTAAGAAGCAGGAAACATCTCGAATAAACAACCTAACCTTGCACCTCAAGCAATTAGAGAAAGAAGAACAAAAAAACCCCAGAGTTAGCAGAAGGAAAGAAATCATAAAAATCAGATCAGAAATAAATGAAAAAGAAATGAAGGAAACAATAGCAAAGATCAATAAAACTAAAAGCTGGTTCTTTGAGAAGATTAACAAAATTGATAAACCATTAGCCAGACTCATCAAGAAAATAAGGGAGAAGACTCAAATCAATAGAATCAGAAATGAAAAAGGAGAAGTAACAACTGACACTGCAGAAATACAAAAAATCATGAGGGATTACTACAAGCAACTCTATGCCAATAAAATGGACAATCTGGAAGAAATGGACAAATTCTTAGAAATGCACAAACTGCCAAGACTGAATCAGGAAGAAATAGAAAATATGAACAGACCAATCACAAACACTGAAATTGAAACTGTGATTAAAAATCTTCCAACAAACAAAAGCCCAGGACCAGATGGCTTCACAGGCGAATTCTATCAAACATTTAGAGAAGAGCTAACACCTATTCTTCTCAAACTCTTCCAAAATATAGCAGAGGGAGGAACACTCCCAAACTCATTCTACGAGGCCACCATCACCTTGATACCAAAACCAGACAAGGATGTCACAAAGAAAGAAAACTACAGGCCAATATCACTGATGAACATAGATGCAAAAATCCTCAACAAAATACTAGCAAACAGAATCCAACAGCACATTAAAAGGATCATACACCATGATCAAGTGGGGTTTATTCCAGGAATGCAAGGATTCTTCAATATACGCAAATCTATCAATGTGATTAACCATATTAACAAATTGAAGGAGAAAAACCATATGATCATCTCAATAGATGCAGAGAAAGCTTTTGACAAAATTCAACACCCATTTATGATAAAAACCCTGCAGAAAGTAGGTGTAGAGGGAACTTTCCTCAATATAATAAAGGCCGTATATGACAAGCCCACAGCCAACATCATCCTCAATGGCGAAAAACTGAAAGCATTTCCACTAAGGTCAGGAACAAGACAAGGTTGCCCACTCTCACCACTCTTATTCAACATAGTTTTGGAAGTTTTAGCCACAGCAATCAGAGAAGAAAAGGAAATAAAAGGAATCCAAATCGGAAAAGAAGAAGTAAAGCTGTCACTGTTTGCAGATGACATGATACTATACATAGAGAATCCTAAAGATGCTACCAGAAAACTACTAGAGCTAATCAATGAATTTGGTAAAGTAGCAGGATACAAAATTAATGCACAGAAATCTCTGGCATTCCTATATACTAACGATGAAAAATCTGAAAGTGAAATCAAGAAAACACTCCCATTTACCATTGCAACAAAAAGAATGAAATATCTAGGAATAAACCTACCTAAGGAGACAAAAGACCTGTATGCAGAAAATTATAAGACACTGATGAAAGAAATTAAAGATGATACAAATAGATGGAGAGATATACCATGTTCTTGGATTGGAAGAATCAACATTGTGAAAATGACTCTACTACCCAAAGCAATCTATAGATTCAATGCAATCCCTATCAAACTACCACTGGCATTTTTCACAGAACTAGAACAAAAAATTTCACAATTTGTACGGAAACACAAAAGACCCCGAATAGCCAAAGCAATCTTGAGAACAAAAAATGGAGCTGGAGGAATCAGGCTCCCTGACTTCAGACTATACTACAAAGCTACAGTAATCAAGACAGTATGGTACTGGCACAAAAACAGTTTTTGGCATAATTGGAATAGGATAGAAAGCCCAGAGATAAACCCATAAAAATTAAACAATAGTTAGCACCAATGATAATATAGTGAACTAGGAACTTTCACTCACTTCTTGATGGAAGTGTAATTAACACAATCCTTTTGATATGCAATTGGGAAATATCTAGTGAAATTAAAATTGCATATAATTAACATCTGAGTGTTTTCATTTCTGGTCATATATAGTAGAGAATCTCATACATCCATAAAAGGAGACATATATAAAGATAGCGATTTTACTCTTTTTTCAAAGAATGAAAAAACATACAAACTGCTAGAAACTCAGTTGAACCAGGAAAGAGAGCCTGGTTGTGAGAAGTCAGGAGTAGCCAATTAAAGAAACAAGCCAAAATAAAAGAGTTTAGCCTTTAATCACTTACTGTGATGGTATATAAACCAGAAAAAGTGCTGACTATCTTGTTCCATTTTCTCCCAAGGAACACATGCTCACCCAGGATTAGGTAGATCAGTGGGGTCAGGCAATCTCATTGTTGAGAGAGCCCTGAACAAAAGGCTCCATAAACCCAGTTTCATAAGCCCAGGGCCAGAAGGGAGAAAAAGGGTTAGGGATGGAAAAGTACTAGGCAGTGAGTCAGAGTGGGAAAAAAGTATCTTCCACTTTCTCCCCTCCTTCCCAATAAGGAGTCCTTGGCAGAGGCACCTGAATGCTTCAGGTAAAGAGACCTAGGAATGAAGGCATGAGGCTAGTAGTGCAAACACGTGAAGAGCATGACCAGCCAGAAGAGCCTGAGTCCTAGACTGTAACTCCCCTTGGAGACTGCGATGAACTGGCTGGGCCTCAAGTCTGGTGTGAGGAGGGCAGATTTCCCCCTTGAAGCTTGCCAAGTAAAGCCTTTGCAATAGCCTATACTTGGGCATGAAAAAACAAATCACAGATTGGTTTTTAACCAAAACCTTATCTCCTCAAACACATAAAGCAGTAGGAATATGGGTAACTTAAAAACAAAACAAAAGCTAAACTAATATATTCAATAAAATGAAATTCTCTACAACAATTAAAATTGAACTATAACTGCATGTATAAAAACAGATTTCTAGGACATAATTTTTGAGAGTAAAAACAAATTGTACAAATATGGACAGTATGATGTCATATGTGTAAATTCAAAATTATAAAACACACATATTTAATGAAGGGAGGGAGGGAGACAAAGGGGGAAGAGATATGGGAACATATGTATATGTATAACTGATTCACTCTGTTATAAAGCAGAAACTAACACACCATTGTAAAGCAATTATACCCCAATAAAGATGTTAAAAAAAAATTTTATACATGAAAGTCCTCAGATTTTATTGGAACTCATAGCAGCAGGTAGGTCTACTAACTGTTTCTGTCCTACATTTATTCTTTACTCCATTCTTTTTGCAGCTTGTCTTGCTGAAGAGTAGTTTATGGCCTTAGAGGAATCAAGTCTATAAGACAAAATTTCACAAAGTATGTTCCACCAGATGTTAATGGATGTAATTACCCCTCTCCACAATCTCAAAATATTTTATAGATCAATAAGTTTGGATAACAGTAGGCTAAAATAAAAAAAGAAATAAACAGTTTTAATTACTGCAGAGCCTCTCGGAGTCCTCAGCATGTTGCTGCAATTTTGTTTTTTTGCACAAAATATATATTACATGATCTCCTGCAGTCACTCAGAGACCCAGTGATGCCAACTTCAGTGATCAACTTCAAAGCCCAAGCATATGATTGGGGGTCACTATATCTACCTGGAAGATAAGGAAAAAGAGAGCGTGTGCATTTCCGTGGTCAGAGCTCCATCATATGATCACACTAAATTGCAAGGAAAGCTGGAAATATAGGCCAACACTGGGCACATGAAAAAGGAAAAGAAGTAATGGATATGATAGACATCTAGCCAATGTCGTTTTTTAAAATGAGAGCAAATCACTTCATTCTTTGGTTTGTACCTCTCATAGATTTCCCAGTGACAGATGGAATATGACTACAGATAGATATACCCTACATCTCTTTTATAGAACAGTATGATGTACCCGACACGTCTTCAAATTTTGGTATACTACTCTTCATCATCTGAGCCCTTTGTTCTCCACTATCTATGTTTTTTAAAAAATGCTTTGCCTGAAACTGCCATAACCCATTGGGGGGAGGAGCAAAAATGCTTTTTTAAAAGCATTTAAAGAAACATTTTCTCTGAATGCACAATGTATTCATATTGTCTACATTTTCCTCAGTTCACTCCTTTAACAACAGCACTAATGTTTGTGAAGTGCTTTTGGTTTTTACTAGTGGTTACCAGTGGGGAAAGGGAAGGGTGGAGGGGAAGTATATGGGTAGGAGAATAAGATGTACAAACTATTAAGTATAAAATAAGCTACAGGGATATATTGTACAACACAGGGAATATAGCCAATATTTTAAAATAACTATAAAAGCAGTATAATCTTCAAAATTGTGAGGGCTTCCCTGGTGGCGCAGTGGTTGAGAGTCTGCCTGCTGATGCAGGGGACACGGGTTTGTGACCCAGTCCGGGAAGATCCCACATGCTGTGGAGCGGCTGGGCCTGTGAGCCATGGCCGCTGAGCCTGCGCGTCTGGAGCCTGTGCTCTGCAACGGGAGAGGCCACAGCAGTGAGAGGCCTGCGTACCACACACACACACACAAATTTTTTTAATTAAAATTTAAAAAAAAATAAAAAACTTCCTACAAAGAAAAGTCCACGGCTAGGTGACTTATTTGTTAAATTCTACTAAATGTTTAAAAAATTAACACATATTGTTGGCAAACAAAAAATAGACAAGAGAATACTTCACAAGTTAGTCTATGAGGTCAGTGTCATGCTAGTACCGCAACCAGGCAAAGACATAAGAAACCAGAAAGCAATATCTCTTATGAATATAAACACAAAGATCATGAATAAAACTTTAGCAAACCAAAGCCTATAAAGCATAAAAAACATTATGCTCCATGACCAAGTGGGATTTATCCCAGGAATGTAGAATTGTTTAATATCCCAAAATCAAACCATGTGATAAACCATATTAATAGAATAAATGACAAAAGAACACATAATCATCTCAATAAACATAGAGAGAGCACTTGACAAAGTACAACATCATTTTATAATTAAAATCTCTTAAGAAACTAGAAATAGAAGGGAACCTCCTAAATCTGATAAATGGTATCTATAAAAAAACAATATCTAACAGTATACTCTATGGTGAAAGACCAACTGCTTTTTAGCTAAGATCAAGAACATGACAAATATGTCTACTCCAGTAACTTTTATCCAACATTGTGGTGAAGGTTCTAACCAAGACTATTAGACATGAAAAAAAGGCATCCAGATAGGAAAGAGAAGTAAAATTATGCCTATTCACAGATGACAAGATCTCATATACAGAAAATCCTGAGGAATCACAAATTTAAAAAAAATTATCAGAACTAGAAAGTTTGGCAGGTTACAGGATACAATATCAACCTACAAAAGTCGACTTCTAGGACTTCCCTGGTGGCGCAGTGGTTGAGAGTCCGCCTACTGATGCAGGGGACATGGGTTCGTGCCCTGGTCCGGGAAGATCCCACATGCCACAGAGTGGCTGGGCCCGTGAGCCATGGCCGCTGAGCCTGCGCGTCCAGAGCCTGTGCTCTGCAACAGGAGAGGCCACAACAGTGAGAGGCCGCGTACCACAAAAAAAAAAAAATCGACTTTTATACACTGTAATAGACAATCCGAAATTTAAGAATACAGTTTCATTTACGATAGCATCAAAAAATATTAAATACTTGGGAATAAGTCTAACAAAATAAGTAAAAGACTCTTACAATAAAAACTACAAAACACTGATGCAAGTGATTTTAAAAGATCTAAATAAATGTAATGAAATCTCATGCTCATGAATTAGAAGACTTAATATTCTAAATATGGTAATACTCCACAAATAAATCATATTGAAAACAATCTCTATCAAGACCCTCAAATTCTGCTTTTTTGCAGAAATTGATAAACTGATCTTAAAATTTATCTGGAAATGCAAGGGTCCCAGAATAGCCAAGACAATCTTGAAAAACAAAAAAAGTTGGATGATTCACACATCTCAATTTTAACACTTACTAGAAAGCTATAGTAATCAAGATAGTGTCGTATAAGGATAGATATATAGATTATCAGAATAGAGTTGAGAGTTCAAAAATAAACTTTTACATTTATAATCAATTGAGTTTTGACAAAGACAGAGTCAATTCAATGGGGAAAGGAAAATCTTTTCAACAAATGATGCTGGTATAACTGGATATCAAAATGCAAAATCAAAATGCCTCAAACTATATACAAAAAATTAACTCAAATGGATCTTTACCTAAATATATAAGCTAAAACTATTCATAGAAGAAACATAAATGTAAATATTTGTTATCTTAGCTTAGATGATGGTTTCTTAGATGTAATATCAAACTCATAAGCAACAAAAGAAAAAGAGATAAATTGGACTTCAGCAAAATTAAAAACTTTTGTACTGCAAACGCCACCAGCAAGACAGTATTTGCAAATCATATATATTATAACAGACATACTTCCAGAATACATAATGAACTCTTACAATAACAAGTATATAAAGAGCTCAACGATAAAATAAAAATAAGTCAATTTTCAAAATTAGCCAAGGATTTGAATAAACACTTCTTCAAAGAATATATACAAATAGCATGAGTACAAGAGAAGATGCTCAGTATCTTTAGTCATCACGGAAATACAATTCAAGCCACAGTGAGATAATCCTCTAATATAGACCAGGTTTAACTTCAGTAGCTGCCTAGCTCCCCCTTTTCATGACCTTTTCCTCCCTCCTAATCCAAGCCTTCATTCAGTCTACAAAATATACTAACAGAAGGTCAATGGAATTTTACAATTACAGAGGGCACAATTTACATTGTATTCTATTGTAATGATGGCCCCCTGGATTTGTGCAATATGTCAGTATTGCCTCAATATGTATGAATTGGAACAATTAATTGGAGAAAACCTTAATGGTAGTAACATCAGCAAGATAGCAGAGTAGGAAGCCCTGGACCTCCTCTCACCCACAAACACAGCAATTCAGCAACAATTCACAGATAAATTCCATTTGTGAAAAATCCAGAAACTAATTGAAAGGCTTTTGCACACCAGGAGAATATGAAACTCATCAAACCCAGTAGGGAGATCTGGAAAAACCTATCACCAGAGTCCCTGCCCCAGACACAGACCATACGATCAGCAAAATACTTCCTAGCCCCCATCTTCACTTAGGGGACGGAAGGGGTAGGTACAAACATCCAGTGCCCCAACTTTCCTGAGGAGTACCTCAGAGGACTGGCTTCTGTCTTGTCAATCTTGGAGCTTTGATAACCCCAGCACAGTCTAGCCAAAGTCTTCCCCCAGAGAGGGAAATGCTCAGGCTGTTAGATACCATAGATCTTCACCCTTCTTAGCACAGAATAAGCAAATGAAAAATCCAGATTTTCAGCTTACCGCTAGGGAGGGGAAAAATTGATTCATGTATCTAGAACTCCAAATTCTCCAGAGGTGCTCAAAGAAGTTTTGCCATTCTTGAAGTTTTGCCATTCTTGAAGCTTTGATGGGTCCAGCGCAGTCTAGCCACCTAGAGAAGAAAAGAAACAGTGGCTTTGGTTTGTAGACACCAGATTCTTCCCTTCATGCTAGCATGGAGTATGTGCATGAAAATTCCCAGCTCTTAGCTTTCCCCAGAGAGAGAAAGGGTTGATCCATGCATACAACACACCAATTTCTCTGGGTCTGCCCAAAGAACTGGTATGTGACTTTCCAGTCTTGGAGCTTTGATGGGTATGACACAGTTAGCCATCTGGGGAAGAACATGAATGGTGGTTTGGACTACATGCCACAGCTCCTTTCCACCTCAACTCAGCACAGAACGAATAGAAAAAAACACAGCTGCCTGCTTATCCCTAGGAAAGGAAAACTTGGTAAAGACCCCCAGAATCTTGAGTCAGGCTGATTGGTAGGGGGTCTTCACCCATAAAAGGCCAGTTTATGAAGACTGGGAGAGGCACCTGTTTTGTCTAATGCATAGATAGTTTTTGTAGGTGACTGAGCTTAAGTTATTATCAGCTTAAGTAGACTCTTAATAAGATATTTTATGTAAGCTTCAAGGTCACCACAAAAGAAAAATAAAAGGAGAAAGGAATCAAAGCATATCAATACAAAACATCAACAAAACACAAAGGAAGAAACATAAAAAGGAAAATACATACAAAAGAAACACAAAACTATCAGAAAACAACTAACAAAATTCAATAGTAAATCCTTCCCTAATGATAATTATTTTAAATATAAATGGTTTTAATTCTCCAGTCAAAAGACTAGAGTGACTAAATGGATTGAAAAAAAAAGAAAAGGACTCAACTATATGTTGTCTACAAGAAACTCACTTTAGATTTAACGGCACACATAGGCTGAATGAAGAGATGGAAAAAGATATTTCCTGCAAATGGCAACCAAAAGAGAGCAGGTGTGGCTTTACTTATATCAGACAAAATAGACTTATTTCAAAAACTTTAATAGATGAAGAAGAATATTTTATAGTGATAAAGAGTACAATTCATCAAGAAGATATAACAATTATAAATACATATGATTCCAACATCAGAGATCCTACATATAGATCAAACACTGGCAAAACTGAAGGGAAAAGTAGATAGTGATATAAAATTGTAGGAGACTTCAATATCTGACTTTCAATAATGGAGAGAATATCCAGACAAAAGATCAATAAGGAAACAAAGGACTTGAATATCACTATAGACCAAATAGACCTAAAAGCCATACACTGACGATTCAGCCAAATAAGAGCAGAATACACATACTTTGCAAGTACACGTGGGTCTTCATCAAAGATCAATCACATTTTAAGTCACAAAACAAGTCTTAACAAATTAAAAAATATTTAAATCATATCAAGTATATTTTCCAACCACAATGCAATAAAACTAGAAATCAGCAGCAAAAGCAAAACTAAAAAATTCACAAATATGTGGGAATTAACTGCACACTCTGGAACAACAATGGCATCAAAGAAGAAATCAAAAGGAAAATTAAAAAATACTTCAAGACAAAAGAAAATGAAATGAAACATAAACAAAACTTATGGGATGCAGCAAAATGAGTATTAAGAGGGAAGCTCATAGCAATAAGCACCCACATTATAAAGAAAGATCTCAAATAAACAACCTAACTTCACACTTCAAAGAGCTATATAACAAAGAACATATTAAAACCAAAGTTAGCAACAAAAAATAAATAAATACATAACAGAGCAGAGCTGCATAGCACAGGGAGATCAGCTCGATGCTTTGTGATGACCTAGAGGGGTGGGATAGGGAGGGTGGGAGGGAGGCTCAAGAGGGAGGGGATATATATAGGGGATACCTATAGCTGATTCACTTTGTTGTACAGCAGAAACTAACACAACATTTTAAAGCAATTATACTCCAATAAAGATGTAGAAAAAAAAAAGAGCAGAAATAAATCATGTAGAAATTAGAAAAAATAGGAAAAACATAACAAAACCAAGAGTTTTTTTTAAAGAAAAACAAAATTAACAAATGCTTATTTTAAAAAGAAAAAAATAATTCAAATATATAAAATCAGAAATTAAAGAAGAGGCATTAGAACTGATGCCACCAGATTAAAAAGGATCATAAGAGACTGCTATGAACAATGATATGCCAATACTACCAAAACTAGATGATAAACAAATAAGAAGTCTGAAAAAATTTATAACAGGTATGGAGATTGAATAAGTAATCAAAAACCTCCCAAAAAATAAAACCCAAGATGAGATGGTTTCAATAGTGAATTCTACCAAACATTTAAAGAAGAAATAACACTAATCCTTCTTGAACACTTCCAAAATATTGAAGAGAAGGGAGTACTTCCAAATTCATTTCATGAGGCTAGCATTACCCTGATATCAAAGCCAAACAAAGCCACCAGGAGAAAAGAAAACTACACACCAATATCCTTGATGAATATAGATGCAAAAACCCTCTACAAAATACTAGCAAACAGAATCCAAGAGCACATTCAAAGGATCATACACCATAACCAAGTGGGATTTATCCCTGTGATGCAAGGATGGTTCAGTATTTGAAAATCAATTAATGTGACACCACATTAACAGAATAAAGAACAAAAGTCATATGATTATCCTAATAGATGCAGAAAAGCATTTTACAAACCTCAATACCTTTTCATGATAAAACTTCTCAACAAACTAGAAATAGAAGGAAATTACTTCGAAATAATAAAGGCCATATTTGGGAAACGAATTTCTTATATTGTATTCAATGGTCAAAACTGAAAACTTTTCCTCTAAGATCAGGAACAAGACAAGGATGTCCATTCTCGCCACTATTATTCAACAGAGTACTAGAAGTCCTATCCAGAGCACTTAGGCAATAAAAAGCAATGAAAGGCATACAAATAATCAAGAAGAAGTAAAACTGCCCCTGTTCGCAGACTACATCATCTTGCATATAGAAAAATCCTGAAGACTCAAAAAAAAAAAAAAAAGAATACTGTTAGAACTAATAAACAAATGCAGTAAAGTTGCAGGATGCAAAATCAACATATAAAACATCAGTTGCGTTTCTACACACTAACAATGAAATACCCAAAAGGAAATTAGAAAAGCAATATCACTTTCAAAGGTATCAAAAATAATAAAATGAATAGGAATAAAGAGGTGAAAGACGTGCATACTAAAAACTACAAAACACTGACTAAAGAAATTAAGGAAGACACAAACAAATGTAAAAACATTCTATGTGGGCTTCCCTGGTGGCGCAGTGGTTGAGAGTCCGCCTGCCGATGCAGGGGATACGGGTTCGTGCCCCGGTCTGGGAAGATCCCACATGCCGTGGAGCGGCTGGGCCCGTGAGCCATGGCCGCTGAGCCTGCTCGTCCGGAGCCTGTGCTCCACAATGGGAGAGGCCACAACAGTGAGAGGCCCACATACCGCAAAAAAAAAAAAAAAAAAAAAAAAAAAACATTCTATGTTCTAGATCAGAAGACTTAATAATATTAAAATGTCCATATTACCCAAATCAATCTACAGATTCAATGTAAAATCCCAATGGCAATGTTTAGAGAAATAGAAAAAAATAATTCTACAACACATATGGAGACACAAAAGACCATGAATAGTCATATTAATAGTGAGAAAAACAAAGTTAGAGGCATTACACATCCTGATTTCAAATATATTACTGAACTACAGTAATCAAAAAAGTATGGGGGGCTTCCCTGGTGGTGCAGTGGTTGAGAGTCTACCTGTCGATGCAGGGGACACGGGTTCGTGCCCCAGTCCGGGAAGATCCCACATGCCGTGGAGCAGCTGGGCCCATGAGCCATGGCCACTGAGCCTGCGCGTCTAGAGCCTGTGCTCCACAACTGGAGAGGCCACAACAGTGAGAGGCCCGCGTACTGCAAAAAAAAAAAAAAAAAAAACAGTATGGTACGGACAACCTACAGAATGGGAGAAAATATTTGCCAAAATGGGCAGAAGATCTAAATAGGCATGTCTCCAAAGAAGACATATATAGTCAACAGGCACACGAAAAGATGCTCCATGTCACTAATTATTAGAAAAATGCAAATCAAAACTATAATGAGGTATCACTTCACGCTGGTCAGAATGGTCATCATCAGAAAGTCTGTAAATAGTAAATGCTGGAGAGGATGTGGAGAAAAAGGACTCTCCTACACAGTTGGTGGGAATGTAAATTGGTACAGTCACTATGGAGAACAGGATGGAGGTTCCTTAAAATATTGAAAATAGAGCTACCATATGATCCTTCAATCCCACTCCTGGACACATATCTGAAGAAAAGTATAATTCAAAAGATACATGCACACCAATGTTCAATGCAGCACTATTTACAATAGCCAAGACATGAAAGCAACCTAAATGTCTATTGACAGATGAATGGATAAAGATATGGTACATACAGACAATAGAATATTACTCAGCCATAAAAAAGAATGAAATAATGCCATTTTCAGCAACATGGAGGGACTTAGAGATTATCTTACTAAGTGAAATAAGTCAGACAAAGATACCATATGACATTGCTTACATGTGGAATCTAAAAAAAATGATACAAATAAACTTATTTACAAAACAGAAATAAACTCACAGACATAGAAAACAAACTTACGGTTACCAAAGGGGAGAGGTGGGGGAGGGATAACTTAGGAGGTGGGATTAACATATACAGATTACTATATATAAAATAGATAATCAACAAGGAGCTATTGTACAGCACAGGGAACTATACTCAATATTCTGTAATAACCTATATGGGAAAGAATCTGAAAAATAATATATATATGTATATATATCTGTATGTGTGTATGTGTGTGTGTGTATATATATATATATATATATGTGTATATATATATATATATATATATATATATATATATGAGAATCACTTTACTATACACCTGAAACTATAGAATGTTGTAAATCAACTATACTTCAATTAAAAATTTTTTTAAAAAAATTTAAATAACTTGGACAGGAGAAAAAAATCTACCTTGGATTAAACTTTAAACTGCTTAATGCTTGTATCAGATTTGAGAAGGATCCCAGGAGTCTTCCTTGAATCATTTAATAAGATAATTAAGAATTACAAACTAGGAGACATGAGAACTACTTCAATTAAAAAAAAAAAGAACAGTATGGTACTGGCATACAGACATATAGACCAATTGAACAGAACGGAGAATCCAGAAATAAATCCATGTATTTACAGTCACCTGATCTTCAAAAAGGGTACCAAGAATACACGAAAGGGAAAGGACAGTATCTTTAACAAATTATGTTAGGAAAACTTGATATCTACATGAAAAATAATTTTTGGAACCATACCTTACACCATGTACAAAAATCAACTCAAACTGAACTAAATGTCCAAAACTGTAAAACTTCTAGAAGAAAATATAAGGGAAAATATCCTTTATATTGGTCTTGGCAACAATTTCATGAATATCTCACCAAAAGCACAGCCAAGATGTGGAAACAACCTGATGTTTATCAATTGATGAATGGATAAAGAAAATGTGGTTATTAGTTCCATATTTCTTTATCGATATACACACACACCATACACACATATACACACACACAATAGAATACTTTTCAGCCTTCAAAAAGAAGGAAATTCTGTGATACAGCACAACATCAATGAACCTTGAGGACATTATTCTAAGTGAAATAAATCAATCACGGAAAGGCAAATACTGTATGATTCCACATATATGAGTAGCTAAAACAGTCAAAATCATAGAAGCAGAGTGGAATGGTAGTTGGCAGGGGCTAGAAGGAGGGGTATACAGGTAGTTTCTAGTCAAGAGGCATAAAGTTTCAGTTAAGTAAGATGAATACGGTCTAGAGATCTGCTGTGCAACATTGCTCTTATAGTCAACAAACATATATTGTAAGCTAAAAAAATTATGTGGAGGGTAGATCTTATGTTAAGCGTTCTTAGAACAGAAAATAAAATTAGGGGAAAAAAGAAAACCCTAATGAATAGTGGCATCAAACTGTGACCACCTGATATATACCCTGCCTCTAGAGTAGTAGATATGCCAAAAGAAGTTGCTAATTCCATCATTTGGATAGCATTCAACAGAAGCTTAAGAATCTAAAGGTTTCCCTTTGTCTAAGTCACCATTCTTCTATTGATATTTTGACCACAGAACTATTAGAACTTTATTCAGGTAAATGTCCTTCTACATAGGTATCCATGAACCAGCCATATCATAGGGTTACATCTGCAGATGACTAAGTTCATTAAGTTTGATTCTCAGTGTTTTCACAACCCAAAACTGGCTCTTGCCTTACAAGCCACCAAATATACTGATTTAATTATTACTGCAGTTTGTGAATAAAATATCAGTAGGAGAAAAATTTGATCTAAGTACCCTGCAATACTAATGTAGTAGCCATAATGATGTCAGTCAGATTCATCAATAGGGCTTGCTTAGGGATTATATTTATCCCTCTTGGACTCAATAACACATGGGGGAATTTTGTTGGGAGACATTGGTCCATTTCATTTTATTAGATTCCTAGTGATATGTAGCATAACTTCCCTGAACATAGAACTATAAAACTTTACATCCCCCTCTTTCCCCCATCCGTAAGTTCTAGAATTTTTTTTTTTACACAAGGCAATTATAATAACTTTTAATTATATACAAATGAATTGAGATGTAGAGGAATTGTACTACACATTCTTAAGACTTTCAGTTGCTAAGAGTTGAGGCTCAGGATTCTGGGAAGCTAGAAGTCCCTAGAAATAGAAGTATCTAGAATACTATTAACGTGTTATTACTATGATACCTGGATGGTTTTAAATCCACCAGACACAAGTGTGTTAATATAATCCATTAATGAATCTTTGCTAGAACTTGTGCTTTGTTATTTGGAAGGCTAGCCCTTAAAGAATTTTCCCAACACTCTACATCAAGCATAAATGAATTGTATTTTAACATAGCAGACTTTTTTTTTTAAATTTTAAGGTGATTTATGCTACTGGATTGCTGGTAAACTTTTGAGCCTCAGAGATTAACAGATTTCAAGATAGGACTTCTATTCCTTTCATTCTGTTGACCTAGAGTGAGTTATTCAGTCTCTTAGACATCTACGACCTCAACTTCAGAACAGGTTGGGGTATACATACCTCTCAGGGCATTTTGAGGTTTAGATAAGATAGTGTGTGTAGAAGCACCTAGCACAGTGACTTACACATGAAGAGCAATAATAGGAGTTCGTTAAATAAACTGTAGTTTCACACATCCACCCAACAATTTGTTGAACATTTGTTGAATATCCATAATAGGTCATGAGATATTTAATAAATATAAATTGATTTTGGATTAAGGGATATATTTGATAGTTCCTGAACGATTTTTTAAAGACTAACATGTTCATAGAAGTATCTTACTGTAGCATATATAGAGCAAATGAAGAGTAGAGGAATCACTAAAATATTTCAGATTCTAAACCCATTCTTAATGCTAGGAGTCTGAACTTTCCACATAAGTTTCCTGCATTACAGAATGATAATGTACAGTGGTTAAGAGCATGGGCTCTGAAACCATACTTGATGGAAGCAAGCCTCTGCTCTGTCCCTTCCTATCTCTTTGACCTTTGGGCAATTTACTGTACTTCAGAGTTCTCACTTGTCGGTTAGGAACATAGCAAAGCTATCTCATAGAGTTGCTTTGGGGACTAAATACATCAATTCATGAAAAGCCTGGCACATTGTAATAATTAACTTTCTGTTTTTATTGCATAAACTTATTTAACCTCCTCTTTACTTAGGCAGACACGGACTAAGACATTAGAAGCAGGATTTCAACTTCCTAAAAGATATTTTAGTTTAGCTCATAAATTTTTGCTTTTAATCTTTTTTGGCAAAGGCTTTAAACAAACATTATGCTTACCATGGGAGGCATGATTTTTTTTGCCTCTTTTTGAAAGTGATTATAATTCTCTCTGTCTTTTTTCTTGGTAATTCACAAAGATTTCCAGACCTCCTGAGAAAATTTCTCACATTTTTAATCAGAAACAGGTGGAGAAAAGCACAAATCTTGAACAGGTTGAGAGACAACTACAAAAGAACAGATTCTCTGACAATGGGAACAAAATTCCATAACAGATGACCACATTTTTTGACCTTTAATTGAAAGATTAAAGATAAGTAGTTCCTGTGATAAAGCAAAAGGCTGATTCACTTGCCCTGTAGCTTAAAGTTAAAAAGCTTCCTGGAAGCCTTACTATATATTATGAATCACTCTCTTGTCACTCTAAGAAGTTCATAGCTAAGTAAAATGCTAGAAATGGATTGATGGTACTGTGACAGGCACCAGGGCTAGAGAAGGAGCTGAAAGGCCTCTAGATAATGTATTTGGGCCTCCCTCAAGGCATTTTTTGTAAAGCTGATGTTTCTGACCTAAGGCTTTCCTGTCTCACTGTATCAGAAAAGAGTATTCTTTAAAAATTCCCACTATCTTAAAACATATGAATCTGTAGAGTAAGGTTATGAAAAGCCAATTTCTTTTTTTGCCCCTTCAATTTAAACATTCCCTGTGCCTTTGGAATTATCCCAAGGGTGTATCCAAAGATAAGTCCCAAAATACTAGTAGTCTTTATTTAGGAAGTCATTGAAAATCCCATAATAATCAGACCCTGGGCAAGAAGCTGCTGAAAAAAGGAAAATGTTGGATTCAGGCCAATATCTGACACATCATTTTAACAATCCATACAATCACTTATCATTTTTTACATCATTTTTCCTCTAACTCAATTAAGCTAATGTGTCTTTTTGCATTTACTTACTATAATTCAGCCATAATTATTAATCCTTTATAGATTTTAAAGCTTTCAACAACTAGGCCCATCTAAATATGGAGTGGTTGGTAGTCACCTCCTCATGCAAATTAAAGGATCATTTGTTTCCTCCCCCAAATTTCTATTCACTATACTGGATTCATATAATATGCAAAGCATTATTATAAACACTGTATCACACACAGTGAGACAGACATCAATGAGTGAAGCTAGTTGATTAAAGATAATAAAAGATTTATTCATATTCTATAGAATTTGAATTTTTATTATAATAAAAGGTAGCTTAAAGTTAATGTCATATACAAGTGTCAAAAATTCAATGGGTTCTGTTAGGGACACTTCAATTATGGTGGGGAGATCTAGAAAGCTTACTGGCTTCTTGGATCTTAGAAACTAGGAGTGAAAGGTAAGGGGCAGAGGGAGGGAGACAGAGACAGAGAAAACATCTTAGGTCTAGGGAACTCGAGGTGACATTGTACAGAGGGCAGAAAGTGAAATGTGGTTTGTGGCCCTATATGGCTTGAAGGCAGGATATAAGAACTGAAGAAGTAATCAATAAAGTTAGAAAAAAAGGGTTGAGGGAGGGCTGATGGGTGTCTTAGTTAACATTAAATGAATTATTTAGCCATTTATTAAGCCATAGAAGAAAGGTCACTTATAATGAAAATTGCTTGATTTTGCTATCATATAGACTTAGAGTCACATAACAGATCTGATTCCCACTAATTGTATGATGCTAAGCAAGTTACTTAATCTATCTGAGCCTCGGTTCTCTCATTTGTAGAATGAGAATCACATCTAATTTTCAGGGATGTCTAAAGTTTACAGGCAATATATATGAAATATGTATCATTATGGTTGGCAATATTTAGGCATATAACAAAGTGATTAATAATAAGCATTCACTGGAGTTTACTATTTTATAGAAATATATTATGTTATTTTTTAATTATTATTATTTGTAGAACTAGTGTGTTCACCAGAATTTAAGCTTCCTGAGGACAGGGACTTATTTATGTTATTTATTACTATATCCCTAGTGATTAAAACATTGCCTGGATTATAACATTTGATCAATCAATATTCATTAGATGAATGAATGAAAAATAATCATTGTTATAAATATTCATCCCTGTCAAAATAAAACTTTAAGAGGATTGATCTGGAAATTCTACATAGGGAGAATTAGAATGAGAAGAGATAGGGGCCTCATTTGTGGGGATGCCATCACATTAACCTAGATGAGAAGTAATCCATAATTGTAGTGAGAATGGATGGAACAAAAGGGAGCTATTCAAAAGACAACATGGTGGATGAAAGAAATACCAGATTTCAGCAAATTGATGGGCTGAAAAAGGATAGGCTGTTTCAATGCAAATTAAGGAGATGATGATGCTTAAGGTTTTGAGCCTTAGCACTTAGAAGGATATTGATCTTAATTCACCAAAATGAGGATGTCAGGACAAAGAGAAAGTGAACAAGTCAACTCTAGATATTATATATGTCTATATACACTTATTGAGTGTTTTCCATGTCAGAAACTATGCCAAGGGCTTCATATACATGATCACATTATATCTTTCTCAATGCTCCGATAAGGTGGATAAAATAATTACTCTCTCTTTACATAAACCAGGAGACTGAGGCATACAGTGATTGGATAACATGACTAGGGTCAAGCAGATAGGCTGTGTCCAAAGTAGGAATCTGAACACAGACTTTCTTGACTCCAGAGATTCTAACCATGAGGCTCCACTGCATAGTTTGAGTATGAGATGCTATTGGGATTTATGGGAGGGAAAGGAATATTTGTCCAATAATTGAAGGGAAGGGCTTGTCTTTTCACTATTATAATAGTCCTATGATGCATCATGGATGATTTTTTACTTTTAAGAAATCTCTTTCATATTATTTCTGGAAGTAGTTACACAATAGAACCCTTTGCCAGACAATTCCAAATTTATTTGTTCAATCACAAATTGAACAGTTTGTGCTTATTTAATTCTAAGCAGAGGTTGCCATAAATAGGATTCAGTTAACTCCTGGGGTGGGTGTGGTAAGGACCACAGTGGAGAAATGGACAGCAATAGGTGAAATTCTAGGTGACACTGACCTTTCTGCACACTTAATCTGACAACATTCATCTGACGTTTTACCATAAACTTTGCAAGTTCTTATTTTCCACATGAATTTCCTCAGAAACTATTAGTAATATATTTATTTAAATACTCCCTGGTGAATTTCCCATTTCAAACTCTAAGTAAGGAAAGCAGTTTTTAGGTTGTACTTAGTTGATCCATGGGATGAACTTTAACCAGTGTTCTTGAGAATCTCCCCTCTGTCTATTTATTTAAACAAAAAACACATTGTCATTCTAGTGAAGTTTGTAACTTTAGCAACATTTCTGATTCATCAGGACCATTCTCTCTGCTTACATTTTAGCTATCATGTTATATTTTAACAAATGCTTAATTGCAAATCAAATACGTTTTTAGGAAATGATATTTTAAGCATCTAATTGCATCATGCTGTCAAGGCTAGCATGTCACATACAAATTAAAGGAAAGCCTGATGCTCAAACAATAGTTTATACTTGAGTTTACTAGACAGAAAGTAGCTCTGTGTCTCATAATCTACAGTGATACTAAAGCAGTCTTCAGTTAACTAGAAGGCCTTGTAAACAAAAAATATATATATTTTACATTAGTCCTTTAATGGGTAGACAATATTAAGTGTAAAACAGACTATTAGGCCAAGTGTTTGTGACTATATCTTATGTCAGAGGCTCAACTAGGAAGCACTCATGATTAGATATTATTAAAGCTTGAATATGGGGCCAGAAGTTGCCTGTATATATATGGAATTTTGTACTTCTCTATTTGATTGCTCATGATTTTTGAGTGCATAGGAGGGAAAGCAAAAGCTGCCTTCTTCAACTCTATATCCTTCACAATCCTCAGCACAGGTCCCTGCTCTTGACACATCTTCTGTGAATATTTATTAAATTGAATAGAAGTTGAGATTCTGAAATAACTTAAATCAGATATCAAAGAAACTTAAAGGGTGTAAACTTTCAGTTATGAAAGATAAGTCCTAGAGATCTATTGTATAGTTTAGTGCCTATAGTTAATAATACTTTATGGTATGTGTAAAATTTTACTAAGAGGGGAGATCTTAAGTGTTCTTATCACAATAATAATAATAATAAACAAATAAGACAGGAAGAAACCTTTGGTGGTGACAGATATGTTTATGGCATAAATTGTGTTAACAGTTTCATGGACGTATACTTACCTCCAAAATCATTGTCATATACATCAAATATGTTTTTTGTATGTCACTCATACCTCAATAAAATGGTTTTTAAAATATGCCCTATATTCTGGGCTCACATGAGGTATCTTGCCACTTAAAATCCTTAGCTCTGGTACAAATCAATATTGGGGTAACTCAGTGGGCATACAGTGGTCCCATTTTCCGTAACTCAGGAGGACCTGGAATTTGCCAGCTCAGAAACAGATGTCAGCATGCAGCATGCTTATAGAGCTAGAGGCACACTTGTAGTGAGGAACCCTGGTGAGGGAAGTCAAGATTCATTTCTCATGGGTTACGTTTCCCATTGTCTTTCCCACCAGATATTCACAAGATCTCCCATCCCAGACGTGTGTTGGAACTTTGAAATGTGGCAGTATAGACCCTGCACTGGAGTCTACTAAACAACTTTCTTTTCTAGGACCTTCTAATTTCTTTAATAATTACAGCATTCATTTCTTTGAGTAGAGTCAAGAAAAGGGGGTACATAGGAAAGCCCTTTACAGCAATGCATGTCTTAACTCCAGGAAATAACAGGTCCTCACATGTATCTGAGACTCTTTCTTGACTGCCACACTGAAGAGGTTCCTCCCGACCCTTTGCTGAGCTCACTTCTGCCCTTGGTGTAGAAAGCATATTACACAGCCTGAGTATGGAGTAAATGTCCAATGGAGACATGTGGGTATTCACAGACTAGACTTATCATTCCAACAGCTTCATATTATTAAAGAGAGATGCTCTTTTCCTTAGGATTAATTTGGTTTATATTACAAAGGATGCAGTGGACAAGTGAGAATCTTTTAAGCTTTTTCTAGCCTCATAAAAGCTTGGGTTGTCCTGGAAAATGGAAATGAAGACAAGAAGGCTTTCTAGGTCTCATCTTTAAAAAGCATTTTTTGCTATCAAAGGCAGAGCTACTAAGCAGAACTGACATTCCAAATCAGTCGTGGCAATAATATCTCATGAAATAAAATGAGGTAAAAAATCTCTACTTTGATGCCACTAATTTGGAATGTATTATAATATGGAGCCAGACTGGACATTAGTCTACTTTTAGAAGGGGTTTACTATCAAAAACATGCACTAAAACAAAATGTTATCATAGTTCCCATCAATTTAGGTTCTTTTGCAAGGTTCTTAAGCAAGAACATTTGCAAACAATTAATAAAATATAAGTAAATAAAGAATAACAAATGACGTTCATTTATTCATTAAAATGTCAGGATGTTCCCTGATAAGAGCTTGATATTTTCATTTTTGCTAATATTCATATATGTATCAATTATTTTAAAGACAGGATTACAGAGAAGAGATTTGTATTGGTGACTTGGAGAGAATGTACTGGTATCAATCTATATTAAGAATGGCTGACTTTTATTGAATGTTTAATATGAGCCATCTCTGTATTTGCATTATGAAATTTAATTATCACAATAGACATAGCAGGTGAGCACACCCTTGTTATGTTTTACAGACTAACATACCATAGCTTAAACAGTTAAAAGAAACTTGCCCAAGGGCACAGACAGGGCTTAGAGACAGGTCTGTCTGATACTGACTCATGTGCTTTTAACTCTTCTGAAATATTGTTTCTGTATTTAAGATATGAAAAAAATTTCCATATGTAATCTCTTCCCACAGCAGCATTAAGACATTAATAAAGTCGGGCTTCCCTGGTGGCGCAGTGGTTGAGAGTCCACCTGCCGATGCAGGGGACACGGGTTTGTGCCCCGGTCTGGGAATATTGCACATGCCGCGGAGCAGCTGGGCCCGTGAGCCATGGCCGCTGAGCCTGGGAGTCCGGAGCCTGTGCTCCGCAACGGGAGAGGCCACAACAGTGAGAGGCCCGCATACCGCAAAAAAATAAAAAATAAAAAAATAAAGTCATACACAAAGAAATACTATATGATGTATAAACTCATATACAGCCTATCAGTCAGACTTTTAAAAACCATGTTTTGTTAATTCTCAGGGACTTGTTTATGTGGGTGTGTGGTAGGGTACAAAACACTAAAGTTGGGAAGGACATTAGTGGAATAAATGAGGGGTAACTATGTGAAAATGGGCAATTCAGGAGTGAAGAGTCACCTTAGAGTTGTTCAAATAAAAAGCAAAAATTCAAGTCCACAAACATTAGCCTCCAAAGATCCTATTACCATTTGGGGCCATTCCTTACTTTATGTACTGAAATCATTGGTGAATATATTCCTAAAGAAGTTACATCAAGATCCTAGAAGTTTGCTAGTATTTCAAAATCAAATTAGAAAATCTGATTTGGTGAGAATATAAATATATTTATAAAAAATATTTTCTTAAAATAGTATAAATTCAGATATCACTAATTTAGACTATCATTCCCTCACTAATTATAAGCTAAATGAACTTTTATGTTGTTCCTAAGTAGAGGCTGACTCTAAACTTATTTGGCATAGCAAACCACTATTGAACCACACATTAAAAAAAACCACTTAGGCTTTTACAAAATAGACTGTAAGAGCCTCAGAGGACACACTACTGGTGCTGCTGTCAATAACTCATGGATTAGAGTCCACCCACAGGCTTTGATTTGATAGATTACAAGATACAAATGATCAAAAAAGTGTGCATTAATGCATAAAAAGAAAATTCAATATTTGTCTAGGATCATCTTTACACTTCTCTTTTTTTAAAATTTAAGACCTTGTTCACAGTTAAGGGAAAAGTTGACTCTTTCTTCCTCATGATCTTCTCACACCCCTTTAGAAAATGAAAACTAAAGAGAGAGCAGGGGAGGGAGAGAGAAAGAGGGAGAGGAGAGAAGAAAGAGGGAGATGGGAGAACTGATGGAAATAATAGCTGGGATTTATTTGTCACTGGCCAAAAAAGGATAGAGGGATTAGTGTATGAAAAGTTATGCCCATCCTAAGGAGAAAATTTAGGGCTGGATGGGATTTAATTCTTAATTCTTAATGGTAGTCATTTGTCAAGCTAAACTATATGAGGAATAAATATACACTACCTGAAAACCTAAACCTGGACCATCATAGGAAGATGAGAGTCAGCAACATAGGAAGGGACATTAAGATACTGTATATATTAAGAGAAGTCATCCAGTGCCACTGTTTCATCAAATATGTATTTGTGACTAGATGCCTAACCAGGTGGGATACATTGAATAAAGATAGAAGAAGCAAATATAAATCAGGGACTCTTCCTTAGAGGAATTCAAGTCTAGTTAAAGAGATAAGATATATACAGATATAACTCAGTTAAGTGACTACATGCCATCAACTAAATTGTGTCTACTCAAAAATCATATGTTAAAGCCCTAACCTCCAATGGGACTATATTTGCAGATAGGGCTTTTAGGAGGTATATAAGGTTAAATGAGGTCACGAGGGTGAGATCCTAATCTGATAGGATTGGTGGCTTATATGAAGATAAACAGAGAAAGCTCTCTCCATGCACACACACCAAGGAAAGGTCATGTGAGTACACAGCAAGAAAGAGCAAGCCAGGAAGAGAGCTCTAAGTAGGAATCAAACCAGTCAGCTCCTTGTTCTTGGACTTTCTAGCTTCCAGAACTATAAGCAACAAATTTCTGTTGTTTAAGCCACTCAGACTATGGTATTTTGTAATGGCAGTTCAAGCTGACTAATACATTACATAAAGAAGGAAATTATTTTTGACCAAAATAAATGCCATAGATAATTCAGAGAGAAAACCATTGCTGGGGCAATCAGGGAGGCTTTTATGGAAGAGGTAGGTCTTGGCCATTCCTGCTTTAAAGAGCA
>NW_006772719.1:39661-44549 GCF_000442215.2 Lipotes vexillifer | reverse complement strand
ATTCCTGCTTTAAAGAGCAAAACAAAGAGTTGGATAAATACAAATTGGACCTAAGAATGGAGAGGTGGGCTGAGCATGTGTAGAGGGATGGAGGAGGATGGAATCGCAAGACTAGACTCCATCCAGACCATGGCATTTCAATACCAGACTAAGGAATCTGGATGGAGCAATGAAACAAACTAAAAGTTTAGGAAGTATATGGGGTGGCTGTGTATTTGAAGGATTGGAGAAGGGGTAGTTGTAAAGCAAAAAAAAACAATTTGAATGTATTGTTTTAATTTAATCAGGAGATGAGAGGTTTATCCCTAATGATGACAGCTAATCAAAGGTTTTATAATTTCATGAATTAGAAGAGAGTAAATGAAACTATTACATTTTCATAGCACTAAGTTCTGAGGGGATCTAAGATAGTTCCCAGCTCAAAGGAAGTTGTGAAAACAGCAAAGATCAAGGCACAGCCTGAGGAGTTCTGAAGAAAAGCACAGGGCCACATACAAAGTTGCATTTGAAATTTATTATTGAATGGTGATTTTTATTTTCTCAACTGTTACTTTAGTTAACTCTTATAAACATTAATGATTCACAAATTTCTTCTCTAATTAATTAAATCATTAATGTTTAATTAATTATTAAACATTAATGATTCACAAATCTCTTCTCTAATTTACCTATATCTTTAGCTGCTTCAAGGGTTTTTTCCAGCGCCTTACTGGATGATGAGTACTTACTGTATTAGACTGAGTTCTCCAGAGACAAGGAATCAATAGGAAGATAGATAGATGGATAGATAGATAGACAGACAGAGAGAGAGATAATAAAGAATTGGCTCATGCAGTTATGGAGGCTGAGAAATCCCAAGATCTGTAATCTGAAGGCCTGATTATGGGAAAGCCAATAGTGTAAATTCTAGTCTGAGCCTGAAAGCAGGAGAAGACCAATGTCCCACTATCAAGACCATCAGAAAAAGGGAGTGAATTCTCTTTTGCTCAGCATTTTGTCCTGTTCAGGCCTTCAGTGGATTGGATGAGACCTGCCTACACTGGGGAGGACTATCTGCTTTAGTTAGTCTACTGATTCAAAGGTTAATATCATCCAGAAACACCCTCACAGACACAACCAGAATAATCTCTAACCAAATATCTGGGTCTGTGGACGAGTCAAATTGACACATAAAATTAATCATCACAAGTACCTCAAAGTAAAACATTCCAAACTGAAATCACCTTTTCCATTCCTATCTCCACAAATAGAGCCACTGCCAACCCAGCAGCCCAAGCTTCTTCTGCTTTCTCTCTCCACCCTAATTTCAAGGGGTTAGGAAAGATAAATTAGCCCAGAAATATGCCCTTTCCCTTCTGTATAATACTCCACTGCCTTTATTTGGATCCCCATCTTCAGTGGCATGGACTATTGCAGAAACTAACTTTCTGGTCTTCTTGCTTCTAATCTCACCCACTTTACAACTTTCTCCACTACCATAAAGACTTATTTTTTCTAAAATGTAATTCTGATCATGATATTTCTCTGTTTAACATCAGCCTTTGATTCATCATTATTTACAAAATAATTCCAAAGTCTTTACTATGACATTATCCAAATTTGGGTTTTGACTACCTTTATAGTCACATATTTTACCATTCCTCCTGGTGTATCATTTTATCCTATGGTTAAATCAAAATACTTCTGAATCTATGAATACATATGCTATGAACTGAATTTATCACCCCCAAATTCATATGTTGATGTTCTAACCCTGAGCACCTGAGAATGTGCACACAGAAATGGGGACTTTAAAAAGGTAATTAAAATTAAATCATTAAGGTAGGCCTTAACCCAGTATGACTAGTGTCTTTATGAGAAAGGGAAATTAGGACACAGAAACATATAGAGTGGAGACCTTGAAAAGATACAGAAGATAGATAAGATGGCTGACTACAAGCCAAGAAGACTATTTTCGGAAGAAACTAATCCTGCCAACACCCTGATCTGAAGAACTGTAAAAGGATAAATTCCTGTTGCCTAAGCCACCCAGTCTGTTGTACTTTCATATGGCAGCCATTAGAAAACTAATACAAAATAACATTCATTTAAGTTTCCAACACGGTATTTATTAAATGTTCTCTTCCCCCCAACCTAAGATTCCTTTCCTTGTGTTGTCTCCTTGGTAAAATTCCACTCATCCTTCACTACTCAACTCAGTTTCATCTGAGAAATGCTCTCTTTGTCCTCTACAAGTACTTTATACACCTTATGGTACATATCACATTATGCTTTAATTATCTTGTTAATATGACTTTAATTGGAAGAATATTTTGGACTTAACAATTTACTCTGGAGGTCTGGAGTTACAGAAATTCCAGGATTAGGCAAGATATTTACATGGATTTTTACTGTAATAAACAGAATCAAATAACCTCTACTCCTTTGTCTCAGATTGTTTTCCCCTTCATGTACAGTTGACATTCAAGATGAAAAATTCTGGGTATTCATTTGCTGGTCTATTAATGCTAGATAAGAGGGAGAAATACGGTGTTTTTACAAAACTTAAATGATGTAATACTCCTAATTGAAGTGTTACAAGAAGATAGGAGATAAACTCCCAAGACAGGGAAAAGCATTTTATAGTGGTTGGAATCCAATTTGTACTGATACGTCCTTTACCCAGTTCAACCCCATATCATAAAATAATTAACCTTAACTGAGGGCAAGTGTTGGCAAATATTACCTGTAGCACCAGATAGTACATATTCTCAGCTCTGTGAGACATATGTCTCTGTTGCAACTATCGAAACCTTCCATTGTAGCACAAAAGCCACCATAAGAAATATGTAAATAAGTGTCCCAATAAAATTTTATTTAGAAAACTAGATGATGAGCTGGATTTGGTGTGCAAGCCTAGTTTGCTAAACTTTTATTTAGGGAATAGGGGGAAAAAGTGAAAGGATATACCTTTTACTTGGCCAAGTTATCTTGTAGAAATATACTAAAAAACAACCTATAGGTATTTGAAATTATCAGTAGAAGAGTTTTATAGAGAACAACAGAAAGATAAGTCTTAAACTTAAGTCTTAGAATATTGATATAATGAAAAGCTAGGAAGAACAAATGGAAGGGAAAAATAGAAGTTGGGTAGATAAATATGCTTATGAAGCAATCTTCTTAATCATAGATCCCTTTCCCAAGTAATTCTTCTCTACCTCTTAATTCCTATCATCCATGTCTCCAAATCAGGGATTGCGTGTTTCAACCCTTTATACAATTTGCTCATAGTTACTTTTTTAGGATACAGGAAAACTCTTTCGATTCGAGTAGTAGGCTCTGCACTCCCTAAAATGTGTAGTAATGGAAGTAAAAGGCAAAGATAAGTTCTAACCCACTCTACTTGTTCCATACTAAGAGTATCTCAAATTTGTTCAGGGTACCAAATGTACCCGGCTAAGAATTCCAAGTTCTAAACTACCTTGCAACTAGGGTATCCATATGAATTTACCTGAGCCATGACATAAATCTGAAAAGGCTGAGTGGGCCTTCTGGAAAAGCTCTGCAAAGATGTCATTTTGCTACCTGCTCACTCATCTCTTCATCTTCTTCCTTCTTGGGGAGAGGATGAGATGCCTAGGGAAGTGGCAGCCATCTTACAAAAACAGGAATGAAAAACATCTGCTAAGAATGACAGAGCAACAAGCTAAACTGAGTCTGGGTCAGGATGAGCAGCAGCACCTGCCTTGGGCTACCTAACTCTGGATTTCTTGTTACATGAGAAAAAAAACTCTGTCTGTTCAAGTCAGTGGTAATTGGACTCAGCATTTGTTTCTTTCTGTTTACACCCAAATTAATAAGATGAGTAAGAAAATCCAAGGTTGTAGCAAACATGAGATCATGGAAGTATTAGTTTTCTATGCCTGCTGTGGCGACCAACTTAGTAGTTTAAAACAATGCAGACGTCACTTTCCACTTCTTTAGGTCAGAAATCTGATGCAGGTCTCACTGGGCTAAAATCAAGGTGTTGGCAGTTCTGTACTCCTTTCTGGAAGCCCTTGGGGAGCTTCCTTTCCCTTTCTCAGCTTCTAGAGGCCACACATATTCCTTGGCTCATGCCTGCTTCCTCCATCCTCAAAACCACTCCTTGGTAGTTACATTTCTCTCTGACTCCAGCCTGGAAAGGTTCTCTGCTTTTAAGGACTCACATAATTAGACTGGGCCTGTATAATCCAAGATAATCTCCCCATATCAGGGTTCTTAACTTAATCACACATCTAAAGTTCCTTTTGCCAAGTAAGGTAAATATTCACAGGCTCTGGGGATTAAGACCTAGACATCTTGGGTTAGCTATTATTCTGCCTACCAACAACTACATAAAGAAAACTATATAAGGTTAAATGACCTTTGTTTCTTGGTAAAGCTCAATTTTTTTGTACACAGTTATGCAAACTGTAGAAGAATAATGAAAAAAAACTATTTTTATCAGATATAAGAAGTATTGCACCATTTAAAAAAAAATTCTATACTAAAGTAATACTATTATATCAGCAATAATCTGCCTTTCCAGGTTGGATAATCAGCCTGAACATCCCTTAAATTGGGAAAGCTAAAAACGGAATTAGGCAGAAATAATGAAAATTTTCTATTATTCACACATGGGTTGTTGCAATTTTTCGGCAGGACAGATTATAGAGGTAGAAAATTTTATAGAACAAATGACTGCTTCTCAAGAAAAGAAGTAGTTGTAGAAGTCAGGAAGCAAAAATCTATACAGGGCTTCCCTGGTGGCGCAGTGGTTGGGAGTCTGCCTGCCGATTCAGGGGACGCGGGTTCGTGCCCCGGTCCGGGAGGATCCCGCGTGCCGCGGAGCGGCTGGGCCCGTGAGCAATGGCCGCTGGGCCTGCGC
>NW_006772719.1:20799-38792 GCF_000442215.2 Lipotes vexillifer | reverse complement strand
TTGCGCGTCCGGCAACGGGAAAGGCTACGACAGTGAGAGGCCCACATATGGCAAAAAAAAAAAAAAAAAAAAAAAAAAAAAAATCTATACAAAAACTTATGTAATAACAAATATTTTACAATTTATAATGTCATTTTTTCACATTATTCATTCCACTTAATCCTACAGTCTTCCTAGAATTAATGCACATTAAAAAGTAATATTTGATTACTCTATTCTACTTTATCTTCTATATATAGTAAACCACCAAATAATTTGATAATTTTTCAGGAAATCCTTCTGGTTTCCATGTCCTTGCCAAACCCACTGTCAAGTCATGTCCAAGTAAGACATCACTTAGTTTTTAGATTGCCTTGTTTATTTGATCTTAAACTCTTACCTCTATAATACATCCTACATGCTGCTTCTAGAACAACACTAGAAACATAAAATTTTACAATATATTTGATTTGTAATGGATACACTCATTTAAGGGAAGCTTGAGAAGTAGCCATCAACCCATTAGTTTCTGCCACTTCCAGGGGCGGATAACGTTTCACAAAGCTCTCCATACTACATATATATAGCATTGGTAAACTTTCTGATTATTTGGAAAACTTCCCTTCCTATTTTTATTTAACTCCCTATTTTTGCCTTTTAAAGCAACATGCACTAAATAAACTCTTTCTCCAGCATAATATATTTTCAAATATTTGAAGATAGTTATCATATTTCTTCTTAATCATATATTGTCTCAGTTAAACTTCCCCTGTTTATCCAACTCTTCCTCATTGCAACTGAAAACTCAAGGTTTTTCTGCTCTCCTCTGGATACATCACAATTCATCAATGGTCCAGTAAAAGTTTTTTTGGTTGAGTTAAATTGAGTACTCCTGAGACCACCACACTGCAGCATATGGAGAGCAGGTAAATCTGGCTGTAGTTTTTTATATTGCCTATGATTCATGAATTCTGTGACTTCATATTTTCTTCCATCTTTCATATGACCTACTATCAAACATGATCTCTCCCATCCTGATCTTTTACAATTTATATTTTTAAATAAATATTTCATATCACACATGTAATACCTATTCATTGTAGGAGATAAAGATAAGTAAAATGAAAAAAATAAAAATCATAAACTTGGCATTCAAAGAATTAATCATTTGAATCTAAATGTGAAAATCATATTTGCTTTTTTATAGTAGATAAAGCAACTAGATCTATCTTCCCACCAAGGACAACTAGAACAATCTGATAGATAGAAAGATATAAAGGTATATAAATATCCTTGAGCACTAATAAAATGAAGACATTTTACTGATACTACATATAATTGAAGTTAGAAATCCAAAGAGGTAAAACAACACTTGGAGCAGCTTTTCTGCTGGCAGCGTTTGACATGCTGAGAATGTCAGAAGCACTTCTGAAAACATCTTGGGGCAGGGAATAAATCTTTGGAGTTCAGGATTCAAAAAACATGGAAGTCTTGGTAATTCTAATACTTTGGATTGGGACTCTAAAAAGCTGCAACCTAGGACAAGAGTGACCTGGAAATAGAACTAGATTGGCTCTCATAGATACCTCGAAGAAAAGCCTCAAATATTCTCAATTCCTGGGAATTGATTAAATCATATCAGATTTCTGGTGTCCCCAGATACTTAGAAGAAGTAAAGATGAGTCCTCCATGTAGGATTATGACACTAATCTAATCCTCAAATCATTTCTAAAACTAAATTTCCAAATATAATGTTAGTTACACAATCAAAATGATCAAGCCTACAGGAGATAAGACTACATGAATGGCCCAACACTTAATACAGATCATAATACAAATTACTATATATAAGAAAACTCAGTTTTCAGCAACTTGCCTGTTGTCTCACACCATAAGTAACAGAATCAGGAGTCAAACTGAGGCAACGTGACTGCAGAGTCTGTGTTTTAACCACTACAACACACTGCCTCTTAATTAAAATGTGTAGGTGAGAAACAAAGGAGAAGTAGGTAAGTGTGTTATCTGGACTAGAGTCAGATTCCTTGGGCTTGGATTCTGGCTCCAGGCCCTTATGCAAGGTACTTCATGTCTCTTTCTGTCCGTAAAATGTGAATGTTGTTAGCACCTACCTCACGTGAATTCTGTAAGAATTCATGAAAATGTGTATACTCTGTTTGGCAAGTAGTAAGGTGCTCAAAAAATAGCTATTATTTTTTATCATTATGTGCCCCGAACAGGGGCCATAGTATTTAAAATTTGTAAGAAGGGAGACACCATATCTGATTTATAATATTAAAATAAATTAAAAATGAGGTAGTCAAGGAAAAATATTTCTCCTCCTGCCTTCTACAGAAATAAAAAAATTACAAAAGGTTAAAGAAAATTATAAAAGGAACAAATTTGTCAAGAAAGACTAAAGAATATTGGACACTCTTACAGTTATCTCACTTATTATTCACTTCAATCCCACAAGAAAAGTGATTTTATTCCCATATTACATTAGGAAAACTAAGTCTTGTTGATTATTCATAATCACAGAGTCAGTAAATGACAAAAACCAGGAGGATATGAAACCATATCTCCCTGACATCACAGCTCTAATTTAAAAAAAAGAGAGACTATATAAACGAAAACTAAAGGAAGAAACAGACAAAATAAACAGAACAACAGGGGGTCAGGATATTGGAATTACAAACTCACATAGTTTAATATAGGAAGTAAATTGAAAATTTTGGAAGAGAATTAGTAACAATATGAAGGGAGTTAGATTTGAAAGAAAATAAAACTCTTATAACTGAAAAAATAACATATAAAATTAAGAATCCAATGAATAAATTCAAGAAGGTAATCTCTCTTACACCATAAAAAAAAAAGTCCTTATTAATGAAATTTTAGAATATTAAATCCAACACTAAATTAAAAGGATAACATATGATGACAAAATGTATTTTTTTTCAAAAATGCAAGTTTGATTTAACCTTTGAAAATCAATCAATATAATTCACCTCTTCAGCAAAACAAAGGAGAAAAAGCATATTGTTCTTTCAATTACAGCAAAAAAAAGCGCATTAGATAAAATTTAATTTATCCTAAAAACTCTTGGCAAACTAGGGATATAAGGACATTTCCTTAATCAGACAAAAATACCTATCAAAAGAGCATACCAATAATACTGAAAATTTTACCCTGATTCAGGAACAAAACAAGAATGCAACTATCTTGATTTGTTTCACATATTGTACTTGAGGTCTTGGCCAGTACAAAAAAGCCATAATAAAGACTTCTGGTTTTGGCTAAGATGAAATAGTCCCATTGTTCCCAGGCATTGCCTCATAACTGAAAACTCTAGACATAACACACAGCAGACAAGCACCAGAAGGCTCAGAAAGGTGGAAAGAAGGCAAACTGCCTAGGGACCTTGGGACTTGAGGAATGGCAGGACAGTGAGTTCCCTGGCTTCCTTACTGGTTGACATTACATCCCAGCAGGGTGCTGCAGAAGCCTTCAAACCCAAGACCTACAACAGGCACAAACAGAAAAAAACAAAAAACCAAAAAAGCTCCAAGAAAAGCCTGTTCCACTTAGTCCAAGGACCAGAAATCCATGGCCTTACAACAAAAATCATTATTGGCAATACCCTACTCTGGTCAAACACCAGCAGCAAAAAGTGCACCACTCACTGTAAGAATTCAGAGGCTGAACAAGAAACTAATCTTCTACCAGCCCTACCCCTGCCCAGCAGAAACCAGGCAGCAGCTCTCCAATTCTCCTCCCCAGTGGTATGGGTGTAGCCAAGCCGGGAGCTAACTTTCCATCCCCAAACTGGCCAAAGCTGGCAGCACTCCAATTCCCTGATAAAGTGGTATCATCGTTCTGAGTCTGGAGCTGATCTTCTATCCTCTGTATGTCTTAAGCAGATGGTAATGCTCCAACTCCCTGATCTTCCACCTGGAAGTAGGTGGTGCTAAAATTACTCCACCATGGTAGTGTCAGGGGAGTCCAGCCATAAGCTAAGCCTCCACCCCTTCCATAGCATTGAGACTGTACAAGGCAGTGTGAGTCAGGACTAGTCAATATTCTAAGTCTTCCTCACCCCTGCTCTTACCAGTGCCCCACGGGGAGCTGACCCTTCACACACAGCCAGCAGCAATGAGACTGAATGAGGCTGTGAAAAGTAAGGTTAATTGACATGAATGCTGGCCATCTCCCAGTATCAGTGGGGCCCAGTGGGGCAGCTGAGTCCCCACTTCACCTAGCATTAAGGAGGCAGGATGAGGCTGTTGCGGACAGGAAGGGCTAGTTGGCACTCTGTTCCCCTCTACTGTTGTCAGTGGGGCCCAGCAGGAAGCTGAGCCTAAATCCCCTCTTGGAGGCAACAAGGAGGTACAAATTGGTGCCCCAGTTTCCCCTAGAAGGTATCAGTAGGGCATAGGAGAAACTGGATTTGTCTGCAATAATGCAGTGTGTGTTGGCACTCCACTTTTGCTAGGGTGGTTTTGGCAGGGCCTGGCCCGAAGCTGAACGGACACATCTACCTGCCCCAGAGGTACACCTCAAATGGGAGGACTACCTACTACAATAAGAAGATTACATAGTATCTGAAGTTTCATGATATAATATCCAAAATATCTAGGGTACAATAAAAAATCACTCACCTTTGAAAGAACAAGGAAAATCACACCCTGAATAAAAATATATACCAGATGTCAACACTAAGATAAATCATATGTTGAAATTATCTGAAAAGGATTTTAAAGCATCCACCATAAAAAGGTTTGAAGAAGAAATTGTGAATCTTCTTAAAACAAATAAAAACATAGAAAATATCAACAAATAAATAGAAGTTATGAAAAGGGACCAACTGGAAATTATAGAACTGAAAAACACAAAACTGAAATAAAAAACCTGCTTGATGGGCTCAATAGTAGAGTGCAGATGACAGAAGATAGAATCAGTAAAATTAACACATCAATAGAATTTACCCAATCTGAACAAAAATGGAAAATAGACTGAAAAATAAAACAACAACAACAACAAACCCAGAGCCTCAGGAACCTGTAGGACTATAACAAAAGAATTAGCACTGGTATAATTAGAACCCTGTAAGAAGGGAAGAGTGAGAGTGGAACTGAAAAGTTGTCCAAGGAAGTAGTGGTTGAAAACTTCCCAAATTTGGTGAAACATATAAATCTATAGATTCAAGAAGTTGAGCAACCCAAAGCAGGATAAACCTCAACACCAAATGCCGTCAAGGATGTGGAGAAACTGGATCACTCATATATTGATGATGGAAATGTCAACTGATACTCTGGAAAATAGTTTGGCAGTTTCTTAAAAAATTAAACACGAGCTTACCATATGACTCTGTAATGACATTGCTGGGCATTTATCCCTGAGAACTAGAAACATGTTTACACAGGAACTTGTACATGAATGTTCACAGCAGCTTTATTCATGTTAGGCCCAAACTGGAAATAAGCCGTTTGTCTTTCAATGGGTAACTGGTTAAACAAAACGTGATACATCCATACCATGGAGTATAAGAAAGAAGAAGGAATAAACTTTGATACAACTTGAATATTGTATGATGGATGAATCTCAAGGTCATTATGCTGGGAGGAAAAAAAATAGTCTCAAAGGTGTCATGCCATTTACATAATATTCTTGAAATGACAAAATTATAGAAATCAAAACCAGATTAGTGGTTGCCAGAGCTGAGGGCAGGCAAGGGGTTGCAGTCAGGGGGGAGGCAACTGTGGCTGTAAAAGGGTAGCACAAGGTATCCTTGTAACGGAACTCTTCTGTATCTTGAATGTGAATGTGGTCACACGTTATGATAAAATATCACAGAACAAAACACACAGACACACACACACATATACAAAGAAGCACCTGTAAAACTGTTAAAATCTGACTAAGATCAATGGGTTGTATCAATATCAATTTCCTGGCTATGATATTGTACTATAGCTACGCAAGATTTAACTGTGGGGGCAAACTGGGTGAAGGGCACATAGAATTGCACTGTATTTTTTCTTACAACTGTATGTGCATCTATAATTAACACAAAATAAAGTTTTAAAATGCATAAAAATATAAATATTGTAAATTAATAAACTTTATTTGCAGATGACATGATCGGGTATGTAAGAAAAATTATCCTGAAGAATTTAAACTGTTGGAATTAATTAATTTAGCAAAGTTGCAGGATATGTCAATATTCAAAAAATAATAATTCTCTGTACCAGCAGCTAACAATTATAAAAGGAAATTTTTAAAAATGTTTCATCTATACTAGTTTGTCTAGGAGTAAATATAATACAATATGTGCAAGAATTATACACCAGAAACTATAAATAATTGCTCAAAAAGAATTTAATAGCCCAATTTTAAAGGATTAGAAAATCCCTTATGATTAGTATCAAAATTCTCCTTCAAATTTATCTTCAAAGCCTCTGCAAACACAGAATATTTTGGGGGAAAATTGAAAAGCTGATTCTAAAACTTATACCTAAGTAGAAAGAACCTAGAATAGCCAAGACATCTTGATGATGAATAACAAAGTTGGAGGAACTACATTATTAGATTTCAAGACTTATTCTAAAACTAGAGTAATTAAGAGAGCCTAGTTTGGCATATACATAGAAAAATAGACCAGTGTAACAGAATAGACAATCTAGTAATGGACCTGCAAATGTATAGTCATCAATGGTTTGAGCTCTAATTCACTGGAGGAAAGGATGTCTTTTCAATAAATTATACTGGGACAATTGCCTATTTATTAGTTTAAAAAAGAAGAAGAACATAGACTCCTACCTTACATGCTCATAGAATATGTACAAGTTGATTCAAGATGGATCATAGGCCTACATGTGATTGGTAAACAATAAAGCTTCTAGAAGGCAATAGGACAATATTTTCACATCTTTGGTGTAGGCAAAAGATTTCTTAAACAATACCCAAAACCACTAATTAAAAAGAATATAAAAAATCCTTTGATTTTATGAAAATTAAAGATGTTTATCAATCAAAAGACATCATTAACTAAGTGAAAAGATAGTTCACAGACAGGGAGAAGATATTGCAGTTCACATATCCAACAAAAGATATGACTGGAGTATATAAATCGCTCCTGCAAATAATTTTTTTAAAAAAACACCCAATGAAAAAGGGCAAGTCTTGAACAGGGACTTCATAAGAGGGAATCAAATGGACAGCAAGAATAGGAAAACGTGCACAACATTTTTACCTACAAAGGGAATGCAAGTTAAAACCACAGTGTGATACCACTACATATTTCCCCTGAAGACTCAGATTCCAGAGATGTCAGAAAAAATGTGGAGTAACTGCAACTCTCAACAATCATTGTTAGGAGTGTAAATATTTACCAGCACTTTGAAAAATACTTTGGCAATATCTGCTAAAGTTATACCACTCCTAGTCATATTCACAAGAAAAATGAGTGTATAAGTTCCCCCAAAAGTGTATACAAGAATATTTCATAATAGCCCTAAACTGGAAACAACC
This sequence comes from Lipotes vexillifer, assembly GCF_000442215.2. Lineage (NCBI taxonomy): Eukaryota > Metazoa > Chordata > Mammalia > Artiodactyla > Lipotidae > Lipotes > Lipotes vexillifer. Next base: position 31,286 of record NW_006772719.1, on the reverse strand, counting down.
TTAATTTCTATCAACAGATTAAATTAATAAATTGTGGAATATTCATATAATGGCATACTATAAAGCAATAAAAAGAAACCATAGATACATAGAACAATATAAATGAATCTCACAGTTATTATGTTGAGTGAAAGGAGCTGGGCATTAAACATACAAATGACTCCACTTATATTAATTTTAGAACAAGCAACACTAACTGATGGTGATATAAGAATACTGAATACCCCTAAGAGATGAGAGAACCTTCCAGGGTTCTAGAGATGAGAGAACCTTCCAGGGTTCTAGAAATGTTCTATATGTTGAAATGAGTGGTAATTACAAACATGTAAATATACGAAGATATTTACTAAGCTGTACACTTAATGTCTTTTATACAATCAATCTATAGTATCTAAGTTACAGCTTCATAAAACAAGTTTTAAAAAATCATAAAGGCTCTTAATGATACTATCTCCCTCCAAGGAGGGTTAAGTTTTTTTTGACAGGCAGAAAGACTTTTGGCAGAGCACTGTCATCGTATGGGGGCATATGGTGTCAGGCTTCCTCAGGACTGCTCTTCTTCAGATTTTCCCTTACTCTCAAGCTATGAATCTTATTTCTTTGGTGGGTCCCTTACTCTTAGGATGTGGCCTTTCTGGAGGCTCACTTGAAAGCCCAAGGTGTTTATGAAGTCTTCTCCACCTTTAAAATGCTTGAATTCCAACCTCTGTCTCCACAGTACAACACAGATGCTAAAATCTCTGCTAAGTTTTTCAACATTCTAGATGTCATATTTTACTGAATTCTAAGGTGACTTACCCTATATACACATAGTTTAAGTACTGGCCAAAGACTCATGGGAGTGTATAGGCAGATTTTTGAGTATCTTCACTGGACTCTCCTGTCCAGAATTTAGCCTGTAAAGTACCAACAGACCTGAACTCTGTCTTCTCAGTCAGTTAATTCTACCAATTTCCTTTCCCTAGCAGCACAGTTTGGAAAATCCCCTTAGAAGATAAAGCTGGGATAAAAATGGAACTCTCCTACTGTGCTTTTTTTCCTCTAAAGGATCATAGACCCTGAAGCACTGCCTGCATTGGTTGCCTCTCCATTGTCTTTCAGTAGTTTTTTTTTTTTTTAATTTCTAAAGTTATTTTTTCCAGTTTTTGCATTCCCACCTACACTTCCTGTTCCCTCAGTTGGAAAGTTAATCTGATACAAGCTTTTCTGTCATAGCGAGAGCTTGAAGTCTATTTGTTTTCTTCACACATGGAATATAAAAACTTAGGAGTGAGGAAACACATCACATACTTCTACAATTCTTAAATTACTTAATTCTTTTTTCAGGTCACAGTTTCTCCTCAGAAAGTTTTTTGATTGCTTCAAACTTTGGTAGAGTGTTTTCTATAAGAAGTTCTTAAAGTTTATTCCAGTTGATCCATGTTATTCCATGGTTGGGCAGTTTCCTGCTTATACAATTAACTCAAAACTAATTATTAAAATTGGTAAATGCTATGTTTATCTTCAGTTTGTCTTCCTTAAATCTCTAGCAGTAGAGAATAGAGGTATAAATGAACAGGCCTGGAGCATGCAGTTTAGTGATGTGGTTTTAAATCCTCTCCTGTATGGCCTGTATGTAGAAAAGTTATTTGATCTCTTTCTGATTCAATTTATTTATCTATGAAATGGGGAGGGATATAGCAACTACTTTCTAAAGTTGTTGAGAGTTGAATGAGTGCTTAGAATAGAGCATGGCCCAAAATCAGCCCTCAACAAATGTTTCCTATTCTTCTCATAGCACTAAAAGATGGTCTCTAATTTACCAGACATGTGAATACTCTTACTTTAAGTTTACTCACTGGGTCACTATTCCATTGAGTCCCACAAAGATTCTATGATCCCCAGATGTTCCATCATTTTTTCTTCAGTTATCAAATGGCTAAGAGTTCAGACTTCCTTTCTTCACTAGCAATGCCAATGACACATAATTACATGTCTTCACATCTTAGAGAGTGATGGCTACATGGATAATAACCAGCAAAAACACTTACTCAATATTCTTCATTGTTTTTTACTTTTAATCAGAACAAGATTTCTATGGGGCATAGATTGGAAAAGGACATAATTTTGGTTATAAATCTACTTTCAGGAGGATGTTTTCTGTAATGAGAGTAAAGGTATAAAAAACAGACACTGAAAACCATCTGATAAAACATCCCAGTTGAGCATTATACATATTTCAACAGTATTAGATCTCACTATCTCTCAGTCTTGTTTTTATTTTTCCTTGCTAACACTATTTCTACTTTACTAGGTGAATAAAATAGTTTTACACTTGGTTACTTGTTCTATTGCTTTATCTTTACTTAATCATTCTGTATTTGCTTTTACTGGCCTCAGAACTAATTATCTCTGTGTTTTCCTCAGCATACACTACTGTAGCAATTGCTGAAAGCAACAATTTGATACAGTATCTCAATCTCTTTTTTATTATTACTTATATATTCTTTTAGTTTCATTATATATCAATCAGCTGTTAATGATAGCCAACTTTTATTGAACTCAAATCATGTGCCAAGCATTGTACAATGAACCTTACATGTTATTTATTTTTCACAAATTCCTTTGAGGTCAGTGCTATCTCTACCATTTGGAGATAAGATAACTATTCTGATACAATTACAGACTCCCAGGAAACTGCAAAAAATGTACATAAAGTCCCATGAAATTATTTTTAGTATATATTATATGGTCGTCATAAAGAATTTAAAAAGAGGTACAAAGACCAAAATAATGATTTTCTCAGAAGTAACAGAAAGCAGTAACCATTGTTGATATTTTAGTGCATTGCCTTCCACAATTATCTATGTGTAAGCATTTCTACAAGAATGAAATCAAATCATATGTGGTTAGTATCCACATTATGGCATGAGCATTTTCCTAATATATTAGGTAGTTCTGAAAAATGCCACTGTAATACCCAACCAGTATCACTTCAAAAGAATTTATCATAAATAATTTAATCATTCTATTATTTTTGGGTAATTGATTTGTTCATAATTTTACTATTAACAATTATGCTTCAATAAACAGTTTGAAAAATCATCTATGACAAAGTTTCTACTTCTTTAGGGTAGATTCCTTGATAATGAAATATCTGAAAAATAATATGACTATTTTAAGTACTCTTAATTCAAACTGACAAATTTCTTTCCAGAAAACTTTAACCCATTTATTTTTATGCAAGCAGTTTATGAGAATGATTATATCAATTGATCCTTATCAAAAATTGTTATTACACTTTTAAAAAAGCTTTGCTAATTTGATAAACAAAAAGCAGTGCTTTAGCTATTGTTACCTGGAAACCACACTATCGATGGTGGAAATGGCCTTGTTCTGGAGGCAGCAAAATAGTGTATCCAGGTCCAGATAGCCAAGATGGATCTGGAATTGCAGCACTATATGGAGATACCAGGCTTCCCTTCAGAGACAACTTCATCATATTTCTCTAAATATTCAGATCTTTGAAGGACAACACTAAAGAACATTCAAGGAAAATAAGACACCAAGAAGCCATCCTATGGCATTGGATGGGGTCAGCACACCAGGTAGAATAAAGATAGAAAGCTCATCTTGTGTAACCAGGTCTTTGTCGCAGCAATGACGGGCACAACTGCATCCTAGGAACAAACACTCCAGGAAAAGGTGACCAAGTCAACCAGCCTTCCAAGAAAATCCATATACCTCCAGCTGCTCTGGGCTCTTGGGTTGGGACCCACCTATAACCAACTCAGCCTATTGACCTATTGTGGAGATTGCCTATGTCATCCACACAGGAATGGCATTCACAACTCAAGCCAGCCCAGTTCCTTAGGCTTGTGCGCAGGGATATTTTGGGGGTTATTTCTGGAATTGCCTCTGCCCCTTAAATCTCCTGTAGAGACACCTTCATTCATTGTGCTAGGGCAAGATGCCATTCTCTTGTCAAATGAACCTCTGGGGCTTCAACTAGGAATTTCCTCTGGGTAGCTTCTCACATAAGGAGGAACAATGTTTCTGTATCAAAATTGGCCTTTGAGTTCAGTATTTGTATATCCAAGCATTCCTCTCATACAAAACTGTGCCTTTCTACCTTCCTTTAACCCATCGCCAATTCCCCAGTTACCCCCCAGCCCCAGTGAAGTCTGCTGCCACAGCTTTGAATGCTTATTAATCCACCTTGTAAAACACTCCAACAATTAGGGAACCATATAGTTTAGTGAGCACTTACTGTGAGTTCTGTCAGAATACATCTATGTTTTAAATTTAACTTTATGTACCTTGGATATACTTATGGAGTTTATTAACACATACTTCTTAGTTCATAGAAAATTTATCATTAACTTAGGCAAGGCCTCTCCCTTACTTTTTAACTCTTTAACCCCAAAGCACAATGCTACCAGTCACTTACCAGGTTATATTTCACAAAGATCCTTAACAATGTACATATATAGAACTTCTGCTTTTGCTGTGAGGAATAACTGCCTTGCCCTCATGCCATAAACAATTAGAAATGACACAAAAATATACTAAATAACATTATTTGACTATAATTAATGCAGGGCAGAGATTCCTGAGAGAAAGAAACAAATGAAGTGAGTTCTAAGATCATCCTTGTTTTCTACATGAAGGACCGTTCCAGTCTGTGAAAGAAAGACAGGGAGCTCAAGCAGAAAATGTCAGTCATACAGGGTTGAGAAGACAGAGATTAGAAGTGGGTGGAGAGACTAAGGTAGCTGGAATTTATGGGGTGTGGTGGAGTAGAGGAGAGATGGGAGATCAGCAGCGATAGTTTCAGAAATTGGTGAATTGAGTGCTGAGGTAACTTCCGGTTGGGGACTCAGAAGAGCTGGTGTTTGTTCCATGACAAACCCGAGTGGATGAAAGGCTCTTGCTGCTCCAGCCAGGAGTCAGGACTCTGCCTCTGAGGTGGGAGAGCCAACTTCAGAACACTCGTCAACAAGAGACCTCCGAGCCCCACATACTATCAAATGGCAAAAATCTCCCAGAGATCTCCATCTCAACACCAGCACCCAGCTTCACTCAACAACCAGCAAGCTACACTGCTGGACAACCTATGCCAACCATATAGCAAGACAGGAAGACAAACCCACCCACTAGCAGAGAGGCTGCCTAACATCATAATAAGTCCACAGACACCCCAAAACACACCACCAGACGTGGACCTGCCCACTAGAGAGACAAGATCTAGCCTCATCCACCACAACACAGGCACTAGTCCCCTCCGCCAGGAAGCCTACACAACCCACTGAACCAACCTTAGCCACTGGAGACAGACATCAAAAACAACGGGAACTACGAACTTGCAGCCTGCAAAATGGTGAACCCAAACACAGTAAGATAAGCAAAATGAGAAGACAGAAAAACACACAGCAGATGAAAGAGCAAAATAAAAACCCACCAGACCTAACAAATGAAGAGGAAATAGGCAGTCTACCAGAAAAAGAATTCAGAATAATGAGAGTAAAGATGATCCAAAATCTTGGAAATAGAATGGACAAAATGCAAGAAACAGTTAACAAGGACCTAGAAGAAATAAACATGAAACAGACAATGATGAACAACACAATAAATGAAATGAAAAATACTCTAGATGGGATCAATAGCAGAATAAATGAGGCAGAAGAACGGATAAGTGACATGGAAGATAAAATAGTGGAAATAACTACTGCAGAGAAGAATAAAGAAAAAAGAATGAAAAGAACTGAGGACAGTCTCAGAGACCTCTGGGGCAACATTAAACGCACCAACATTCGAATGATAGGGGTTCCAGAAGAAGAAGAGAAAAAGAAAGGGACTGAGAAAATATTTGAAGAGATTATAATTGAAAAGTTCCCTAATATGGGAATGGAAATAGTTAATCAAGTCCAGGAAGCACAGAGAGTCCCATACAGGATAAGTTCAAGGAGAAATATGCCAAGACACATATTAATCAAACTGTCAAAAACTAAATACAAAGAAAGCATATTAAAAGCAGCAAGGGAAAAACAACAAATAACACACAAGGGAATCCCCATAAGGTTAACAGCTGATCTCTCAGCAGAAACTCTACAAGACAGAAGGGAGTGGCAGGACATACTGAAAGTGATGAAGGAGAAAAACCTGCAACCAAGATTACTCTACCCAGCAAGGATCTCATTCAGATTTGATGGAGAAATTAAAACCTTTACAGACAAGCAAAAGCTGAGAGAGTTCAGCACCACCAAACCAGCTTTACAACAAATGCTAAAGGAACTTCTCTAGACAAAAACACAAGAGAAGGAAAAGTCCTATAATAATGAACCCAAAACAATTTAGAAAATGGGAATACGAACATACATATCTATAATTACCTTAAATATAAATGGATTAAATGCTCCCACCAAAAGACACAGACTGGCTGAATGGATACAAAACCAAGATCCATATATATGCTGTCTATAAGAGACCCACTTCAGACCTAGAGACAGATACAGACTGAAAGTAAGGGGATGGAAAAAGATATTCCATGCAAATGGAAACCAAAAGAAAGCTGGAGTAGCAATTCTCATATCAGACAAAATAGACTTTAAAATAAGGACTATCAGAAGAGACAAAGAAGGACACTACATAATGATTAAGGGATCGATCCAAGAAGAAGATATAACAATTGTAAATACTTATGCACCCAACATAGGAGCACCTCAATACATAAGGCAAAAACTAGCAGCAATAAAAGGGGAAATCGACAGTAACACATTCATAGTAGGGGACTTCAACACCCCACTTTCACCAATGGACAGATCATCCAAAATGAAAATAAATAAGGAAACACAAGCTTTAAATGATACATTAAACAGGATGGACTTAATTGATATTTATAGGACACTCCATCCAAAAACAACAGAATACACATTTTTCTCAAGTGCTCATGGAACATTCTCCAGGATAGATCATATCTTGGGTCACAAATCAAGCCTTGGTAAATTTAAGAAAATTGAAATTATATCAAGTATCTTTTCCGACCACAACGCCATGAGACTAGATATCAATTATAGGAAAAGAGCTGTAAAAAATACAAACACATGGAGGCTAAACAATACACTACTTAATAACGAAGTGATCACTGAAGAAATCAAAGAGGAAATTAAAAAATACCTAGAAACAAATGACAATGGAGATACAACGACCCAAAACCTATGGGATGCAGCAAAAGCAGTTCTAAGAGGGAAGTTTATAGCAATACAAGCCCACCTTAAGAAGCAGGAAACATCTCGAATAAACAACCTAACCTTGCACCTCAAGCAATTAGAGAAAGAAGAACAAAAAAACCCCAGAGTTAGCAGAAGGAAAGAAATCATAAAAATCAGATCAGAAATAAATGAAAAAGAAATGAAGGAAACAATAGCAAAGATCAATAAAACTAAAAGCTGGTTCTTTGAGAAGATAAACAAAATAGATAAACCATTAGCCAGACTCATCAAGAAAAAAAGGGAGAAGACTCAAATCAATAGAATCAGAAATGAAAAAGGAGAAGTAACAACTGACACTGCAGAAATAAAAAAAATCATGAGGGATTACTACAAGCAACTCTATGCCAATAAAATGGACAATCTGGAAGAAATGGACAAATTCTTAGAAATGCACAAACTGCCAAGACTGAATCAGGAAGAAATAGAAAATATGAACAGACCAATCACAAACACTGAAATTGAAACTGTGATTAAAAATCTTCCAACAAACAAAAGCCCAGGACCAGATGGCTTCACAGGCGAATTCTATCAAACATTTAGAGAAGAGCTAACACCTATTCTTCTCAAACTCTTCCAAAATATAGCAGAGGGAGGAACACTCCCAAACTCATTCTACGAGGCCACCATCACCTTGATACCAAAACCAGACAAGGATGTCACAAAGAAAGAAAACTACAGGCCAATATCACTGATGAACATAGATGCAAAAATCCTCAACAAAATACTAGCAAACAGAATCCAACAGCACATTAAAAGGATCATACACCATGATCAAGTGGGGTTTATTCCAGGAATGCAAGGATTCTTCAATATACGCAAATCTATCAATGTGATTAACCATATTAACAAATTGAAGGAGAAAAACCATATGATCATCTCAATAGATGCAGAGAAAGCTTTTGACAAAATTCAACACCCATTTATGATAAAAACCCTGCAGAAAGTAGGTGTAGAGGGAACTTTCCTCAATATAATAAAGGCCGTATATGACAAGCCCACAGCCAACATCATCCTCAATGGCGAAAAACTGAAAGCATTTCCACTAAGGTCAGGAACAAGACAAGGTTGCCCACTCTCACCACTCTTATTCAACATAGTTTTGGAAGTTTTAGCCACAGCAATCAGAGAAGAAAAGGAAATAAAAGGAATCCAAATCGGAAAAGAAGAAGTAAAGCTGTCACTGTTTGCAGATGACATGATACTATACATAGAGAATCCTAAAGATGCTACCAGAAAACTACTAGAGCTAATCAATGAATTTGGTAAAGTAGCAGGATACAAAATTAATGCACAGAAATCTCTGGCATTCCTATATACTAACGATGAAAAATCTGAAAGTGAAATCAAGAAAACACTCCCATTTACCATTGCAACAAAAAGAATAAAATATCTAGGAATAAACCTACCTAAGGAGACAAAAGACCTGTATGCAGAAAATTATAAGACACTGATGAAAGAAATTAAAGATGATACAAACAGATGGAGAGATATACCATGTTCTTGGATTGGAAGAATCAACATTGTGAAAATGACTCTACTCCCCAAAGCAATCTATAGATTCAATGCAATCCCTATCAAACTACCACTGGCATTTTTCACAGAACTAGAACAAAAAATTTCACAATTTGTATGGAAACACAAAAGACCCCGAATAGCCAAAGCAATCTTGAGAACAAAAAATGGAGCTGGAGGAATCAGGCTGCCTGACTTCAGACTATACTACAAAGCTACAGTAATCAAGACAGTATGGTACTGGCACAAAAACAGAAAGATAGATCAATGGAATAGGATAGAAAGCCCAGAGATAAACCCATGCACATATGGTCACCTTATCTTTGATAAAGGTGGCAGGAATATACAGTGGAGAAAGGACAGCCCCTTCAATAAGTGGTGCTGGGAAAACTGGACAGGTACATGTAAAAGTATGAGATTAGATCACTCCCTAACACCATACACAAAAATAAGCTCAAAATGGATTAAAGACCTAAATGTAAGGCCAGAAACTATCAAACTCTTAGAGGAAAACATAGGCAGAACACTCTATGACATAAATCACAGCAAGATCCTTCTTGACCCATCTCCTAGAGTAATGGAGATAAAAACAAAAATAAACAAATGGGACCTAATGAAACTTCAAAGCTTTTGCACAGCAAAGGAAACCATAAACAAGACCAAAAGACAGCCCTCAGAATGGGAGAAAATATTTGCAAATGAATCAACTGACAAAGGATTAATCTCTAAAATTTACAGGCAGCTCATGCAGCTCAATAACAAAAAAATAAACAACCCAATCCAAAAATGGGCAGAAGACCTAAATAGACATTTCTCCAAAGAAGATATACAGACTGCCAACAAACACATGAAAGAATGCTCAACATCATTAATCATTAGAGAAATGCAAATCAAAACTACAATGAGATATCATCTCACACCAGTCAGAATGGCCATCATCAAAAAATCTAGAAACAATAAATGCTGGAGAGGGTGTGGAGAAAAGGGAACACTCTTGCACTGCTGGTGGGAATGTGAATTGGTTCAGCCACTATGGAGAACAGTATGGAGGTTCCTTAAAAAACTACAAATAGAACTACCATATGACCCAGCAATCCCACTACTAGGTATATACCCTGAGGAAACCAGAATTCAGAAAGAGTCATGTACCAAAATGTTCATTGCAGCTCTATTTACAATAGCCCGGAGATGGAAACAACCTAAGTGCCCGTCGTCGGATGAATGGATAAAGAAGATGTGGCACATATATACAATGGAATATTACTCAGCCATAAAAAGAAACGAAATTGAGCTATTTGTAATGAGGTGGATAGATCTAGAGTCTGTCATACAGAGTGAAGTAAGTCAGAAAGAGAAGGACAAATACCGTATGCTAACACATATATATGGAATTTAAGAAAAAAAAAATGTTATGAAGAACCTAGGGGTAAAACAGGAATAAAGACAGAGACCTACTGGAGAACAGACTTGAGGATATGGGGAGGGGGAAGGGTGAGGTGTGTTAGGGCGAGAGAGAGACATGGACATATATATACTAACAAACGTAAGGTAGATAGCCAGTGGGAAGCAGCCGCATGGCACAGGGAAACCGGCTCGGTTCTTTGTGGCTGTCTGGAGGGGTGGGATAGGGAGGGTGGGAGGGAGGGAGACAAAGAGGGAAGAGATATGGGAACATATATATATGTATAACTGACTCACTCTGTTATAAAGCAGAAACTAACACAC
>NW_006772719.1:0-16738 GCF_000442215.2 Lipotes vexillifer | reverse complement strand
GGGAGGGAGGGAGACAAAGAGGGAAGAGATATGGGAACATATGTATACGTACAACTGATTCACTCTGTTATAAAGCAGAAACTAACACACCATTGTAAGCAATTATAACCCAATAAAGATGTTAAAAAAAAAAAAAAAAAAGAAATTGGTGAATTGAATCCCCTGAGTCTGTTCCAGACCATAAATTGTATACATATGGTGAGACTTCAAGAAGCTAGGCAAAGGCAAAGAATTGTAAGTTGAACAATTTCTAGAGGTCACAGTACAGTACAAACTGTACACTTAAAATCAGTGATTTGTATTGTTTATGAATTATAACTCAATAAAGGTAATTTAGAAAAATAATGTGTATAATCTTACAAAATATAAAATTGTGTTTCAGGTGTATGTTTCTAATGTAACTAAATGAAGTTGTGCTATAAATCTCACATTTTTAATACTTTTTTCATTCAATAATCTTTTCCAAAGATCTATATGTATCTCTTTTATTAATTATTGTTTTTAGGTATTTAAATTTATGTGAATAAAATTATAATGATGTTTTTATTATATATTTTAAATCTGCAATTCATCTGCTTAGGTTCCTCTTATCTTTCCTAATATTGTGTGTGTCTCCTCTGGTTAAAAAAAGAAATCTCAATTAAGTTTTGTCTTTTAGTCTTTGCCAAAAAACAACTTTTGTCTCTTAACAATCTTCTCTTGAATCTTTTGCTTTATACCTGATTGATTTCTCCTCTTACTTTTATATTCTTTCTCATCATTTATTTTAGGTTTGCACCCATTTATTACTTTCTTAGGCAAGACATGTAATTAATAAATTTTTTCCTTTATTCTTTTTAATAGAAATGTTTTATGTTATAAATTGTGTTCTATGAATGCATACTGTTTCAGTGCATCCCGTAGTTATGATATGTGGTATTTTCATTATTGTATTTTTAAAACTAATCATTTTTAAAGTAAAAATAAAGTTGCTTTTACATTTGTCATTTATCTATAGTAAATAGCCAATCAAACCAAAAGTTATCTTTGCACTTTCTATTGATAAATCATACATATAATGCTCCAATAAATGTTGATATTATAATGGAGTAGTAATTAAAATTAAAATATAAACAACTCACATATAAGATTAACATATAAGTGATATTTACCAAAACCTTTTCTAAAATATAGTTCCGTCTATCTTTAATTTGAATAAAAGGGTAGTCTCTTAAGTAGTCAACAATTCTTAAACTTATAATAAAAGAGAAATAATCTAAACTTATCTTGATGAGCAAGAAAAAAATTCAAGATTTTTTGGGTGTGATTCCGGAAGTACAAACAGTTGGTTTACTTAAAGGTTGAATTAAATTTGAAGAGAATCTCTTCTATTTTCAGGACATGAAGTTGATGGAAAAATCAAGCTCACAGAGAAAAAAAGGACTTCTTCCACAATATACTCCCACTTTTTAAAATGAAATCTAACCAAGGATGAGGATTATATTTAGGTGTTATAGCTCTTGACTCTGATCTAACTGCACCCAACAGATTTTGATATGTGATGTTCTCATTATCACTCAGTCTGAAGTATTTTATATTTTTTCTGGATAATTTTTTGACTTGAATTACTTAGAAGGGAATTACTCAATTTCATCTGCTTCATTCTACTTTTTAAATATGGCTACCAGAACATTTTATACATGAGTAATTTAAATTATTGATTCATACTACATATGAGCTTTATATTATGTTTGTATTAAATAGTACTGTTTTTACTAATTTTTAGACTGATTTATCAGTTTTAAGAGAGATATGTGTTTGGCTTGTATCAAGTTAAAGATTATTGCCTGTATTACTAGTTTTCTGAATGTTTTCATCATAAATATTGTTGAAACTTATCAAATTATTTCCCTGAATCTATTAAAATAATCATATTTTTCTCCTGTAGTCTAAAAGAGTGGTTAATTACATACAAAAAATGTTAATATCTCATTGTTGGTTTAGATTGGGTCTTTAATCAACAGTTAAATTGAAAGTTAAAGACAGAGTATGAGAATTTGGAGTAAGAAAAGTAAACTTCAAGATAGTAGGCAGTCAATGAAACCAAGGTTAGCAGTTGTTTCCATTTCACTGAAAAAGAATGAATAGTCAACTAATAAGATTACTAAAAGATCACTAAAAAAGTTGTGCAACACAGAAGGCAAATCTAGAAAGACTGATTTTGCTGAGATTTTGTAGAGTAATCAAAAATAAAATGGTTTGAAGATATAGCAGAAAGTGACAAAATAAGAACTAAGCTTGATCATGCTCATTTATTTACCTCTAATCTAGAGGTCTGTTTCATGAGAGAGAGGAAAATCTACACCATGACAATTCTATCTTCTTCATCCTAAGTACCATCTACCCATTTCCTCAGACACACACCCCAAAAGGAAAATTTCCCTTCACGTCTCAGAAAAATAATTTGTACTAAAGAATTAATGGATGCAAATAAAATTGTTTGATTATCATCCTAATATGGCATATTAATTATCAGACATTGCCTTTAATTTCAAAAAGCTATTACCATAAATATAAAGCAGAAAGCTCTGAAGAAAAAAAAAGTTTGTTTTTATATCTTAATATTTTATCAAGTAAAGACTCATGTGACCTTCAGGCAGAGAAAAAAGTCACATTTGGTAATTGAAGCCATGTTCCCATTTCTTGTAAACAGTGAACCATTATATTACTTCCCTATAACAACCTAATTCTCATTGATATTTTACTAAGCTCTCTCCAAAACTGAGATGTTAATCAAGACATGGATGGGAAAATGATGTAAATCTTTATGTTCAACACCATGAATACCTGGTTTATTCCTGTGTAATGACTTAAATGATCTTACCCACAGGATTTAGACCAAAATTAGTGTAATATGCATTTTCAGGTCTAATGCATAGCAACCCAGTCTTTATTTGACATTAATGTTAGTGGTATAAAAAGCATTTAAACCAGTAATGGGATTTATAACCTTAATGAATAAATTCTCTATTCAATTACACTTCCATAGTCATTATGGAGTTCTTACTTTTATATTTATTTTCCCTAGCCTAATGATTAATTTGAATTTTGAAATATTAGATGATGATCCACAAGTAGTTTCTAAATGTATCATAATCTTTTTAAATTCCTGGCAGACTTCCCTGCTTATCCATTTGCGAGACTTGATGCCTCATGCATTTGAAATTACATAACCAAATAGGTGAGAAAAAACAAATATTGTACATAAAAGTTTCACTACATCTCTCAATTTTTGAAAGAACTAAATAATTATCTTACAAAAAACCAAAATACGAACTGTCATGGCTTTCCTTATTTTTAATTTTTGTTATGGGCGATGGAAATAATTGATTTTTTCAATCAGTTTTTACAGTAGAATATAATTATAAAATATAATACATCTAGAAATATGATATTTTGTGATTGACTTCTTCCATACTTACATGTGAATAAAAAGTTCCTTCCTTGATCTACATCTGTACTAGCTTTATAAATTTTAGAGTGATTATGTAATGGATTAAACTGAGTTAGAAATTATGCTATGTTGCCTGTATTACATTACTGAAATTACATGTGCTAAAATTACATAGAAATGAAAATGCCCATTTCTTACAAAAATTCCTTTTTGAACCAAATTTATGTCCAGTCAGTAAGTCAGACTAAGAAGATATGTCACCACCACACATATATACCAAACATATAGAAATGTCAGATAAAATATAGAAAAATATTTACATTATAGACCTAAGCTTGAAACCAAAAAGAAAAATATCTAGGTACCCAAAATGTTTTACCGATGATTTAGAAGAGAATTAAATTCCATATAACAGAGAATCAAGCTAAACACCTGCTGTACATGATTAAAACCAGGATATCCCAAAGCATTTCTCTATACAAAAAATAAAGAGTAGGAAAACTCTACCTACTGATCCATAAAGGAAGCAAGGAAGTTTGCCATCTTTCTGGAGCCATAGGTAGAAATAAAGTACACGGCAACAGCACTGAAGGTCCTTCCTGTGCCACTTCCATGTGTGAGCCAAAACACACAATCCTTGTGCTGTGGAATCTCAAGACAAACATTTAACATAGAAATAGTCTGTAATCAATAAAATATATTAGGCCTGATAGCGGCAAATATGAAGTCAGCTCTTCTACTCTCCTTTATTTTTTTTTATTTTTTTTTTGCGGTACGCGGGCCCCTCGTTGTGGCCTCTCGCATCGCGGAGCACAGGCTCCGGACGCGCAGGCCCAGCGGCCCAGCCGCTCCGCGGCATGTGGGATACTCCCGGACCGGGGCACGAACCCGCGTCCCCCGCATCGGCAGGCGGACCCCCAACCACTGCACCACCAGGGAAGCCCCTGAAGTCAGCTCTTTAAGTCACTTTTATTACTTGGGCACTCCATGGAAAGTATCAGTGAATTTTAATTCATAATAAAAAAATCACAATCCACCATTTGTGAAATACTAGACAGTTCTAAACCAGAAATACTAGATTATTTAAAAGTAACATTTAGACTAAGGCTCTTCTAAACGTTCAAACACAATTTTAAAAATGAAATGGAAACCATAAGGCAAGAACAGGACAGTATGAGATAACAGAGTAGGTCTTTAAGTTAAACACTCAAAAGGACTAACGTGTCACTAAAGATTGGGATCAGTTTCTGAATCTAGTCTGAAAAATCATAAAGGAATGCAGATTAGTGGACCTCCTGAAGTGAAGGTTGCATTGAAGGTAAAGTGCTTTTCCATTTTAATATGCACTCTCAATGTCCTTCAGGGTCAAGAATGCATGAGTGATTCCTTTGGACTAGATGTCGGACATGTGGAAGAGAGAACATTCCTGGAGGAATAAACTTATTTAGAATTGGAAAGCTGACATATAGCTAGATAGCCAGGCATTTAAGAAAGAAACAGCAACAAACTTTAATCAGAATACATTCTCCCTAATGTAGGAAATATAGATGGGAGCTCCCCACAAATTAGGTGGGGGTGAAGGAAAGAAAAGAGAAAATATTTGAAGAGCCATCAAAGTACTCAAAGAGGAAGATTTAGCCTTACAGATCTGTTCCTTCTTTATATTCCTGAAGGCTTACCCATAAGAGTTACGTCAAGTCTTTAGCTGTTGGTTGATTTCAGCCAGTGGAAAAACCCCACAGGATATTTGGGGGTTTGGGGCAAGTGGGATGAAAGAGAACTTGGTTTATTTATTCTCTTAGCTCCCTCCCTGCTTGGGCTGTGGCTTGGCAGTGTCTGTATTCCTCCACCTCGAACCTAAGCTGTTGATGGGTGACCTCAGGTATGGTGGTGGCTTTTCTCTCTTCCTAACCATGGGGTGTTTCACCTTTCCTTTTAAAACACTCTCTTCATTAAACTCTTAGTAATCATCCCTTCTGGATGTGCCACCTGTTTCCTGCCAGTACCTTGAATGACATAGTAAGTCAGAACTTTCTTCATCTACCTACATCTCCTAGCTACCCAACCTCCATCAACTCTGGAGGCCTCAGACACAAGATTAAAAAGCCAAGGAAAGCCCTGTAGAAATTCAAGGCAGAGGGAGAGAGGCAGACCATATGTGCCCCATCTCAGCCTTAGACTTTACTCATGTACTTGGCCCAAGACAGAGGCGGAAAGAAGTTTCAGCATTACATCAAGTTTAGAGTTTTGACTATTACATGAAACTCTAATGATCCCAGACCTGAAAATTTAATTACCAAATTGAGACAGTATTTAGTGCCTCTAAATAACCACATGATTCTTTATTAGCTAAGGGCAGTTAGAAATGTCATAGACTACTTGAATTTTGCCTATTACTTGGGAAGAGTAAACACCCATAGTGTCAGTATAAAGGAATAGAGGAGACATATGAAGTGGCTTCATGATTAAATCCCACATATTCATGGTTATCCAATTTACTAATTACATATAGGAGCAAAACATAGGTTGGAAGGATACACACCAAAACCTTTATGGTAGTGGCCCTTGGGGAAATGGTAGCCAAGGTTAGTTCAACATTATACATGTATCTACTTTGTATCTTTTTTCAAAAACCTTAGATCTAAAGCAGCAATGTCAATCTTTTCAAAAAACTGTGGATATGTGGTATATGAATGTTTATCATATTGTTCTTGATACTTTTTCCTCTCTCTTTTAAAACTGGGCCTCAGTGTTAAGTCCATATATTCTTCATCTTCACAAATTCTACTTTTTTTCAAGCCACAAAGGAATGTTGCTTTATTCGGCTAGCCTGAAAAATGGCCCTATTATTGATCATTTCTTAGTTTACAATCTGATTTGAAACTTCAAGTGTCCTCACAAAGGCAGGAATTCAAAACTCTATTGCAGTGATATAAATGCTAATGGGGAACTAAATGACACTGTTAACTACAGCTCATTTTGCAGTTATAATTCAGGGCAGACAGACATGGGCCTGTAACTCAAGAACTTAATGGGAATCCCTGAAGCAGAACTACTGAACTGCCAAGTATGTCTGTAAGAACTAGACAAAACACACCCCAGCAAGACTCTTTCACTGAAATGACTTCCTAAATTTGGAAATTGACACTTGTCTACTTTTTGGCTACGGTTTAGAAAAAGATTTTTCCTTACTTCACAAACCACTCCAAACCCTTCAGTCAATATTAAATTACTATTTTCCAATTTTACTGAAAGCTGCATGAAAGTATTTTTGCTTTTTGACAAGACAGTCCCCATGCTTTGAGAATGATCATTGTGCACTGAACTTTCATATAACCTAAATTAAACTGGGCCATCAGTTGGCCAATGCCAGCCAGATATCAAAACTTAAAGAAACTAAAACCAACAACTTACCCTCACACCAGAAAAAAAAAAACACAAAACAAAACAGAAAAACAACAACCTAGTAGCATAATGTAGTTCTTGAAGCCTATTGATGAGATGCCAAAAAAGAAATTACATTATATAAAAAAAGAGCAAAACTTTCCAAAAATTATCTGTCTAATTCTAGTCTAAATCTCTCTCATAATATGGCACCTACTCCCCAAACTCTCTTCTTCTCACCATTACTCTTTATCTCTACCCAACTCCTCTTACTCCACCCCACCCCCTTCTCACAACTATTTTGTCCTTCAGAAAGGATTCTCCCATTCTTTCTACTCTAGAATGAAGGTATCCTCTTTTACTAATTATCTAGTCTCTTCTTATCCAATACCCCAATCAAAACAATAAAATCCCAAGGGTTCAGCAGATCATAAAGAGAATTTTCCTAGGAAAACTTGGTAGAAGGGACACAGACTTGTCAGGTTTTGCAAATAAAACTGTAGGCAACACAGTTAAATGTGAATTTCCAATAAAAATATATTTTTTAGTATAAGTATGTCCCAAAGAGATAGTTTAAAAATATTTATACTAAAAAATATATTTGTTGTTTATCTGGAATTAAAATTTAACTGATGGTCTGTAATTTATCTACAACCCTTGAAGTGGGGATTTGTAAATATGTTTACATTATATTTTTGTCCTTGTGAAACCTATAAAACATGAAGATCCAAGTAACATCTCCTTCACCTCTGTATGTTGTGATATTAATTATTTATGATATGCCTACTTCAATTTATACAGCACCCTAGCTTGGTGTGGGTTAGTTTCCTAAACTTTTCACTGGCATTTCTTCATATGTTTGATGCCTGCAATATGATTCTGCAAATCACTCCAGGAAAATACTGTCAATTTTTAACACTCGTTATCAACAAAAGGACATTTATAGAAGAGTATAAAGAATGTCATTCAGATAATCCCACCATAGACAGGAAAGGCTCTCATTATTGTCATTGCAGTCAAAACCTGCATTAATAATACTAGGGTCTACTCAGACTCTAAAAGAGAATAGCAAAAGAAGATAGAGGAACTCAACTTCTAAGATGCCTTGAAACTGAGGGCAAGCATCATTGATGTGGTCTAGAACATTCAGATTCAATTCTTGTGCTGAATTAGATGTATGATCCAATTTTCCTTCTTAATCTTTCTCAAAAAAAAAAAAGTTTCCTCCTTTAGTGGCTTTCATGCTAATGTACTTGGGACAAATTATTTAAGTTGTAAAGCAATAGACTTAGGACAAATTTTCTGTTGTTACATGTTATTACTAGTTACACAGACCATGTGCACTATTAATTAAAGTGGTAAAAACACATCTTGGGGCAAATAGCATAGCACATTTAATTTTAGAAGTTGGATATACAAAGGTTGATTGAAAACTGGGTATGCTTTGACTTCTCTCACTAATGATATATTAGTTGGAGGATGGATTTTTAAGGAAAAAAAAAAGCAACAGGTTCATATCTGTAGAAGTCACCGTTTTTTAAAGCATATCCCATTGTTTGAGCCTTTGGTTTGATGAAAGAGGGAAATGAGTGTACTACTGAAAGTTCACCCATAGCACCAGCATATAGATAACTCTATGGGATCATGGTGCTGTTTTACAGCATACAATGTATCATTTAAGATAGGAGCCAAAATATGGTTCTATTTTCTCCATACAAGCCAAGGTACCAAAAGAAGGACTGACTTTTCTTCCTATTACTCCTATTAACCCAGTTGAAGAATCTGAATCCTGTCTCTACAACCTTGAGCTCAATGGATTTAGAGATCCTAAAGCCCAAGGGAAGAATGTTATTACCAAACACTACCATGGTTCAAGGGATTTGGATGTTGCAGCCATTACTGGCCATTTTAGTTTCTTTATAATGGCAAACCAACATTCAGAGAATTTACTGTTCAGAGTGATTGATCATGATTACTAAGCCAACTGTATTGATGCTATGTAGTGAACACAAGGAATACTGTTTGGATCCCAGGGAATTCATAGTATTCCTTTTCCCAATAGTCAAAATAAATGGGAAACTGCAGCAACCCAATAAAGACAAGACCATCAAGAACTCAGGTCCTGCAGGAGTGAAGTGCTCGGTCACCCAACAGGTAAGTTTCACTGTTCAGTTGATATTCTGGCAGATGGGATGGGCAACATGGAATGAGTTTTGGAAGAGTATAGGTATTGTTGTGGAGGAGGAGTGCCTCTCACCAGCTACAGAAATGGTAGCAATGGTCTATGTAGCAGCAGTTATGGTTTATTTTTAATGTTTTATGTTCCTTGATTTTTCCAGTCTATAAATGTTTCAGCTAAGATTTTCAGTTTTAGATGGAAGTATGACTAAACTGATATCATTCCATGATGATACAGTAATTGTTGTGACTTTGTATGCCCCCAGTGTTGGGTATGTAAATTTTTATCAGAATGAATTAAGGATGAGTGTACAATAAAGGGACCGGGGTGAGATGTGCTAGATAATTTCTTTTTGCCCTCCACATCTACTTTCTACTTTTCTCAATCTTGCTAGGGCTACATACTAACTTGAAAATCATAGGGAAGATACTCAACTTTTAAAATATCAAATTCAATGTGCTATTTTATACATATAAAAATACACATAATATTTACATAAGGTTTATGACATACAAAAAGATAATATTTACATAAGCTTTAAAGAATAATTTTATTTATTTATTTACCTATCTATTTTTTAATTTTGGTCATGCCACATGGCTTATGGGATCTCAGTTCCCCAACCAGGGATTGAACCCAGGCCAAAGCAGTGAAAGTGAAGAATCCTAATCACTAGAGCACAAGGTTAAAAGGAGCACATGTGAGCCATCTATACAAAGGAAAAAGTAGAATATTGCAAACATTCTTAATGTTGTACTTTTCATTCCTTTGTTTCTGGTTAACTTTTATAAACATTTGTTTTCAGATATATATAAGAAATAACCTACCTATCATCAAATCTCATTGGTTCAGTCTTCAAAATACCTCTAGAATCTGGTCACATTTTGCTACCTCTACCACTGAAACCCTAGACTCCCAGACCAGGTCACCATGATCTCTTCTTTGAACTATTGCTATAAATTCTTAACCAGTCTCTCAGATTTGTCCTTTTGTCTCCCTGCCTTCTATTCATCCCATAGTAGGCAAAATGGTTCTTTTAAAATATAAGTCAAATGGTGTAACTCCTCTGCTCAAAAACCTGTACGCATCATTTCCCATCTCACTTAGAATAAAATCCTAACTTCTCACCACGGCTTAGAAGGTGCCACATGCTCATGTCATTGCCTCCTTCTCTAACCCCAACTTTTCCCATTCTCACTTCCATCCACTCCATTTCAACCACCCTGATCTTCTTTCCATTTCTCAAATTTCTCTGTTAACATTCTAACTTTTGTACTTACTATTCCTTCTGATTAGAATGTTCTCTCACATTTCCCCAAAGCTCACTCCCTCCTTTAGTTTAATTCTTGCTCTTTTCAAAAGCCATCTTCACAGGGAAACTTTTCAGATAACCCTACCCTATGGTACTCACTTATCTCATTGTCCCATCAACTCCTTATTTCTTTTCCCTATTTGCATTCTATGAACATATTATGTATTTGTTCATAGTATATTATCCACCTTTAAAATGTAAACACAACAAAGACAGGAACTTTACCTCTGCTGTTCACTGCCATGTTTCCAGCATGCAAAGCAGTGCCTACCCCAAGATTCTGATACCTGATACCTCAGCCTCTGGGTGGCTAACCCAGCCTGTTTGCTGGAAACAACCATACGTGGTTACTCCAGTGTACTAAAATTATCATTGCCTAAGTGTAGTCTGATGTTATAATGCAAAATTCTGGAAGGGCTTGATGACAGAGAATAAAATAAATAAGATATACAAATTCAACTCTTATGCTAAAACTTTTATGACAGTCATGCAAAACCTATAAAAACATAGGAGATGAGTAAATACCATACACAAAACATTGTGACAACACATGTTTAATACACAAATGAATAACTGAAAAATGAATGCTTCTCTAGGCACTCAATTTGATGATAAAGCACCACGGGATGATAACAAAGCTTATTGAATGAGAAAAAGTTGACATATAAATATCAATAGCAAGATTAAAAAAAATCTATGAGATAATGAACCTCTAAGTGATCACTAAAATATCAGTGGAAGAGATTTGAAAATAATGAAAGAAGTTCCTAAAGATATTTTCTTCATGTGTTTTTTACCTCAAAATACTGGGCATTTACAGGAAGGGCACCAAAGACAAAGGCAGAAACAGACTACTTCGGTTTCTTCGAAGGTATAGGTTTACAATCAGATTTACACTTACTCTAAAAGAAAGCTTATCTCTGGAAGAGAGCCAGAAAAACATGTCTAAAATAACTGAAAGTTTTTTAAGGACAGATTCCATAAAAGATTTCTTTCCAATGTATCTATATAGAAATAATTCCTCAGAAAGCAATTCTGCATAGATACAGATGATTAGAGATGTTTGTCCTTTTTATAAAAATCTTCTGAGAATATTCAAATACTATAACAAAATATTCCTTTCATTTCAGCATAAGATTTCTCCTATTTTTGAAGTCTCCACAGCGAAAAATAAGAGCCATGTTGTCAGCTAACACCATCAATATTTATTTTCACTTCTGCTAAGTGTAGCAAGGAAAAATAAAAATATAATCGTAATAAAAATCAAAAAAGCATGAGGAACAGAGCAAGAAGCAGGTTATGACTTAAGAAGCAGCACACAATGTATGTAAGGTTCTCAAAGAAAATAATTCTTAGATGATACTTTGCATACCTTAAAATGTGTGATCTTCATTTCGTATCTCTTCGCATATGAAGTATATGTGATCTCAGGTGAACAAGACAGAGCTCAGTCAATTAACCAAATTATGACCAAGAATCAAAATGTTTGTATGTCAGGTAACAACATCAACTTCTTAAACTAGCCACAAAGTTGTGCAAATGCAACTGCAAACTTTTTTAAATGTGAAGGCAGCACAATTATTTTTTACTTCTGTCATAACATTTTTAATAAATGGCCTGTCAGTATGAGCATCTTTGTCAGAGATTCTTCATGAATTTTCAGCATAAAATGGAGCATAAAAGTTACAGAGGGGTTATTAATCTATCAAGTAAACAGTAAATTGGGTTAATTTCACCCACATATACTGTCATGTCACAATCCATAAAAATTACCAAGAAATCCTAGACACTGTGCCAAATACATTCTAACCAAATCTGCACCATGTCATAATGAAAGGATGTATATATGGAAGCCAATCCCAAGAGACCCTTGTTGGTATATTTATGGTGAATATTGTATAATGACAATCCCTATAAATTATTTTTATTCAAAACTCATGTAGTAGCCACTCAATAATAGATTTTGTATTACATATGGTTTACACTTCAACAAAACAGGAAGATCTGAGTTGAATCATTCATTTTATTTGGGGATTATTTGTGTTTTGCTTTCAAGAAGTATTGACTAACACAATTTTCTTATCTCTTATAATCACAAACATGTCAATAATTTTCATCCAAAAAATATATCCAAAGTCATAATATCCAACACATTAAAGCAGGGAAGAAGGTCCTTATGTTTAGAGAAGAAAATAAGCAGAATTACATATGCTCAGATACCTCCTCCATTTCTTTCTGAGATCATAGCATTTATTTCTATGTATTAATCTCTTTGCTGTAGAGGGTTGAACATCATTATTTGATTTTTAGAATCTCAAGACGTAATCATATGGAATGATTTCTTTGTGTTTGGCTTCTTTCAATGTTTAAGGGAGTCATTCACATTGTTGCATGTATTGATGTTTAGTTCCTCTTTATTACTGAATGGCATTTTATTTCATGAATATGCCATGATTTGTTTGTACATTCCCCTGTTATTGGACATTTAATTATTTATAGTTCTTGGCTATTATGAATAATGGTTACTTAAAATTATTATACACATATTTTTGTGGATAGATGCTTTATTTTTCTTGGATGCATAACTGGGAATGGATTTCCCAGGTCTTGGGGAATTTTCTAGCATGATAGAAACATTAGTTAAAGGGGTGTGTGTGTGTTTTACATTGAGTTGTGTGATTTTTTTATGTAATTTGAATATTAACCCCTTATTTGATATATCATTTGTGAATATTTTCTCCCATTCAGTAAAATGCAAATTAAAACCACACCTCACACTTATCAGAATGGCTATCATCAAAAACAATAAACAACAAGTGTTGACAAGGATGTGTAGGAAAGGGAACCCACATGCACTGTCATTGGGAATGTAAATTTGTGCAGCCATTATGGGAAACAGTATGGAGGCTCCTCAAAAAACTAAAATTAGAGCTACCATGTGATCCAGCAACTCCACTCCTGAAATACATCCAAAGAAAAAGAAAACACTAATTCAAAAAGATACATGCACCCCAATGTTCATAGAAGCATTATTTACAGTACTCAAGATATGGAAGCAACTTAAGTGTCCCTCAACAGATGAATGGATAAAGAAGATGTGAGATATATATACATATAATATAGTAGTACACAGCCATAAAAAAGAATGAACTCTTGCCATTTGCAACAGCATGGAAAGACATAGACAGTATTATGCTAAGTGAAATAAGTCAAACAGAGAAAGGCAAATACTGTATGATTTCACTTATATGTGGAATCTAAAAACCAAAAGAAATGAACAAATAAAACAAAATAGAAACAGACTCATAGATACAGAGAACAAGCTGGTGATTACCACAGGGGATGGTGGGGGAGGTTGGGCAAAATAGGTGAAGAGGATTAAGAGATACAAACTTCCAGTTGTAAAATAAATAAGTCATGGAGATGTAACACACAATGTAAAAAATACAGTCAATAATACTGTAATTATTTTGTATGGTGACAGATGGTTACTGAACTTGTCATGATGATCCTTTTGTAATGTATTCCCTTGTCAGATCACTATATTATCCACTTGAAACTAACATAATATTGTACATCAACTATACTTCAGTAAAAAAGGAGTGTATACATTTGTCAACATTCATCCAACTGTACACTTAAGATCTACAAATTTTACTGTATATCTTTAAAAAAATACTTGGAATGTATTTCCCATTATTTTACTTCCTATTAAGTTTATTTATAATACAAAAATTCAGGCATAACAAATTATCAGCCTTATTTGTAGAATAACTTATGTTATTTAAAAACCTTTTATGTACATTATTAGAATCTCAAATTTTACTTGCAACTCTATTTGCTAGCTAGAGAAAATATTATCACTCACTTGTAGACAAGGAAAGTGAGGCACCCAGAGAGTAAATGGCCTGACCAAGTTACATAACAACAGTTATTAGGTGATCTCAGAGTCCTTTGTCCAGTAGAGCCAACAATAATCACTATTTCTTGGAACTGTTTTCATGGAAATCTTTCCACATCATGTTTAGAACATTTCCCAAGTGAACAGATTTCAAAAAAGAGCTTCCAATTATAACCTAATGTACTGCGACTTCAAACAAGATGCAATGGTAGGAGACATTGCCCTTTAAAGATTTCCTAAATGTATTTGGAGTTAACTGCATTTATTCTCTGTTACTTGTTCACCGGGGTTGTGCTAGAACAGAAGAACTTTTGCATTTGCATGCCCACTGTTGGTTCCATCGCATGAAATTTTCAGAAGGCTGAGGAAGAACTGGTTGAAATTATTGAATTTACTAGACCAAAGAGAATGACAGCATTCCAGTAATAAAGCTGTGCTCAGAGGAGATACTCATCTTCAGTGAAAACAGCTCTTCATGATATAATCTTTATGAATCAGCTATGTTACTGTATGGCTACCATTTTTATGTCATGTGGACCTAAGAAAATCCATTATTTGTGTATCTTCCTTTCACATTTCTATACCCTTCTCCTCTACCTGCTGTATTGTTCTATGACTCACAAGGACAGAAGGCCATAATGAAGCAGATTGTTACTTCATGTCCAGACTCTGACCCAAGGCCATAATTAGCTTCTTTCTTTCAAATATATATATATATAGTTAATTTTATGGGAAATATATGAAACAGTGACTCCTCATCTCTTTTTATACCTTTATTAGTAATGGAGTAATAATGTGAAGATAGGCTTGGAAGTTCCATGTAATGTCCTCTAATTGGGGATCAAGATCATAAGGGATCAAAAACTGCAGAACAGAGGATGGCTCCAAGATTGGGAGAAAGGTTTGGTAGGAAGTTACACTATTACTGAAGCCTAACACCATTTTAGTCCATTCATAACAATAAGGGTCAGACAAATTACTAGTTCAGAAACATTTATCTAAAACAGAGTATCTTTTCCCCTGCAGAAATTCAAGTACAGGTTTCCTACAGCTTTCCATTTTTTAAAGAAACTGTAAGTCCAGATTTTTATGTAAAATCTCAAAGATCTTGGACGTTGGAAACTAATTCTGTTTATTTTAAACACTATTCAGGACAAGCAAGTCCATCAGTGGGTCATATTCAGTTGACAAGCCATGATCTTGTGTCTTCTGCTTCGATAACAGTTTAACTTCCTACCAACCCCTTCTCCCAATCTTGGAGCTATCTTCTGTTCTGCAGATAGTCCACCCCTAACCATCTTTAGCCACAGTTAGAGGACATCATAGGAAACTTCCAAGCCTATCTCCACATTATTATGCCAATACTAATAACACTGAATTCCAAATGGGTATCTTTTGACTTTTCTTAAACCTTGACTCTCTCCCTTCCTTTTGGGACAAGGTGACTGAACCTATCTTTCTTAGTTTTCCCCAACTTGACTAATCCATTGCATTTTGAACACTATGTCTGAGATGCACCTTGACTTCTCTCAATCTCCACCAATACTGAATTTACTCTTAATTGTAGTTGTCTCTCCCTTGTTTTTCATAAATAGACATCATAAACACGTTTTTATATTAATCCTACTTAGCTGTCTGAACTAAGTAGGCATTTTCTCAGAAAACAATAACAAAGTGAGAACAGCTAATAAATATTTGGAAATAAATGAACTATTGATACAAATAAAATGTCAAAGGTCTCTATACTACATCCAGATACTTCAGAGAATGGTAGAATACTATTAGTAAATATCACATAGTACAGACTCTCCAAAAGTTGTCAAAACACTTTTTCTCTACTATTACTATTTGCAGTTTGTAAAGTCAAGGTAGGTGAAGTGATTAACATAGTTTACATGGTAATTTTAATATTCCATTTTCCCATTTTCACCGTTTTCATTTCTCCAGCCCAACTTCTGGCTAACCAAGTTCTCTTACCTTTTTTCTCCCAGGTCATTGGGTAATATCCCAAACCATTTTTCAAACCAATAATTCTTTTCTTTCCATCAAAGTGTGCTTTACAATGATATTCCCTTAGATCCTTCACTATACTTGCTCTTTTTCTTCTCTCAACTATGCAATATTCTGTCCCTATCCTTTGCTCTAGGTTGATGACTTCACTTCTTATATCATGTAAAATATAGAACCAACCAAAATTAAGTAACCTCAGCATCCCACCAACAAGCCCACCCACCTACCTGTACTTGTAGCTCGTATAATCCTCCTTCCTGTTTTAGTATATAAGCCACTCTTGATTTTATCTAATGCCAACCTCTCTATGGACTGTATACCATTCTCTCAGTCTCTAGTGCTTGCTTAAGTTCTTTGCTCCCTCAATTACCCTCTAACTTCTGCATAACCAATGTTTACCCACATAATAATATTTTTAATCAAAATACAAACATAACCAGCTTACCATTCCCACTCCCCAAATGTAAAATAGCTAGCTAGTGGGAAGCAGCCACATAGCACAGGGAGATCAGCTCGGTG
>NW_006772718.1:0-1302 GCF_000442215.2 Lipotes vexillifer | reverse complement strand
GGCCGCTGAGCCTGTGCATCCGGAGCCTGTGCTCCGCAACGGGAGAGGCCACAACAGTGAAAGTCCTGCGTACCACCAAAAAAAACAAAACAAAACAAAACAAAAACAGCTTTTGGTTTCATTGATTTTTATTCTCTATCGTTTTCTTTTTTTTTACTTTGCTCTACTTCGTGTTCTGGTCCACTGATTTCTGATTTGTAGTCTTTTTCCTTCTTTCACATTCTTTGGGTTTGATTTAATTGTCTTTTTCTAATTTCTTAAGGTGGAACTTAAACCACTGATTCAAAATCTTTCTTTTCTTCTAATGTAAGTACCCAATGCTATAAATTGCCCTATAAACACTGCTTTAGCTGCTTCTCAAATGTGTTTACATGTTGTGTTTTCATTTTCATACAGTTCCAGATATTTTCTAAAATTTCCCTGTGCTTTCTTCTATGAACCATGTTTGAAGTGTGTTAACTTTCAAATATTTGGGAATTTCCAAAATTTCTTGTTGATTTCTAATTTAATTGCACTGTGGATAGAGAACATACTTTGTCTGATATTAATCCTTTTACATTTATTAAGACTTGTTTTATGCCCAATCATGTGTCTATCCTATAGAATGTTCCAGATATATTTGACCAAAAAAAGGGTATTTTAAAAAAATATATAAACCAGCTTTTTTAAAAAAATAATTTATTTTTAGCTGTGTTGGGTCTTTTTTTTTTTTTTAATAAATTTGTTTATTTATTTATTTTTGTCTGCATTGGGTCCTTGCTGCTGAGCGTGGGCCTTCTCTAGTTGTGGTGAGTGGGGGCTACTCTTTGTTGTGGTGCGCTGGCCTCTCAAAGAGGTGGCTTATCTTGTTGAGGAGCATGGGCTCTAGGTGCACGGGCTTCAGTAGTTGTGGCATACAGGCTCAGTAGTTGTGGCTTGCGAGCTCTATAGCGCAGGCTCAGTAGTTGTTGCACACAGGCCTAGGTGCTCCGCAACATGTGAGATCTTCCTGGACCAGGGCTCGAACCCATGTCCCCTGCACTGGCAGGCAGATTCCTAACCACTGCGCCACTAGGGCAGTCCCTGTGTTGGGTCTTTGTGGCTGCACACAGGCTTTCTCTAGTTGCGACGAGTGGGGGCTGCTCTTCATTGTGATGCGTGGGCTTCTCATTATGGTGGCTTTTCTTGTTGCAGAGCACGGGCTCTAGGTGTGCAGGCTTCAGCAGTTGTAGCTCACGGGCTCTAGAGTGCAGGCTCAGCAGTTGTGGCACACGGGCTTACTTGCTCCGTGGCATGTGGGATCTTCCCGGACCAGGGCTTGAA
>NW_006772717.1:0-2048 GCF_000442215.2 Lipotes vexillifer | reverse complement strand
ACACACACACACACACACACACACACACACACACACACACATATATATATATATTTATATTTACAAGACTTTTTAAAGTTTTTGGTGTCTTACTTACAGTTTCCAATATCCTGCATTTGTACTCACTTCTTCTCACCATTGCTGGTTTTGATATCATATTTGTGTGTGAATCATTTCCTACCTTTACTGTATATTTGCTTTTACTGTATATTTGCTTTTACTGCCTTTACTGGTGACCTTTCCCATTCATAATATTCTTGTTTCTAGGTGTGTCCTTTTCTTTTATGCCTAGAGAAATTCCTTTAGGATTTGTTGTAAAGCTCGTTTGGTGGTACTGAATTCCCTTAGTTTTTGCTTATCTGTAAAGCTTTTGCTTTCTCTGTCAAATCTAAGCAAGAACCTTGTTGGGTAGAATATTCTTGGTTGTAGGTTTTTCCCTTTCATCACTTTAAATATATCAAGCCACTCCCTTGTGGCCTGCAGAGTTTTTGCTGAAAATTCAGCTGATAACTTTATCGGGATTCCCTTGTATGTTATTTGTTACTTTTCACTTGTTGCTTTTAGTATTTTCTCTTTGTCTCTAATTTTTGTCAGTTTGATTTATATGTGTCTCAGCATGTTCCCCCTTGGGCTTATCCTGTATGTGACACTCTGCACTTCCTTTACCTGAGTGAAGGTTTCCTTTCCCATGTTATGGAAGTTTTCTGCTATAATCTCTTCCAGTATTTTCTCAGCCCCTTTCTCTGTCTCTTTTTCTTCTAGGAACCCTATAATGTGAATATTGGCATGTTTAATTTTGTCCCAGAGGTCTCTGAGACTTCCCTTGTTTCTTTTTTTTTTAATTTATTTTTGGTTTCATTGGGTCTTCTTTGCTGCACACAGCCTTTCTCTAGTGGCAGTGAGTGTGGGCTACTCTTCATTGTGGTGCACAAGCTTCTCATTTTGGTGGCTTCTCTTGTTGCATAGAATGGGCTCTAGGCATGCAGGCTTCAGTAGTTGTGGTGTGCAGGCTCAGTAGTTGTGGCTTATGGGCTGTAAAGTGCAGGCTCAGTAGTTGTGGCACACAGGCTTAGTTGGTCCACGGTATGTGGGATCTTCCCTGACCAGGGCTCGAACCTCTGTCCCCTGCATTGTCAAGAGGATTCTTAAACACTGCACCAGCAGGGAAGCCCTGCCCTTGTTTCTTTTCATATTTTTAAAATTCTGTTCTGCAGGAGCAATTTCCACCACTCTGTCTTCTAGCTCACTTATTTGTTATTCTTCCTCATTTATTCTGCTATTGATTCTTCCTTGTGTATTTTTCATTTCAGTTGTCATATAGTTCATCTCTGTGTGTTTGTTCTTTAAATCTTGTAGTTCCTTGTTAAACATTTCTTGTATCTTCTCAGTCTGTGCCTACAATCTCTTTCCAGGATCTTGGATCATCATTATTATCATTACTCTGAATTTGTATCTCTACTTCACTTAGTTGTTCTGGGTTTTTATCTTGTTCCTTCGTTTGGAACATATTTTTCTGCTGTCTCATTTTGTCTAAATTTCTATGTGTGTGGTCTCGTTTCTGCCGGCTACATGGTTGTAGTTCATCTTACTTCTGGTTTCTGCCCCCTGTTGGGAGAGGTTGGTCCAGGGACTTGTGCAAACTTCCTGGTGGGAGGGACTGTTGCTTTCCCACTGGTGGTTATAGCTGGGTTTATCCTTCTGGTTGGCAGGGTCATGTCAACGGGTGTGTTTAAAGGTGTCTGTGAGCTCAGTACTACTTTAGACAGGCTGTCTGCTGATGGGTGGTGCTGTGTTTCCACCCTGCTGGTTGTTTGGTCTGAGGTGCCCCAGTACTGGAGCCTGCAGGCTGCTGCCAGGTCTTGGTGTCAAAATGGCAACCTCCAGGAGAGCTCACACCATTCAATATTCCCTGGGACATTTCCACCAATTTGCTTGACCCCTCAGTGAGCCACAGCCAACTCCTGTCTCCCCAGGAGATCTTCCAAGGCCCACAGGCTGGTCCAGCCCAGGCTCTTATGGAGTCAGAGGTTTGTGCTGAGTCCCAGTGC
>NW_006772716.1:0-3913 GCF_000442215.2 Lipotes vexillifer | reverse complement strand
CCCCCCCCCCCCCCTGCCGATGCAGGGAACACGGGTTCGTGCCCCAGTCTGGGAAGATCCAGCATGCCGCGGAGTGGCTGGGCCCGTGAGCCGTGGCCACTGAGCCTGCGCGTCCAGAGCCTGTGCTCCGCAGCGGGAGACGCCACAACAGTGAGCGGCCTGCGTACCACAAAAAAAAAAAGAAAAAAAGAAATTCTTTTAAAAAGAAGGGAGGGGAAAATCAGTTGGAGGGAGAGCTGTAGTTTAGGATCGTTGGGGATAATAAAACTACATATTTCCAGGGTGATTAAAGGATGTTAATTGTTAACTAAATTTATTGTCTCCAATCAATTGTGTTACTGTAAGTTATTTAGTTCAGAAATTCTGATTTAATCACCTCCCCCTGACCAGGTAATTCTAGCCTACACTCAGCTTTAGTTGGATCTAAAGACAAGCAAAGACCCCACAGAGGTGACTTCTCTTCTGGGCCTAGACCTTAGGTCTGATGTCTAAACCGGAGACCCTAACGGTCATATTTCATTGATTCTAAGATGCCCTCAGCCTCCGCTCACCTCCGCCAAATCTATACATACAGTCTCTGAAATTGGGACGTAGTCAGCCAGGCTAGGTGCTCAGCCTGCCTGAGTGTGTGCATCATCACCTGTGACAGCAGTTTGGAGGAAAATGCTGGGACCAGTACAGTAAGTCCCCTATATATGAACCTTCAAGTTGCCAACTTTCAAAGATGCAAACGTGAGTTCCATCAATGTCAGGTGTGAGTAAAATTGGAGCTTGTCCTGTGTCTCCTATTGCTGACAATCAACCCTTCAGCTCTACCATCTCCCACCTCCTCTCCCTCCTCCAGTCAGTAACTCTTCTTTTCACTCGATGCCAGCCCCTGTATGCCAGCTGTTGTACTGTACCACTGTACTTTTCAAGGTCCTGTGCTGTAAGATTAAAAATGTTTATTTTTTGTGTTTGTTTTTTTAATGTATTATTTGTGTGAAAAGTGTTATAAACCTATTACAGTACAGAACTATATAGCCGAATTTGTTAGTTGGGTACTTAGGCTAACTTTGTGGACCTACCAACAAAGTGGACTTACGAACGTGCTCTCAGAATGGAACTCATTCGTATGTAGGGGACTTACTGTATTGCAGTCCTTTAAGAAATGTGGTATATCATGTGTTGCATGGACTCCCAGGACTCTCAGTCAAAAAGTGACTCAGAAAATTCAATTCTCAAAGAGAGGGAATTTTGGACATTCTTTAACCAGCTTATTTTGCATAGATTTTTCATTTTAGGCATGCACAAGAGCACTGCATAATAAAATCTGTCCAAACAAATCTAAAAAAACTCTTGCAATAAATATAAAAAGAAAAATTCTAAGTAAGCGGAAAACTTTGGGTCATCATTTAATAGGTAGCAATGTTACCTCCTTTCTTGGTGATATAGAACATAATGGTATATCTCGCAACCAATGATATCTTAGATTTCATGAAATATGGTATCAATGTAGTGTTGGAATAAATATATTTTCAAAAGAAAAAAAATTATTGATTATAAGATGGACAGCATCAAAGAAACACTCTTATTTCTTTACTCTTCCTCCTGTGGTAACAAGATATTTATTTATTTGAAAACCAGCTTCTCCTTTCTATCTCAACAAAGTTGTCTCTGTACTTCAATCAACATGGGGCTGTCTATCCAGATAGTTTTTCCGACCCTGCTTTCAATATCCTTTGTGAACACTGGTTTAAGGGGGAGTCACTAGCTGTTTTGATGGGATACTTTGAAGGATGCTGAGAAGTTTGTCGTAGACAAAAGCACTATCCCTCAGCAACACCCAGACTTTAACAGGCAGAGATTGTTTACTTTGGGTTAAGGCATTATCATTAGATGGTGTTCAATATATGCTTGACAGAGGTAGCACATTAAATACCTCTTTCTCCACTAATACTTTAGTAAATTCACTTATTGGAGTATTTCAAGTGTGTGGTCGTCTGAGGATAGGATTTGAGATGGGAGAAGGGGAGGGAGAAAGAGTAGAGAGATGTGTCCAAGGCACTGGTATGCTGGTATAGATTTAACAACTGGCTGGATCTCCAGGGAGAAAAAAACGCCCTGATTTGCCAATTTCCATGGTGTAAATACTCCCACCATGGCTGATTTCAAGCTACAAAGAGGTCACTGAACATGGAGTTGGAAAGAGACTCACAGCGTCAACGCACGTGAGCAGGCAGGAGTTGGTCCCAGCACGCCCCTGGGACACCTAGGGGAAGTCGTTCTGAGAATCCAGGAGAGAGAAGAAACACAGGGGAACCTGGGAAAGTTCCTCAAGCAGACAGAAAGATAAAGACGGCAGAGAGGAGATTTGGGGCTTCCTCAAGCCATGCTAAAGGAATGTACCTTCTGCCTCAGGATACGTCCTCAACCCATTTCTCTTTCCCAGTTTTTCAAGTATCATGGACACAGAGCTGTAATCTCACCACTATTTTTTTTAATTAAAAAAAATGTATGGGGTGTGCTCATGACGTCATAGTTCAATGGAGCGTGGTTTCTTTCTCCAGCTAACACGTGTAGAATTGAGCTGTAAATCTTTGTGTCTGGCATGTTCAGTTAGCTCCAGTCACATGGCGGAGGTGCAAGTATTTTTGGCTTTAGATCAAATAAATTAGAAGATTCTCATATTTACGGTCCTCTTGAATGGATATACCCCATTATTTGTGGGGAAAAGACAGATGCCCAAGTACCAATAAAATCCAAGAAAAAAATATTGTGTCATTTTTATCTTATTAGCAGTTATTCCTTAAAAGAGGATGTCTGTTATGCTTTGCCCTTCAAAAGAGAGGGAATCATTGTGAGGCTTATGAGGTGCCAAACATTTCAAACTTTTGAGAAAAAGCATGAAATAGTAAGTACTTGAAACAGGCATTTTAGACTCTAAAGAAAGAATAAAGTTTTCCTAGAAAGACATGTGGGTTAAAAGCTGCCTTTGGGATTTTTTTTCTCCAATTATTTCTAATTAGTTATGTGTTGATGATATGTGTGTCCCACATCAGTCACTTAGTTCCTCCCCTGAGATCAGGCCCTCAGTCATCAAAAGTCAGGATCCTCTGGTCAGGAAGAAACTGAAACGATTTTATTTATAATGACATAGTGGATATAAAAGGCATAATAAAAAGGAAGATTTTAAGTAAGAGTTAAAGAAGTATAATATAATCCCTTTACCATTTTTTAGCAGAAAAGGGATTTAAAATCTCTAAATTTATGACTCTACATGAAACTTACATATGGGCTCAGATTCAGAAGAGTAGTTTTTGTCAGGTTTTTCTCATTTAATGCTTTTCCTGTCCTTCCAACTCTCTCCTCTCTCCCAGAAGATGAAGATCTCTGTCTTGGGAGAGGCTCACAGACCACAGACAGTCAGTGAATAAATGCTTTCCGGCACCTTTGCTTTCACTGTAGTGATTTGTTCATTTCACGGTCATTCGGGCCCATCAAAAATGTTTGTTGAACTTAGAAAAGTGTCAGAGTTTGGATGGGTCTCGAAAATAATTGTAATAGTTTTTCTTGCCCTTGTTTTTGTTTTTGTAACAAAAATGTCATGCCCCAGCGGCCATTTAATAGAAAAACAAACAAGCAATAAAACACCCTGACATAAATTCTGGTGGAATCCCTAATTTATAGATTATGTGTCCAGTTGAGTAAATCTTTGTTTAGTTAATACAAGTAGAGAAAATTGGACTAGGAGTTTTCAGCAGATCAGACACAATTTATGAATAAATAAAACTAGTTGTCACTAGTATCAGAGACAGATGGATATCTTTGTTTCTTTTTTTTTTTTCCGGTACGCGGGCCTTCCACTGCCGTGGCCTCTCCCGTTGCGGAGCACAGGCCCCGGACACGCAGGCTCAGCGGCCATGGCTCACGG
>NW_006772715.1:0-277 GCF_000442215.2 Lipotes vexillifer | reverse complement strand
AAGCCCAAGACCAGATGGCTTCAGAGGCGAATTCTATCAAACATTTAGAGAAGAATTAACACCCGTCTTTCTCAAACTCTTCCAAAATATAGCAGGAAGAGGAACACTCCTAAACTCATTCTATGAGGCCACCATCACCGTGATACCAAAACCAGACAAAGATTTCACCAAAAAAAGAAAACTACAGGCCAATACCACTAAAAAATTTCGATGCAAAATCCTCAACAAAATACTAGCAATCAGAATCCAACAGCATATTAAAAGGATCATAAAGCAT
>NW_006772714.1:0-394 GCF_000442215.2 Lipotes vexillifer | reverse complement strand
ATGTGGGATCCTCCCGGACCAGGGCACGAACCCATGTCCCCTGCATCAGCAGGCAGACTCTCAGCCACTGCACCACCCGGGAAGCCCCTATATAGCACTTTCTATTGACAAGGGTTAAAGTTGTGCCAGTTGGCCAAGGAGTCCTGTTTGCTAGGTCCATCTCCATTATCATGGAGCAGACAGTAAAGCGTATATTTGGAGCTGAGATGCAATAAGTTGACAGCTGGCATAGCAACAGCTATGAGCCAGTGGTTTGCTAAGTTCTGGGGATACAGCAGTACAGCAATATAGGGAGAGATATAGCTCAATCAAATAATCACAATTAAGAGTAAACTTAGGGATTCCCTGGTGGCGCAGTGGTTGAGAGTCCGCCTGCCGATGCGGGGGACACGGG
>NW_006772713.1:0-207 GCF_000442215.2 Lipotes vexillifer | reverse complement strand
AATTCCCACTCCACTTCTGAGTTTTCTGGAAGCACCTCCCAGATGAACAGTTTGCATTCAAATTATTGCCTCAGGTTCTGCTTCTAGGGGAATTCAATTGATAGCCTCCTAACAATCCAGTGCTCCTTACAGAGCCGTCACTGGTACAAGTACCAAGGCATGGCACGTTACGTATCACTCCTTCTAAATCCTAATATTTTTAAACAG
>NW_006772712.1:0-432 GCF_000442215.2 Lipotes vexillifer | reverse complement strand
GTCTCCTTAGGTAGGTTTATTCCTAGGTATTTTATTCTTTTTGTTGTAGTGGTAAATGGGAGTTTACCTTAAGTTTTTATTCAGCTTCTTAATCATTAGTGTATAGGAATGCAAGAGATTTCTATGCATTAATTTTGTATGCTGCTACCTTACCAAATTCATTGATTAGCTCCAGTAGTTTTCTAGTAACATCTTTAGGATTCTCTATGTATACTATCATATCATCTGCAAACAGTGACAGTTTTATTTCTTCTTTTCCAATTTTGATTCATTTTATTTCATTTTCTTCTCTGATTGACGTGGTTAAATCTTCCAAAACTATGTTGAAGAACACTGGTGCAAGTGGGCAACCTTGAGTTATTCCTGATATTAGAGGAAATGGTTCCAGTTTTTCACCATTGAGAATGATGTTGGCTGTGGGTTTGTCATATA
>NW_006772710.1:0-330 GCF_000442215.2 Lipotes vexillifer | reverse complement strand
CAAGTGGAACAGATAAAAATATAAAACTATTGCTGTCTTTTTGTGTCATAAAAATGATTTTTTTGTCTCATTTAAAATATTTTTTTCTAAAATCCAAAAACGTGTCAGGCAAAACTATTGGAATTTCAAATATGGTAAAATCTAAGACCCTTCAGATTTCTTTCCAGTTTTGTTGATGATGGGATGTCGTCAGAGATATGACTTCATTAAACACAATAGGTAAGATTCCTTCATAGGCCTGATTGGGGAACATGAATATAATCCCTGGAAAAATCTGGACATTTTCTAGTTCTCAAGTATTGGTTAAGATGGTAGAAAGGGCCCTTCATT
>NW_006772709.1:67699-106386 GCF_000442215.2 Lipotes vexillifer | reverse complement strand
GGGAAAGAGGATGGCTTCATAGAATACAGGTGGGATTTCCAGATTTCTGACCACCTTTCTGAATTGACAGATCATGGTCTCTCCCTATCCCACAACTACTGGATACTCCTTCACCACCCTCTGGCTCCACCCTGAACCAACATCTTTAGAGCTAAGTAAATGATTTGTGCCAAAATTTAAGTGAGGGTAATAACATATCAATCAAGTCATTCTTGTTCACTTCAGGTGCAATATCTTAAAACTCAAAAGCTAAGGGAAGTCACCTCAACCTCCTGAGGAAAGTGCTTTGTTTTCTTTCTTAGAGTGAATATAAACTTGGCCATAGAAAACACCTAAAAGGAGGCATTAATGTTGGAAAATGTTGGGTCTGAGGCATAGGATACGATGCAAGGGAGTTACCTCTCTAAAGTTACCCAAAACTTGTGACTTCATCCAGCCTTCACCAAGATTCCAGGTTCTAGATGCATTTGAACTTTAGAAAGGATGTAATTGCCCATTCTTTTGCATCTTCTATACCAGGTCTTTTAAACATCCTCCATATAAGACGACAATTCATACTGTGAAGGAGATGAGTAGATGGCGGTAACATACTGGTAAACATTTAACAATTGGTTCCCAATTGGGGATAGGATAGGGGAAAGTCCTGATTCTTTTAACTTTTGCAGTCATATAAATGCTCCTACCGTAGCTAATTTTAAGCTATCAATATGATGTTACTAGACACAGCACTGAGAAGAGATGTGCCACAGTCAGCTCTCTCAAGGTGTTGGGAACCAACTGCGGCACACCACTGGTAGATAGCTTAAAATACAATATTGCAATAGCTTCAAGAATAGTTTAAATATATGCAAGATTACTCCTACCCTGCCAACACTGCCATGCAATTCTTTCCTGTTCTAAAGGATGCAACCTTGTTGGAAGTTAAAGTAAACCAAGAGAAACCCTTTTCTATCCCCAAATGACTTCGGAATAACTCTTTCTATCCAAACACCTACAAATATTTAAAACCCAAAGAACAGAAGTATTGACCTTTAGAATTCTTTTTTTTTTTCTTTACAAAGTACTTCAGGTACTAGTATGAACAGTGTTATCAAAATGTAAACTCTTATTATAACTTTTAACTTCTGGAATTACAATTATTAGTGAGGATTATACAAATGCCTTCTATGAGTTAAGGCCAAGCCCATATACAATTAAACCAAACCACACTAAGAATAAATAACAGTTACTACTCCAAGGTTATTTCATACACTGTTCAATGACAACAGCAGCTGTGCCACTATTTAAAGTGTAGCTGTGAAATTAATATAATGTATTATGAAAAATGCTATGTGCTGCTCTTGGAGATGAAGAAATCTGAGTGGGTGGCAGAAAAGAAAGCAAGAGCAGAACGCAGTCTAAATGAGAACTTCAGCTATTTTGATTTATTTGTAAAGAATATGTAGTCTCCTTAACTTGACATTTCTCCATGTTCAGTATAAACTCCCACCTTTTATTATTCCCCAAACAAAACTTAACTATCATATTTCTCAGTCCCTCAGAATTCTAGGCTCTTCCTTTCAGTGTTCAATTGTTTAACTGATAGCTATGTCAACCTTGAGGTGATAATGTCTAATGGCAAAAACTAACTCTACCTCCTAGGAATAACATGGGCTCTTTGGAGAATTCATGAAAACACAGTGCCTTTATTCAACCTTTAAATGGAATAGATCATATAGAAAATAAAACTGTTTGCGTAGCACCTGGGATAAGTGGTCAAGGTATTTAGCAACTCTGGATGGCACCTGGGCTTCCATTCGCTCTAGGCCAGGCCTAGTCACGTTGAATGCTGCAAGAATGAATATCTCA
Source organism: Lipotes vexillifer (assembly GCF_000442215.2). NCBI lineage: Eukaryota > Metazoa > Chordata > Mammalia > Artiodactyla > Lipotidae > Lipotes > Lipotes vexillifer. The sequence continues at coordinate 104,538 of NW_006772709.1, read as the reverse complement.
ATACAACTTAACCTTCATTGCATACCAGGGCACTACATTACACTGGCTGGGGAACTGACTTAACCTAAAGGAAAAGATCTTGGTGCAATTTGGGATCACTAGTAATCACCTTCTGAGATAAAGTTTCGGTAAATGCAGGGTGTTTATTTAGGGAGTATCCTTGGTACCAACATTTTTGGGACGGAGGGAAGAAAGCAGGAGTGGGCAGAGAGAGAGGTCAAGCTACAATCCAGGCAAATGGCAGCCTCAGCCAAACTCACATTGAACTCTGGAGCTCAACTGGCCCCACAAAGCGGCCCTGAGGTAGGCCAAGGTGGCCATGCCTTTGTACTTTCACATCAATCTGTCAGTGGATGTAAGCCACCTCAGGAAAGGGTGTGACTTTAGACAAGATTGTCTTCCACAACTGTGGCAATTCCTGAAGAAGCTGGAAATTGAAGGCTATTTGCTGGCAGCCCTCAGAGCAACTGATAAAACAAATCCTTCGGCAAAGAAAGGTCGGGGAAGTGCGTCGCAGTGTCTATTGCAGATATCCAAACTAGATTTCTTCAACACTGGTCTGCCTCAGCACCATTCACTTGAAACACACTCGTGTTCAGAGCATGTCTCAGTAGATACAATGGGGACAGGAACAGGGAAAGATGCACTTCCATAACTCTGAAGTCATAGCTGCCTCTCACACCAACATGATATCCATGAAGGGCCGTTCCCAAGGGCAGAGTCCATTTAACTGCACTGTCGTCTCCAAAACATACTGCATTCAATACCCATTCTCAACTGGACTAGCCACTATCCCTAATTTAAATACAGATGTCTAGCTTACCTGCCTTATTCAAAGCAGGGGTTGATTTTCACCATTATACAATATTTTAAGGAGTACTGAGTTATCACCTAAAACAGGGCCTACCATGAAGCGTTTGATTTTTCTTTCTGGCCTGACTCTGAAAATGCCAAAACTCCTTGAGCGCTACTACATTTATGGGCAGTCATCATTTGGGCTCAGTGATATGCATTTATCAAATTGCTTTAATGGAGTTGGAGAGCACAGGCAAGGTGCAATATAAAGCTACTAGATAAAAGGAACAACCATAAGGGATGGGGAAAGGGGGAACATAGGAGTAGAATGCGCCAAAGACAAACTGTTGCAGGAGACTTCCACTTTCCAAATTTTGCTTACATTTGGCTCTTTGGGTATGGCTCTCTTGGCAGTCCTGGGACTGGTGCCATAGGATATTTTCACCCAATACGTGGTGGGAAATAGAGAATGTGTTCACTAATTTTTTTAAATAACAAGAAAACAACGTAACAAACAAAATCTTAACATGACCTTGCAGATAAGGAAATGCAAACAGATTAAACAATAAAACACAGTTCAATTCTATCAGAATTGAGATTTTAAAAGGTCAAATTGAGAGAAAAAAATCAACTGGGAAGATAGCCACATATTTGCATATGCTATTTCCTTCACCTGAAACACTCCCCTTGCTTCCACACCTTTGAAGCATGTCTACCCATTCAAGTCTACCCGTTCAAGATGAAACCCTACTTAATCCATGTCTTCCCTAAACACTCCAATTCCTTTTCCCATCCAACTGCATAATGCTCAATATCTCTGTAAAACATTTGACCATCATTATTTTTGTTGTATTACTCTGAATACCCGCTAAGTGCCAACTACAGTATTTATAAAGTTTACATACTATTTTATCAGATTGAATCCTTGCATGTACCCTCTTAGCCAGCTTTGAGTATCCGCATTTGACATATAAGAGAACAGAGGCCAAGAGAGGTGAATTAGCACTGTAGGTAAAATGGGAGAAGGTGTTAAACCCACTTTAGCTACATTACACTGTCTGTGTCCCTACTACTATGCTGCCTATATTGTGCGTGCTTCTCACTTCTCTCAAGTAGACTTGAGAAAGAACTGTGTACACTACCCCTTTCTTGTACTTCTCTGTACCCACCCCACATCATCTTGAATAACAAAGAGCATATAATGTCATACATATATTTGAAGAGAACGTACGAGATAGGGAAGTCGATGAGAAGATTCCCACAAGTATCCCAGATTATTCCTGATGAACTGAAAACGTAACAGAAGGACACATAGCTCGTAAAAAGGTTAAGAACAATTTTGCATCAGTCTTTCTCCATTTTCATGTGCTGGTACCAGTCTGTGACTTAGTTAAGACTTTGGATTTCCCACATGGTAATACAGAAAGCAAGTCATTGGGAAAATCGATTAAGAGTGGGCGTTATCAAAGGCATGAAGAAGATTAACACAGATACATGTCTGCTTGCCTTTTATTAAAATAAATTGAAATGATTTCTCTTCAAATGATAGCAATACAAATGGAAACACTTGGCAGTTCCCTTGAATATATAATGAAGGATTACCCTCACACCCACATTTATACCCTGTAGTGTGCAGAGCACTGAGATAAGGCCAGGAAAGTGACAACTCCTTAATTAGTTAGAGCTCGGTGACAAACTGAGGAAATTTGCTCTGGAATCTGTAGGGAGGCAGGAGATGGTAGACTGGTTTAAAAGTTTCTCTCTCTTCTCTATTATATGTTTCACAAAGCAAGCGTTCGTATTTCATTGTTAAAGATGGACAAGCCCAAAGAAGTAAGAGTCACTAAGTACCATGCTAAAAACCAAATAAAGGGTTTTGCTTCATTTAGTACCTGAATCAACACTACTTTACCTATCAAGGCAGACCTGAAACCTCCATTTACCAATTTTTCTTGTGATAGGAGCAAAGCAATTAGAACCACTATCAAATTTTATTCAACAGTAACCCGAAAGGTAAGCTGTAGAGAAAAGAATATTTTTTATGTAATTTCCTTCAAATGTTACCCTGTAGACAGTTGCACCTCCATCTAGAGCTATGGCTCAAATTATTTACTGAATTACATCAAAATGCCATACAAAATTTAGTAATGATACCTGTATGCAATAAATATATACTACATTGCGTCCACTGGAAACCATGGTAATCGATCAGTTACTTCTCAGCCTGCCGCCATAGCTGAGAGTGGCACAGAGGAGAAAAGGTACTCTAGCCATCATCACATACGTTCGATCTTAAGATAACAGCAGAAGGGCTATTTATTTGTGATTAAGCTTATGTATTGTTTTAATTACAGCCACAATTTACCCTGGGGTTGATTTATGCATGCAATTATGAAAGGGGGTAAGGGGTGGGGGAAGAGGGAGAAACACTAATAATACAGACATTTTAAAATAGCAATTTTGTTTTCTTTTATAGGAAGGACCATAGTGATAAGGAACAAAAATATTTCTTTACAAACCTATAAAATCATAGTCAACCATGGCCTTGATTTTTAGGATGGTCAAGACTTGGAGAACATCCCCTCCAATCTCTTACTTGTAAATTCTTCTCTGTATCTTCCCTGATGAGTCATCTAGCCTGCACTGGAACATGTGTGTGACAAGGGGCTCACTATCCATTTCATTGATGTATGTTGTCATTGGTAAGAAGGTCCTCCAAAATCACAAACTAACCTAGCTTCCTCGAAGTCTATTATCTGGAGATCACTTAAAAGTTTCTGAAATAATATTGGCATACCATCTGTACACATAGTGAACTGTGTACCACGTAATCACTGCGTTGTTACCTACTTTAGAACAGCCACTTTGTCTTTCTTATTCACAACAGTAATCTTAATGCCCGGCTCCTTACCAAACCCCATGTGTAGGCTTCCCCGCCAATCCAAACAAATGAAAGGTAGAATATATCTGCCCGTAGTCTTAACCTACTTAACATTTTAATGATATGCATATTTCAATGCCATGTACACAGGAGGTGCTCAATAAATATTTGATAAATGAGATAAAAGAATGGAAAAGATGAATCAATGAAATGTTAAGTCCTTTTGCCCAATGACATCACCCCAAAATACTTGAAAAAATTTATCCTACCTAGGGACTTTCCCTGGAGGTCCAGTGGTCAAGACTCTGTGGTTCCACTGCAGGGGGCACAGGTTCGATCCCTGGTCGGGGAACTACGATCCCACATATTGCAAGACACAGTCAAAAAAAATTATCCTACCTTATCTAAGATGCCTCTCAAAGTTATACATTCATGACTTCTTCATTTCTTCTTAGGATCTGTTTCTAACATCTCTCATCACTTAATTATGTCTTTTGGACCCGCCAGTTCATTAATATTCCATCTTAAAATCTGGCATACAGAAATGAGTAAGAGTTCTCAGGTACTCTCTAACCAATGCAGACCTGGTTACTGACAGACATGATTTTAAAAAAATGATGCCATCCCATGAGGCCCACTCAAGCCACTGGTCAAGCAGCCAGCCTCCTCAAATGATGTTACTTTCTTGTCTCTATAATGGTAACCTGAGGCAGGCGTGATACAATGCAGTGCTTCTCAAATTTTACTGTGCAGACATGTCCCCTCAGAATCTAGTTAAAATGCAAATTCTGATTATGATTCAGTAGGTCTGGGGTGAAACCTGAGATTCTACATTTATAACAAACTGCTGATCTATGGGCCACACGCTGAGTAGCAAAGGCATACTGGAAGACCGAACCTGGCAATAGGATAACTAAATTTGTTTGTTTGTTTGTTTTGGCGGTACGCAGGCCTCTCACTGCTGTGGCCTCTCCCGTTGCGGAGCACAGGCTCCAGACCCGCAGGCTCAGCGGCCATGGCTCACGGGCCCAGCCGCTCCGCGGCATGTGGGATCCTCCCGGACCGGGGCACGAACCCGCGCCCCCTGCATCGGCAGGCGGACTCTCAACCACTGCGCCACCAGGGAAGCCCAGATAACTAAATTTGAATTGCAGTTCTAACATTTAATAGCAGCATACAGATGAACAAATTTATTTGGTTGTTTTTATCTGTAAAGTAAGAATAAACAGTTAAACAAGATAATGAATGTAGTTGGTACACAGTGGGGATACAGCAAATATTTTTTCAGTGAACAGGCTCCTATGAATGGAAGTTGGAGGCTCATACTGAGGTTATATGCTGAAAAATAACTGGCTTTTTTCCCCCATAGAAATGGTTCCTAAGTCAAATTTCCTCTCATCCAGCATTCGTACACTTGATTTTTTTTAAACCTAAATACAGGACTTAACATTTATAACTATTAAACTTGATCTTGTTAGCTTTGGCCAGAGTTCCAGCCTGTCAAGATTGTTTTGAATTAAGATTCAGTTACTGTATTAGCTATTGCTCCAAGCTTTACGTCATCTGCAAATTTGATAAGTATGCCTTCTATGTCATTATATATATCATTAAAATGTTGAGTAGGACAAGACCAAGAGCAGAGATATTATACATTTTATTTGTTTTGAAATAAGGGCCATGCATGGGGTGTGGGAAGGAGCTGAAATTATTTGATAAACCATAAATCCATTTTGCTGAATATCATCCAGTCTACATTTCTCCATTTTTTCTCTAACAACAGATTTCATAAAATATTTTGTGAGGGGGCTTCCCTGGTGGCACAGTGGTTAAGAGTCCACCTGCCAATGCAGGGGACATGGGTTCATGCCCCGGTCCAGGAAGATCCCATATGCCACGGAGTGGCTGGGCCCGTGAGCCATGGCCGCTGAGCCTGAGCGTCCAGAGCCTGTGCTCTGCAACGGGAGAGGCCACAACAGTGAGAGGCCCACGTACCGAAAAAAAAAGAAAAAAATTGTGAAATATATTAATTAAATCAAAATACATTATGTCTATGGAGTTATTTTCTTACCTTTCCACCTACAACTCAAACTAAAAAGTGCAACAAGATGAATTTGGCATGACTTAGTGTTTAGTGAACCTATGTTATCTCTTAGTAATCACTGTTTTCTTTACTAAGTGCTCAATAGCAATCTATTAACAATCTATTTGGTAATTTCAACAAGCAAGAATTAGTTTTATAGTCACTAGTAGCATATGCATTCTGCGACTGGAGACTGTTAGACATATATTTTTCCAAAATTCTCAAAAATGTCCTATATTATTTTTTAATCACATGCCAACACCTGTTCCTGTATCCTTGTAGGTAATTCATCTAGTTCTGAAGATAGATTCATATAAAGCATCTAGGCATGCCTTATTCCTTAGATATCTTTTTGTTTACTTTCCTCTTAGTCATTTTCATTATACTTGCTATGCTTTTAGTACCATTATCCTTAAAATTAACAAAAAAAACACCCCGAACATAGGAATTAAGTAATTACGGTTATTGTTTCTTCTATAATCCATCTTTCTTTTGGAAATGATTTTTAAAAATCTAGACTGATGAGAGGTCTCCCTTTACAGTAACAACAGTTTTTATAGATGGCTGCCTCTCCAGCAGTACACTGTGGATCCCTGTCCCTTCTCAATTATATTTCAACTCTGCTTTAAAATCACTGGCAATAAGACCTTTCTTTTCCTTTTTGAAAACACTTTTGGAATAAATAATGATCTTTTTTAATCAAAAAAAGTTCCTTACCCTGTTTTGACACTGTAAAACACCACACCTTCCCCATTCATATTCGTATATAATTCATATATAATCAGTCAGTTAAAACCAATGGGTATCTTACTTTGAACTATTCTGACGTGCCATCAAATCAAAACAGACTCAACCATCTTTCACACATATAAACATATACATGTACACACATAAACACACACACACGCGCGCGCGCGCGCAAACCCTGGCTCTATCAGCTTCCTTGGTTCTCCACTGGTTTTCTCACCATTCCTTCATAGGTCTCTTTTTAATAGCCTATATGGTAAACATAAATACTCTAGGTGATACTGGCCTCTCCTGAAACCAGTGATGGACATGATAAGGGGACTGGGGTCAGCAGGTACTTGCAAGTTGCAGGTTCCAAACACAATTCATGTCAGCCTCAACAGAGAACCAAGGAACCTAACATAGACATGTGTGCGTTATGTGTCTGTGTGCACACACGCATGTATGGACACAGATGTGTAAGATGGTTGAGTTAACTTTGTTTTGATAGAACAGGGCAACTGAAAAAATTAAGATTCCTATGTATTTTAACTGATTCATTTAATAGAAACAACATGATGGTACGTAGATATGAAGGTGGAAGGTGTAGTTTTACAATGTGGGCTCAGAGAGGGATGATGACTAGCCAAAGGTCACATAGCTAGTAGGACATACAGCCCGGATGCTGCCTCAGCTTACAGGACTCCAAATATCATATGGACATAAGACACAAGCACTGGAGATAGATCCGTAGAGAGCAGCAGAGGGCAAGGGTACCTGGGAGTTTAGGGTGACGCAGAGAAGCATATGGAAAAGGCACTTTAATCTTTTCAAAATATTTATACTCATGTTCACAATATCCCTTTCCTTCTTAGAATCCTTCTTAGAAAGTTATCCTGGGTGCTATATTTTCCTTCTCACCTGCAGAGGCCAGAGGTTTCAAGAAGTTTGGGAAGGACTTGAGCAAATGAGTTTGAATGACACACAGCCAACGGCCATGCAAACAAAAGAAATTCCAATCACATCACAGGAGTGTGTCAGGGAAAAGCCTAGATGTTTTTACCACTGCCCTCTCCTTGACACCAATGAAACTAGGACTGGACATTGCAACCTCTCCATACATGTCTCAGAAAAACCAAATGACTTCACCACCATACCTATTCAAAAGAACTGCTGGGATGTGCCATATGGTGCTTGCTTCTGCCTTTCTGATTTCGTGTGTGTGTGTGTGTGTGTGTGTGTGTGTGAATTGGGAATGTAATCTTTAACATTCCCATCTTTGGGGCACTGGAAAGCAACTAGAAGCAGACTGGGGTGGTGTTTAACCAGCAAGTCTGTTGTGTGATACATAGCAGAGAATTACTTTCTAGATTCCCATTATCCTTTTTAGGAAACTCAATTCACATCTCAAGCAAACTCATGGGACTGCTCCTGTATGCACTCCCCGAGAAAAAATTTGATCAAAATTGGTGCCATCTCAAGGTGTTTGTTCTCTTCTAATACTGTTACAGAGCAACGAACGTTCAGTGTATATACATCATCAGTCTTGTGTTCTTCCTACAGATTGTTTCAACAGCAATTAAGGGTTTGTGATTTTTTGGCTGTGTTTTTCATGTTTATAAAAATGCTGGTGGTGTTGAAAGAACAGATGAATAGGCTCTCTAAGTGTGCAGGGAAAGCAAAGACAAAACTTTTAGTTCCATAAACCATCACACAAATTCTCCTTTATTGCCAGCACAAGCTGCTGCTGGCTTAAGAAACAATAACTGCATCTTTTCATTTCTCTCTCTTAAAAAAATTACTTGCCCGTTTTCAAGGAGACAAATTTTCATTTTCTCTATGCTTCCAAGAATTTATTAACCTCAGAAGTCAATTATTAGAAGAAAAAGGGTATCACTGAAAGAAAACAAAGTATAGATCTGGGAGATAAATGAGCAGAGGCAAACTCAAGGGTATTTTAAAGTTATTACTGATTCCTTCTCTAGCATGGAAACCAAAGGTTTACAATTCCTAAATTAAGGCCTTGAGGTGACATTAAAACACTGTAATTTTATCTGTACCACTGAAGAAGCCATGTGTGGCTGAATTGTAAAATTACCACCACAGAGGAAGTTTATGCTTTAGGCGTCCCTACTTGGGCCCTCAGGTACCCTGAGGGATGGCACCATCCTAAAAGCTATTTTTAAAAATGAAAGATATGGGAATTCAGGACCAAAGTACCTGCATCATATATGCATCATATGTCCCCAGAGATATTGGGGAGCTCTGGGTAGAAAGCATTTGCTTGCCTTTTGAAAATGCACAAAGCTCGCCATCCCTCAAAGAAGAGTTTGATGGACCCGTTGCCCATTGGTTAAAGGATGCACAGTTAAAACACTTGAAAGAGTTAAAGCACGATAGAAGATGCTACTATATACGCTTGCATGTTAGGCAAGTCATTTTTTCCCCAAATTACCTGTCCCTTATATTAGATTCCTTACAAATTTGTCACACTACATACTGTTCTATCAATTAATTTAATCTGAATAAATTACTATTTGAGAAAGACACAGTAGCCAGATCAGTAGGTTTCCACTAAGAGTACATCAGAATCACCTAGAGGGCTCCTAACCCTAACCCTACCCCCAGATTGCTGAGCTCCACCCCTAGAGTTTCTGATTCAGTAGGTCTAGGGTGGAGCCCAAGAATTTGCATTTCTAACAAATACCCAGGTGATGCTGTTGCTGCTGACCTGATGACGTCAGTTTGAGAACCACTACTCTAGCAATGCTAGTTTTAGATCAGCGGTTCTCAACTCTGGTTGTACATTAGAATCATCTCAGGACATTTCAAAAACTAAAATTATGGGGTTCCACCCCAGATAAATTAAATTAGAATACTGAGGAAGAGCCCATCAGGATGCCCCCCACTTGTAGTTTTTAGTGCTTTTCTGGTGATTTACGGAGGAAGCTGGGGTTGAAAACACATGTTTTAGATAAATGCCAATCAATTTCAGCTAAACTAATTCGTTTCTTAAAGAAGCAAATACATTTGACCTAGATTCAGTAATTGTTCCTGGGGCAGGTGACCTTACATTTGCAAATGATGATACACGGTTGATTTGTGGAAGCTACTAATACATGCCTAAAGGAAAGAATGAAAAATAAAGAAATAAAACACTGTTCTCATCACACAGGTATGGATTTTTGCAGCTTGGGTTAAAGTTTCCAGGAGCAGCACATGAAGTGGGATATCTTGAACAACACAGGAAGAAGAGAATACGGTATCTTCTGGAAATCCAAGTTAGAGAATCAAAAGGAGTGACTTTAGTGATAATGAAAACAGAGACACTGCAGGTGTAGGTGCAGCGTTTGAATAAAACTGTTTAAAAAATGTTAGACTAGAACAAAGCAGCATGTGTAAAACAACTGATATTTTGTATAACGTGATTTTAAATATGCACGTGTAACTCAAATAATATATTTGACTTTATCAGTAGACATTTGACCAACCTACGTCCCCAAAGTTTATGTATTCAAGTTAGTATTTTTTACTCTGCTCACTAATTAATTTGGATATTATATCATATTTAGGCATATAATAAATTTTTGGCTGAGACAATCAGTGATGTCTTTCTGGGGGAGGTGGCCTTTGAACTGGCCTTCATAGAAAAAATAGTATTTATCAAGTACTTCAAGAGTAGAAGGGGTTTTGAAGCAGAGGAAACCACAGAAGTGAAGAAATGCTAGTAAGAAGGTAAAAGGAGAGTTGTGAGGATGTCAAGGTGAAAAAGTAATACACTGCTACAAAAGACCCCAAATAGTCAAAGCAATCTTGAGAAAGGAAAACACAGCTGGAGGAATCAAGCTCCCTGACTTCCAACTATACTACAAAGCTACAGTAATCAAGACAATATGGTACTGGCACAAAAACAGAAGTATAGATCAATGGAACAGGATAGAAAGCCCAGAGATAAACCCACGCACATATGGTCACCTTATCTTTGATAAAGGAGGCAAGAATATACAATGGAGAAAAGACAGCCTCTTCAATAAGTGGTGCTGGGAAAACTGGACAGCTACATGTGAAAGAATGAAATCAGAACACTCCCTAACACCATACACAAAAATAAACTCAAAATAGATTAAAGGCCTAAACGTAAGGCCAGACACTATCAAACTCTTAGAGGAAAACATAGGCAGAACACTCTGTGACATACAACACAGCAAGCTCCTTTTTGACTCACCTCCTAGAGAAATGGAAATAAAAACAAAAATAAACAAATGGGACTTAATGAAACTTCAAAGCTTTTGCACAGCAAAGGAAACCATAAACAAGACCAAAAGACAACCCTCAGAATGGGAGAAAAGATTTGCAAATGAAGCAACTGACAAAGGATTAATCTCCAAAATATAAAAGCAGCTCATGCAGCTCAATATCAGAAAAACAAACAACCCATTCCAAAAATGGGCAGAAGACCTAAACAGACATTTCTCCAAAGAAGGTATACAGATTGCCAACAAACACATGAAAGGATGCTCAACATCACTAATCATCAGAGAAATGCAAATCAAAACTACAATGAGGTATCACCTCACACCGGTCAGAATGGCCATCATCAAAAAATCTAAAAACAATAAATGCTGGAGAGGGTGTGGAGAAAAGGGAACCCTCTTGCACTGTTGGTGGGAATGTCAATTGATACAGCCACTATGGAGACCAGTATGGAGGTTCCTTAAAAAACTAAAAACAGAACTACCATATGACCCAGCAATCCCACTACTGGGCATGTACCCTGAAAAAACCATAATTCACAAAGAGTCATGTACCACAATGTTCACTGCAACACTGATTACAATAGCCAGGACATGGAAGCAACCAAAGTGTCCATCAACAGATGAATGGATAAAGAAGATGTGGCACTTATATATAATGGAATATTGCTCAGCCATAAAAAGGAATGAAACTGAGTTATTTGTAGTGAGGTGGATGGACCTAGAGTCTGTCATACAGAGTACGTAAGTCAGAAAGAGAAAAACAAATACTGTATGCTGACATATATCTGTGGAATCTAAAAAAAAGAAGGTTCTGAAGAACCTAGGGGCAGAACAGGAATAAAGACACAGATGTAGAGAATGGACTTGAGGACACGGGGAGGGGGAAGGGTAAGCTGGGACGAAGTGAGAGAGTGTCAATGACATATATACACTACCAAATGTAAAAGAGCTAGCTAGTGGGAAGCAGCTGCATCACAGAGGGAGATCAGCTCCGTGCTGTGTGACCACTTAGAGGGGTAGGATAGGGAGGGTGGAAGGGAGACACAAGAGGGAGGGGATATGGGGATATATGTATACACGCAGCTGATTCACTTTTCTGTACAGCAGAAAGTAACACAACATTGTAAAGCAATTATACTCCAATAAAGATGTTGAAAAAAGCAATACAGGGCTTCCCTGGTGGCGCAGTGGTTGGGAGTCCGCCTGCCGATGCAGGGGACACGGGTTCGTGCCCCGGTCTGGGAGGATCCCACATGCCGCGGAGCGGCTGGGCCCGTGAGCCATGGCCGCTGGGCCTGCGCGTCCGGAGCCTGTGCTCAGCAACGGGAGAGGCCGCAGCGGTGAGAGGCCCGCGTACCGCATTAAAAAAAAAAAAAAAGCAATACACTACTAAATTGCAAGCCTTTAACATCAGGATAAGGACATTTTACTTTTATTGAGACAATTTTCTAAATGTCTCGTCCAGTATTAGAAACCTGCTTATTTCTCCTCACCTCACCTCTTCATCCTTTACTTCTATTCAAAGAGATCTTGAAACTTTCAAAGAGCAGTCCAAATGGTGGCTTAGTACCTGTACTGCTGGCCCTCATCTGAAATTACAAAACTCTACAGTCTTAGATTACCATGGCCAGTTAGAGATCAGGAAAAAGTAAATTATCTGTCACATGAACTGAGTATTTCAGTTATCTATTGGTGTATAGCAAGCATCCCAACACTTACTGGCTTAGAAGAACAACTTACTATGTTCCATGATTCCGGGTATTCATCAGGCATTTCTTTTGCTTCACGTGATGTTGGCTGAGACACAGGGATATATGAGAGTTCAAAGTGGCTACACTCACTTGGCTCCCTGCCAGACGGTTGCTGAGCCAGTACCTTCAGCTGGAGGATTTACTTCTCCTCCAGACAGGATTCTCCACAGAGCTCCTTGGGCTTATTCACAACATGGCATATGGGTTTTAAGGTTATAAGAAGGAACATTCCAAAAGGTTAATGAGGAAGCTGCAGCTCTCTTAAGGTTCATCCTTGGATGTTACAACATATCACTTTAGCTGTGTTCCATTCCAAACAAGTCAGAGGGATAGACAAGACTCAAGTACAAGTAAAATAGACTCTACCTGTTGATGGAGCACCAAGATCACATTGCAAAAGAGTATATGAGGTAGTTGAGACCATCCTTGAAAACATAATCTACCCCACTTATTACACAAGTTTATGCACTAACCCACACACAGAGACTTCAAGGCTCAACAGTAAGTGGGATGAAAAACTTTTGCAAAATGATGCATTTATATATTGTCTTAAAGACTAATGAGAAATTAAAAATTAGTCAGACTGAGAAAGTAAAGATCTACCCCGCTTATTCATCAGGATGGGATAACAGATACAGGTAAAGCCAGCTGCAAAGTTATCAGCTAAATAGTAGGGTCCTAGACCGTAATAAATTTGAAGCAGCAAAGAGGATTTGAGTTTTAATTAATAATTGTGGTACATATACTTTTCGAGAACACCTTTTTTCTTCAACTTGATTATGGTAGTGATGGTGATAATAGAAGGAGCAGTAGTAGAAGCAATAAAAAAAACCCACACCATTCACTGAATTCTTCTATACTGAGCACTGGAAGCCATCATTTAATCGTCATTCAACATTTAATTCTCACAACCATCCTATGAGAAAAGTACTACCATCTAAATTTTATAGGAAACCAAAGAGAAGCTTGAAGAAATTATGTATTTGCCCAAGGGACACAGCAAGTTGGAAGGACAGGGTTCTAACTCAGGATTTGACAGGGTTTTTTTTTTTTTTCTATAAAAGGCCAGATAGTAAATATTTTTGGCTGTGCGGGTCATATGGTCTCTGTTGCAATTATTCACCTCTGCAGTTGTATCACAAAAGCAGCCGTAGACACCGTAAACTAGAGCATAGGTGTTTTCCAATAAAACTTCATTTACAAAAATAGATAGTAGGCCAGATTTGGCCCGCAGGCAATAGTTTTCTGACCCCTGTTATTACTGAAGACTGATCTAAACTTCTTGACTGAGATTTTACCAATAAAGGTCATCTATAGCTTTATATCTGATGCAACATATAGCACAGAATCATGTATTCACATGTGCTCCATAAATATTTGTTGACTGAATGACCAATAAATTAATTCAACTAATGTTTATTGAGCGTCTACTATTTGCCAAGTACTGTTATAAGCACTCGTTATAAATCACTGAACAAAAGCATAGAAATCCCGGCCTATGAGGGGTTTAAAAATCTACAAATGCCCATATTACACAACGAGTCTGTCCTAGTTTTCTACTGCTGCCATTAACAAATTACCACAAATGCTGTGGCCTAAAACAATACAAATTTATTATCTTACTATTCTGTAGGCCAGAAGCCCAACACAAGTCTCATCAGACTAAAATGAAGGCATTGGCAGGGCTGTGTTACTTTCTAGAAGATCTGTTTCCTAGCTGATTATGGTTCTTAGTACAGTTCAATCCCTTAAACACAGATCCCGACATCTCAGAATCAGCAACGGTTCACTGAATCATTCTCCTGCTGCCATCTTTCTCTCTAACTATAGCCAGGTGGGGTGAGGGGGTTCTCTGATTTTAAGGACTCATGTGATCAGATTGGGCCCACCTAGATAATCCAGAATAATCTCCTGGTCCCAAGGTGCTTAACCTTAATCGCACCTTCCAAGTCCCTTTTGCCATGTAAGGTAACATATTCACAAGCTCCTGGAGATTAGGACCTGGACATCTTGGAGGAACCATTATTCTCTCTACTACAAATACCATCACAGAATTTTATTATAAATCTGATGAATTTGATTTTTGCCACTGGATTATATTTCTAGTGAGCTGATACATGATGTAAATTAGCCTTATTTTAACATGTGTGATAATCCATTCATATCCGACAGAACAAATTACACTTTCCCCACCTTGCCCAAGCCTTGTAGACTTAGGCCTGATGATTCTTGAGTCAGTCCTAAATGATGCCAGAGTATTTCAAAAACTCTTACCTAACATTAAGAACATTAAAAGCAAGTTACTTTATCATAAGCCTGACATATCTGGGTCCTGCCTAAAATATAGGATTCCTACATGTCACTCACATGAAGTTTTGTCCCTGACCTTGACATGTCAGCCCAGGCCACCTGACTGGGCCTCTGCCTTGGTTTTCTGATTTGCCTTTCAATCCCCTTCATTGATTAGAGTGTTAGCTGAAAAGCTGACATCTTCCCTGACCCCTGCCAACCTCTCCAATTGTGCCTATGTTCCAGCCATTGGTCAGGTCTTCCTCCAACTGAGATGGACAACACCCAACCATAACCCAAGACTCTCAGCTCCAGGAAAGCCACTTACTCAAGACACCTGGTGCTATGCCCAACAATTTACTGATGACAAACACTACCTAAATGATCTCAGATACCCAAATTTCACAAAATTATGGCTTGGCCTGTTCCCCAAACCCAACCCTCTATGTAGTGTTCATCTCCCTTGAAGGCTCCACCATTCACCCACGCTCGAGTTAAAAACTTTGCAGTAATTTTCAATTCCACTCTGCCTTTAGCCCCCACTTTCAATCACCATATTGGGCTGGTTCTAACACAAAAGAAGGACAGGGTTTGGCAGGAGAAATAACAGTTTCTGTTTTAGAGGAAAAGCCCAACTTTCAATGTCAGCCTTTCAGAAACCCTTGCCAATGAAGCTCCCCCAGGTGAAGGTAGAAGTTTCTTTGTAATATCAGGAATGAAGAGAGACTTCTATTGAGGTTTGAAAGTTCTAGTTCTACAAGAAAGAATATTAATCTTAGAGTTTTAAAGACTTGGTTTCTTATCAAGGCTCCGCGACTTACTTTGACAGGTTTTTTTTTCAACTAGGAAATGCAAATAACACCTACCTCATGGGGTTGTGAAAATTAAATGAGATAATGAATATAAAGGTACTTTGTAAACTGCAGATGTCAGCTGTTATCATTATGATCATCCCACTAATGCCCTGCTATCTCCAATGCAGCAAATATTACAACTGTTCAGGGCACAGGGTAAATATTTTAACGCTAATCATTCAGATTCGTGCAGAAGACAATTTACTTTTGTTCTACTATGTTAGCAGAGGTCATTTCATTCTAATCCTGTCCATCACGTTACATTCTGGACAGAGTTCAGTCTAATCAAACCTGCCAATATTAGGCTTGGCTCTACTTAAAGCTTCAGTCAACCACCTTCTCTGGAAACACAAGCTAACATTTGTGCATATTTGTATTATAAATAACACACTAACAAGATGCCAAAAGCAGTCACCTCTTTTAGAATCGGTCTCTGATTCCCAAGACTGAACTGGCCCGTTCTTCTCTACTTTCCATCATGTGTTGCCAACACTATTATAGCACTGATAACATGACGGGATGGGGTTCTTGACCTTCTTCCCCATGAGACTGTGAACAGGTCCAGGGTGGAGATTTAGTCTATGCATTCTCATTCATGGTATACAGTAGATAATCAATGCATGTTTATTGAAGCAAAGGAGGAAGTACAGGAGGCCCAGGCTATAGGGAACTTTGCTCCTTAGAGACAGACTTACACTTCTCTAGCTAATTTTAGGTGACCAGGGATTTCAAATACAGGAAAAACGCAATAATGAAACTATTCTTTTCAAAAATCTCCCATTAATCTTTCTATAGCATGTTTAAAAGGTGTTATCCGTTGTTTTTAAGTGCAATGTAAATTAATTATTCCAAACACTTCACATTTGAGATTTGTGAAAGAAGAAACAGTTTATTTGAATCTCTCAGCCCCTAAATGTGATGTCCTGTGCTTTCTGGAGAAGTGGAGAGCTTGGGCTTTATCTAGAGAATAAACTCAGCATTACAAATAGAATATAGATGTATTGATCTGAGGTAATATCAGAGAGGGAGGAATTTTTCCCCTTTATAAAGTTGTTCCTATAAGAATTTTAATTATACATTTTCAAAATGATATCATTACTCAGCCATAAAATGAAATGAAATTGAGCTATTTGTAATGAGGTGGATGGACCTAGAGTCTGTCATACAGAGTGAAGTAAGTCAGAAAGAGAAAAACAAATACCGTATGCTAACACATATATATGGAATTTCAGGAAAAAAATGTCATGAAGAACCTAGGGGTAAGACAGGAATAAAGACACAGACCTACTAGAGAATGGACTTGGGATATGGTCAGGGGGAAGGGTAAGCTGTGACAAAGTGAGAGAGTGGCATGGACAAATATACACTACCAAACGCAAAATACATAGCTAAGTGGGAAGCAGCCGCATAGCACAGGGAGACCAGCTCGGTGCTCTGTGACCACCTAGAGGGGTGGGATAGGGAGGGTGGGAGGGAGGGAGACGCAAGAGGGAAGAGATATGGGAACATATGTATATGTATAACTGATTCACTTTGTTATAAAGCAGAAACTAACACACCATTGTAAAGCAATTATACTCCAATAAAGACGTAAAAAACCCCCGATAACATCATCTACCGTGATATCATATAATCCCTTCTTAGTCCACCTTCCTTAATACTTTAGTTAAAAATTATCCACGTAACCCTTGGGTTAAACGCAAAAAAAAAAAAAAATTCTGTGCTGTGAGATGCCATTTTTTGAAAACACTGCTACCATTGGAAAATCTGCTCTTCTTGAGCCAGCTGAGAAGGTTTCAGCAGAGTTTCAATGACCACGCAACTGTGCTTTAGTCTCAAGCTTCCCAAATTTTAACATGCACACGAATCCCCCGAGGGTCTTGTTCAAAATGCGGATTCTGATTCGGTAGGTCTAGGACAGGTCCTTAGAGTGTGAATTTCTAACAAATTCCCAGGTGATGGATGCTCAAGCTACTGGTCTGCAGACCACACCTTGGGCGCCAAGGTTTTAGTAGACATTGTGGACAGGAAAATTCACCACCAATGAAATTTATAAGGTAAACTGCCACCGTATATCTCCTATGCCAGTAGTTATGGAGATTTTTTTCCTATTAACAGCTGTTACTGAAAAGAATAACTGCTTTAATAAACAGCCTTTAAACAGACTGAACCTTTTAGGTAGTTCTAATTTAATCACTATACAAAATGTGGCTCATGCAATGATTAAAAAACGTCCTTGGCAGACAGAGAAATTATGCTGAAGCTACACAGTTTCCTTTAAAAATTCCTTTTTCTAAGACTCAACTGACATGTGGCTTCTGAGAAATGTTATTAAAGACAGTCTGTTTGTGATATACTGTAGAGTCCAACAGCCCCACCCAAAGCAAAGCTGAAATGTCTGAAACGCATAGGAATAAAACAGATTCTCATCTCATGTGAGCACTTCCCAGTCATGAGATAGCTTTTGGGATAACCTGACTGACCAGGAGAGCCAATCCAGACGGCCCTTAATCAGTAATGACAAATTGAAGAGCCTTAAAAGTAAAAGAAGCTGTGTTCTTCCAATGCTTGCCATATTAGATTTTAGCCGTGCCCTAAAGTTATAAAACTGCATTCTCATCTATCCATTCTCATGCAACTAAAATCACTTATTTGGGCTAAAGATTCAAGAGTATAATTTCTAAACCAAAATGATAGAACTACACTCACCAGACAGCATAAATTCTTCTATAGCAGTATTCAAAATCTGTTGGTCCTCACAAAAAATTTGAAAATTTTCCCTTTCATTTTCCCATTGTCACTAATCTCCTTTGTTCTTAGTTTCCTCCCTGCCTTAATCATTTGATATACTGTATGAAGTTGTGCATAAACTAAATTTCAATGAGAGAAATCTTATTTTAAACACACTTAAAATAAGTTAGTGTTTTCTCTGATTAATTCTATGTAAAGAAATAAATGCTTCTTTATGAATAATCATCCCCAAACACCTGCTAACATATTTTGCAAGTTCTTTGTTAATATATCTCATTATTTTAATGTAGAATATATCTGTATTTTCACTTTACACATGACTCTAAGTATCTCTATTATGTCCAAGTCAAGAAAGGGAAACTAACAACCATGACAGGGCGAGTACCTAGGCTAGCAAGAGCAGGAGGTGGCTACCAGCAGCAGGACTGCAAGGGCAAGGGGAGAGATCCATTACCTAGAACCCAGGAAGATCAGTGGTTGTACAGAAGGGCCACCCTGTTCCCTTTAATACAGAAATATAGTCACTTCGCTCCCACTGGTCAAATCTCATCCCAACTGATGACATCCACAGAGGTCAGACTCCTAAAGCACAAAGCAGGGTAGAGAAGCATGGAGATGGAATTTGCGGGACCACAAAAAGAACACCAGGCATGGAGGAAGGTGCAGGTAGTATACAGGAAATAAGGTAAAGGAAAATTCACTTACTGAATGTTGAGACCACTAATCTTCTCCTCGCCAACAACTCCAGAATATCAGCAGCCAGAGTCTGATGCTCCAGTCAGGAGATCGGATGGGTCAACTCTGGGGAATGAAGATGAAATAAAAAGCTAGATTAAAAATTTGGAAGGTAAAATTGAGAAAATTTTCCCAAATGTAAAGCAATAAAGGGAAATGAAAAATGAGAGAAAAAGAAAAGTAGAAGATCAAGCCAAGAGTTCCAACATACAACATAATTAACAGTAATAAGTTCCAGAAAGAAAATGTAGGAGAGAAAAATCATCAAAAAATAAAATTCAGGAGAACTTTCCAAATGGATTTCCAGATTGAAAGGACGCACCCACTACCAGCACAATAGATTAAATCAGGCTCTCACCAAAGGAGTATTACAATGGAATTTAAGAACACCAGGAGAGGGAATTCCCTGGCGGTCCAGTGGTTAGAACTCTGCATTTTCCCTGCCGAGGGCCCAGGTTCAACCCCTGGTCCCTGCTTGGGGAACTAAGATCCCACAAGACATGCAGTGCAGCCAAAAAAAAAAAAAGAACACCAGAGGAAAGTGAATATACTACTTCCAGAGGGGGGAGGGGGGTTAACCACATCACATACAAAGCATCAGAAATCGGACCACTTCTGACTTCTTACAATCAACACAAGAAGCTAGAAGGCAATGGAGCAATGCCTCCAAAACTTTCGGGAACATGATATCCAACCTATAATTCTATACTCAGTCAAACTATCAAATAAAAACTTTTTCAGGTAAGATCTTGAAAATTTATCTCCTAGCACCTCTTTTTCATTTAGCTACTGAAACATGTGTTGTACCAAAATGGATGGTGTAAACCAGAAGAGAGGAGGAAATAGAATGTAGGAAATACAGACCTCAGAGACAAAGGTATGCCTAATGATTCATATGCACCAGGCATGGAAAGTAACCAGTCCAATTTAGAACTTAACAAAACAGCTCATGTGTTAGAATACATTAAGGGGTGATTTAGATAATTTGAGAAAGGAGCTGAATTAGTGACAAGTACATGAAAAATAAGTAACCACAACGCAAAGCAATTAATTATTAGGTTCAGGGAAAAATAATACGCAAAAAGCAAAAAAACACCTCACAATATGTTATATAATATAGTTATATCATAGGTTACATCAATTATGGATAATGTTTACACATTTACACTAACGTAAACACTGAAGACTGCACTAACGTAACCTATGATATAACTATATTGCGAGGACAGAGTGACAGCAAGTATGAATGTGTACGGATGGAGAGAAAGCTAAATTGCTATTTTCCTTTCTGAGATGTCAATATATTAAAACCTTGGAAATCAAGAAGTAGAAATGAAAAAATGCTATTAAGAGAAATGGAAAGCTGGGTGGTGGCAGTGGGATGAATTGGGAGACTGGGATTGACATATATACACTAATATGTATAAAATAGATAAGTACCTACTGTATTAAAAAGTAATGAAATTGAAACTGTGATAAAAATCTTCCAACAAACAAAAGTCCAGGACCAGATGGCTTCACAGGTGAGTTCTATCAAACATTTAGAGAAGAGCTAAGACCCATCCTTCTCAAACTCCTCCAAAAAACTGCAGAGGAAGGAAAACTCC
Source organism: Lipotes vexillifer (assembly GCF_000442215.2). Lineage (NCBI taxonomy): Eukaryota > Metazoa > Chordata > Mammalia > Artiodactyla > Lipotidae > Lipotes > Lipotes vexillifer. Next base: position 83,813 of record NW_006772709.1, on the reverse strand, counting down.
CAAACTCATTCTATGAGGCCAGCATCACCCTGATACCAAAACCAGACAAAGATACTACAAAAAAAGACAATTACAGACCAATATCACTCATGAATATAAGTGCAAAACTCCTCAACAAAATACTAGCAAACAGAATCCAACAACACATTAAAAGGATCACACACCATGACCAAGTGGGATTTATCCCAGAGATGCAAGGATTCTTCAATATATGCAAATCAATCAATGTGATACACCATATTAACAAATTGAAGGATAAAAACCATATGATCATGTCAATAGATGCAGAAAAAGCTTTTGACAAAATTCAACACCCATTTGTGATAAAAACTCTCCAGAAAATGGGCATAGAGGGAACTACCTCAACATAATAAAGCCCACATACGACAAACCCACAGCAAACATCATTCTTAAAGGTGAAAAACTGAAAGCATTTCCTCTAAGATAAGGAACAAGACAAGGATGTCCACTCTCACCACTATTATTCAACATAGTTCTGGAAGTGCTAGCCACGGCAATCAGAGAGGAAAAAGAAATAAAAGGAATACAAATTGGAAAAGAAGAAGTAAAACTGTCACTGTCTGCAGATGACATGATACTATACATAGAGAATCCTAAAGATGCCACCAGAAAAATATTAGAGCTAATCTATGAATTTGGTAAAGTAGCAGGATACAAAATTAATGCACAGAAATCTCTTGCATTCCTATACTCTAATGATGAGAAATCTGAAAGAGAAATTAAGGAAACACTCCCATTTACCACTGCAACAAAAAGAATAAAACACCTAGGAATAAACCTACCTAGAGAGACAAAAGATCTGTACGCAGAAAACTATAAGACGCTGATGAAAGAAATTAAAGATGATACTAACAGATAGAGACATATACCATGTTCTTGGATTGGAAGAATCAATACTGTGAAAATGACTATACTACCCAAAGCAATCTACAGATTCAATGCAATACCTATCAAATTACCAATGGCATTTTTTACAGAACTAGAACAAAAAAGTCTTAAAATTTGTATGGAAACACAAAAAAACCCCAAATAGCCAAAGCAGTCTTGAGGGGAAAAAAAGGAGCTGGAGGAATCAGACTCCCTGACTTCACACTATACTACAAAGCTACAGTAATCAAGACAATATGGTACTGGCACAAAAACAGAAATATAGATCAACAGAACAGGACAGAAAGCCCAGAGATAAACCCATGCACCTATGGTCAACTAATCTATGACAAAGGAGTCATGGATATACAATGGAGAAAAGACAGTCTCTTCAATAAGTGGTGCTGGGAAACCTGCACAGCTACATGTAAAAGAATGAAATTAGAACACTCCCTAACACCATACACAAAAATAAACTCAAAATGGATTAAAGACCTAAATGTAAGGCCAGACACTACCAAACTCTTAGAGGAAAACATAGGCAGAACACTCTATGACATAAATCACAGCAAGATATTTTTTGATACACCTCCTAGAGTAATGGAAATAAAAACAAAAATAAACAAATGGGATCTAATGAAACTTCAAACCTTTTGCACAACAAAGGAAACCATAAACAAGATGAAAAGACAACCCTGAGAATGGGAGAAAACATTTGCAAATGAATCAATGGACAAAGGATTAATCTTCAAAATATATAAACAGCTCATGCAGCTCAATATTAAAAAAGCAAACAACCCAATCCAAAAATGAGCCGAAGACCTAAATAGACATTTCTCCAAAGAAAACACACAGATGGCCAAGAAGCACATGAAAAGCTGCTCGACAACACTAATTATTAGAGAAATGCAAATCAAAAGTACAATGAGGTATGACCTCACACCAGTTAGAATGGGCATCATCAGAAAATCTACAAACAACAAATGCTGGAGAGAGTGTGGAGAAAAGGGAACCCTCTTGCACTGTTGGTGGGAATGTAAACTGATACAGTCACTATGGAGAACAGTATGGAGGTTCCTTAAAGAACTAAAAATAGATTATCATATGACTCAGCAATCCCACTACTGGGCATATACCCAGAGAAGACCATAATTCAAAAAGACACATGCACCCCAATGTTCATGCAGCACTGCTTACAACAGCCAGGTCATGGAAGCAACCTAAATGCCCATCGACAGACAAATGGATAAAGAAGATGTGGTACATATATAAAATGGAATATTACTCAGCCATAAAAAGGAATGAAATTGGGTCATTTGTAGAGACGTGGATGGATCTAGAGACAGTCATACAGAGTGAAGTCAGAAAGAGAAAAACAAATATCATATATTAACACATATATGTGGAACCTAGAAAATGGTACAGATGAACCAGTTTGCAGAGCAGAAATTGAGACACAGAAGTAGAGAAAAAACGTATGGACACCAAGGGGGGAAAGCGGCAGGGGGTGGGGGTTGTAGTGTGATGAACTGGGAGATTGGGATTGACATGTATACACTGATGTGTATAAAATGGATGACTAATAAGAAAAATAAATAAATAACATTAAAAATAAATAAATAATAAAATTAAATTCAAAAAAGAGAGAGAAATGAAGATAAATACCCCAAAATACAGCTAAAAGATTAGTGCATCTCTCTGTAATAATTTGTACAGAATTAATGCATGGAAATATATTTCTGCATTCAAAACTTTAATGACAGTTTTAAAATATATTAAAAAGTAGAAAAATAATTTTCAAAATTTAAAGGTTAAATACTATAAAGAATGTGCTTCTGTCATTTTTGAGATATGGTATCTCACAAGTTACAGCATGTGATTCTTTCTCTTTTTTTTTTTTTTTTTTTTTTTTTGCGGTACGCGGGCCTTTCATCGTTGTGGCCTCTCCTGTCACGGAGCACAGGCTCCGGACACGCAGGCTCATCGGCCATGACTCACGGGCCCAGCCGCTCCGCGGCATGTGGGATCTTCCCGGACTGGGGCATGAACCCATGTCCCCTGCATCGGCAGACGGACTCTCAACCACTGCGCCACCAGGGAAGCCCTATCTTTCTCTTAATGATTATTTTTTCATATGCTTACCTGAAAGGGGAAATGTTTGTTATTCTTGTTGTTTAATAAAACAAAATTAGAGTAAATGATTCTTCTTGTTATTTTGTTTAATAAAACATACATACAAAACCTAGAAGCATCTTTGAGAATTTCTACAATTTGTTTCATACTGATTAATATCTGTATCATGCTTATATTGTCATGATTGAAACTCCTTTTGAAAATAGGTATAATCCCTACTGATATGTTGAAATTTTGAAATAACTGAAACTCTTTGCTATATAACAGATGAAAATTATAAATCTTATTTTCTAAGATGAACATTCTTTATCAAGATTCTGATGACCAAGTTCTAATAATGACATTTTCTCCAGGACAACGTGAATACTGTACTTTAGAACACTTAAGTTATGTTGCTTCAATATACCAACACTATAGCACATCAACAATGTGATTTTTCTCCTCCACTTTGTATAATGCCTTTTAAAAATCTATGATAGGTAACAATTATAAAGAGAAAGAGGGGGGCCGTGCAATGGTGATGATCTCCTAATTTTCCAGATTAGTTTTTGAAGGACTAGCACAGACCATTTTCAAATAAAATATTGATCCATTTGCATTACTGGCCCTAAGGGATAGTTTTATGGTTTTAGTATATGTCTCAGTCCTATCTAGTTTTTTTAGAGTGCTAAGGCACACTGTATAATAAAACAGATACTGACACGTAAAAAAATTTTTTTAATTAAAAAAATTAAAAAAATAAATAAATCTATGATAGGAAAAATTTATCTTACCCATTTCAACATTCTCCTAATTAGGAAAAAAGAAATGGATGATGACTGCCTATTTAGTTTAGTGAGTAGATATACAATGAGAAGTATGCTAATAAAATACAAAGATTTACCTACAATTCGTCTGCATAGTATTTTGAAAAGAATCTATATCCTGTAACTGCTTACATTATGCAAAATGGATAGGAGAACCAATGTGGTAAAACATCATTATAAATTCCTAATTTTTACAGTGAAAAATAGTTGTATCAGGCTCTTTGATGCATATTTAATCCTGAAATATCTCATATGTAACTTTTAGCTAATGCTGATATTCAAACTGATGATGATACTGTATTTATGTGTGGAAATGTAAGATCAGTTGATCTTGTACCTCATTTATTTTCAATTTCAATGCATTATTTCCAATGTTTGTCATCCAATCCCAACCTGGTTTCTTAAAAAAACAGAACAAATGAGGAGATGGAATCAGTAATAAAAAATCTCCCAACAAAGAAATGTCCGGGTCCAGATGACTTCACTGGTAAATTCTACCAATTATTTAAAGAAGAATTAATACCAATCCTTCTTGAACTCTTCCAAAATTTGAAGAGGAGGGATAATCCTTCCAAACTCATTTTATGAGGCCACCATTACCTTGATACCAAATTTAGACAAGGATACTACAAGAAAAGAAAATTACAGGCCAATATTCCTGATGAACATGGATGCAAAAATCTTCAACAAAATATTAGCAAACCAAATTCAACAGTTTATCAAAGGATCATAAACCAAGATAAAGTGAGGTTTACCCCTAAGATGCAACGAGGGTTCAACATATGCAAATCAATCAATGTAATACACTACATTAACAAAATGAAGGGTAAAAACCATATCATCATCTCATAAGGTGCATAAAAAGCATTTGACAAAATTCAACATTCATTCATGATAAAAACTCTCAACAAACTAGGTATAGAAGAAATATACCTCAACAGAATAAAGGCTATATGGGACAAGCCCACAGTTAACATCATACTTAACAGTGAAAAGCTGAAAACTTTTACTGTAAGATCAGGAACAAGACAAGTATCTCCACCCTTACCATTTCTATTCAACATAGTACTGGAAGTCCTAGCCAGAGTAATTAGGCAAGACAAAAATAAAAGGCATCCAAATCAGAAAGGCAGAAGTAAAATTGTTGGTGTTTGCAGATGACATGATCTTCTACAAAGAAAACCCTAAAAAGTCTATCAAAGACTGTTACAACTTAATAAACTTAATAAGATAATAATAGAACTTAATAATAATAGAACTTAATAAACTTAATAAACCAATTTTGTAGGATACAATACTAACATGCAGAAACCAATTATGTCTCTATACACTAACGGTGAACTATCCAAAAAAGACATGAATAAAACAACCCCATTTACAATAGCATAAAAACAATACAATATTTAGGAATAAACTTAACCAAGGGAGTGAAAGATCTGTACAAGATCTGTTCTGTAAATGGCAAAGTTTCATTTTTTTATGGCCGAGTAGTATTCCATTGTGTGTGTGTATACATATACATACACCACATCTTTATCCATTCATCTGTTGATGGACACTTGGGTTGCTTCCATATCTTGGCTATTGTTTTTTTAAATTAATTTTTATTAGAGTATAGTTGGTTTACAATGTTATTTTCATTTTCATTGTACAGCAAAATGGATTAGCTATATGTATACATATATCCCCTCGTTTTTGGATTTCCGTCCCATTTAGGTCTCCACAGAGCACTGAGTAGAGTTCCCTGAGCTATACAGTAGGTTCTCATCATATCTTGGCTATTGTAAGCAATACTGCTATGAACACTGGGATGCATGAATCTTTTCAAATTACTGTTTTAGGTTTCTTTGTTTGTTTGTTTTGGATATATACCCAGGAATGGAATTGTGGGATCATATGGTAACTCTATTTTTAGTTTTTTGAGGAACCTCCATACTGTTTTCCACAGTGGCTGCACCAATTTACATTCCCACCAACAGTGTATGAAGCTTCCTTTTTCTCCACATCTTTGCCAACATTTGTTATGTGTGTTCTTTTTGATGACAACCATTCTGACAGGTGTGAGGTGATATCTCATTGTGGTTTTGATTTGCATTTACCTGAGATAAACTGTATTTTATTTGCAAAGAGATATCATAGACAAAGGAGACAGAGACTCTAAAAATCTTAGAACTATCTTACATATATTGCATATATTATGTGTGCATTATACAGGGCATTTAGTTAAATTCATGGTGATTGGTAATTTGAACTCTATTCAAAAGTCATTATAATTGGCTCTAAAAAGTATTATTACTTTGAGTCTATTTGTAATTTTTCTCACCCTGATATTATCATGTGGTAAGGAATAACTTTCTACTTAAACTCTGATTCTAGAGCAGTAGTTCTTTATAAAACTTATTGACAAGATTGTCTAAATGACAGATACCATTGTTCAATGAGCATTTCTGTTTCTAATTCATTTTAGTTGTCTTTTAAAAGTAAAGATATATATGTAGAGTGAGAACTGTTCAAAAGATGTTGTTTCCTTCCTTTATATAATTTACAACCTTTTCATTACACACCCAACATTTTTATCACTCATGTGCTATGCTACAAGCATTTTGGTAAGAGGCACTTCATGAATAAAATGTAGCAATGTCTGTAAAATTTGTAAGAAGTATACCTCAGGCATACTTGAAATAGAGCACATTTCTGACAATTCACACCAGTAATGATTCATACTCTAGGGCCCTTTTTTCAATCTTATATATCAGAAAGCTAGAAAACCTCTACAGTCAGGATGGGTAAATTTTCCAAGCCTGTGTGCCATGTTTCCAAAAGAAGTGGACTAGGGCTGTTCCCTCTCCACACACAACATTTTCAAAAATTCAGGTCAACTAATGGCCCCTCAGGCAAACACTTGCTGTTCTTTAGTGATGCTGTGACATGGCCTAAGAGTTCTCACACATGTCACTGTCACTCAGTCACATTAATAGCAGTGCCAAAGGGAGAAGAATTGCTTGGCTTTAAATTAATCCTAGTTATTTTAATAATCTCCTAAAGGATAACAATACAGGTTTGCAAAATAAACTATCATTGCAAGAAATGTGTTTTGGGGGACTACCCTGGCCGTCCAGTGGTTAAGACTCTGTGCTTCCACTGCAGGGGGCACGGATTCGATCCCTGGTCGGGGAACTAAGATCCTGCATCCACACAGCACAGCCAAAAAAAAAAAAAAAAGTGTTTTAATGTGAAAACGAACTATAACATTATCATCTACCTCAAATTGAACATTAATTGGGCCAAAATGAATATGTGAAGTATTTCTTAAACATCTTCCCCCATGCCTAATGATTTTTCCAAAATTCCATGTTTTCTGTTATCTTAATTTATAGTTCAAAACTGACCTCCAAAGCATCACAAATACTATACCATATATTGAAATACAGCTGCTTTTGCTGAAGACACTGATAACCCACCCCAACTGCAGAAACTCTCTCACTTATTTTCAGTCTTATCTTGCTTAAATACTCTCTCTAGAATTTCTTTCATTCACTCAAAAAAATTATTGTACACTTACTTTATGCTTAGCAGTGAGAATACAATATTTAAAAAAAAAATTCTCTAAGCTCAAGGGAGTTTAGAATCTAGTGCAAAAAAAAAAGAGTAATTACCACATAATTATAATGCAGAGTGGTAATATCACAAAATAGCAATAAAATATTTCAATAATGAGGGGCTCTGGTCCCAGCCTTTGGAGGTTAGTAAAGACTCCAATAGCAAGTACCATTCAAACTGAGTCTGGAAAAATTAGTCAAGTCTTCAGGGAAGGGATTTGGGGAAGGGAGCTCCAGAAAAGGGAGTAGTATGTACATGAGCCCAGAAGCAAAATATAATAGTTTGGGTAACTTTCAGTAGCTGAGGATGGCTAGAGCTTAAAGTATCAGGAGCAAAGCAATAAGAGATAAAGACGGAAGTCTGAGGACACTTGTCATGCTCGGGAGTGTGGGATTCTTGTGGAGAGAAATGGAGAGTCTTGAACTACTTTCAGCAAAAGGACATAATGATCATTGTGGCTGCCTGCTGGAGAACTGTTTAAAGGGGTCAAAATAGGGGTAGAGGAAAAAGTTTGGAGGCCTTTGATGGCGGTTTCAACTAAGGTGGTGGCAGTAAAGAATAAAAAGAAGGGGAAGACTGCATTTAATAGCTATGTTACACACAGAAGCATTAGTTTTTAGCGGGTTTTCGCGGTTTGTTGGATGTGAATAGTAATTGAGAGGGAGAGTTAAGGATGACCTTGGGTTATTTCACAGAAACCTTCATGTTCAAGGTGAGCTGACCAAAAGGTGGTTGGATATATAAGTCTGGAGCTCAAGATAAAGAATTGGGTTGCAAAGCAGGAGTGATCTGGTTTCCATTCTACCTCTCTGGCTGCTGCTTTTCTGAAATTATTTTATTGGACACACAGCTGTACATCATATTTCCCATGCCTCCATCACAGACATCATTCTCTTTCACTTCACACACTCTCTCCTAGTGATTTCATGCATGCACTCAGTTTTAACTACCAACCATGTCTTTGGATTCTCCACAGAAGCAATTTGTTTGGGAGGTGATCCTGGTAAACATCAACAGAGTAGCAAAGTGAGACAGGGAAAGGAAAATAGCTCAAAAAGGGTGAATTTTCAAGCAAGTTACCAGTGAGGGTAACTGGATTTAAAGCCCACTGGGTGACTCTGAGAAACTATGTAGAGGACATGCCTCAGAGATATCCAGCTTGAGAGGTGAGGGAGCTTAGGTATTTACACACCAATTCCCAGCAGTCATTGGTCAAGGGCTGCTGGTTTGGCTCTTCTAGTTTGCTAGGAACATGGATACATAAATAGAGCATTCTCTGAACACTAGGAAAAATCTTTAGTCATAAAAATACAATTGGAAGTCTGCACTACAATATTAAGGTCCAAGGACACATGGGCAGGACACCTATAGAATCTGCTCAAACATATGTGAAGTGATGGCCAAATCTATCACTTTAACAGAAGTACAATATTGAATAGCTGAGTTCCATTGTGAGGCCATAAATTGTCATTTAAAATCAGCTCTTCATCAAAGGGACCCAGAAAAGAGAACTAAGAGCCAAGATATCGTACCAAACAAACACAAGAGAATCAGAGAAGGTGAAAACAAAGATTAAGCATTCAGAGCGCAGTAAATGGCTACAGCCTTGCCACTCAAAGTAAGTTCTCATGACGAGTAACATCATCATCTCCTGAGAAAATGTTAGAAATGCAGACCAACTGAGTTAGAATCCACAGAATCAAGATGCCCAGTTATTACATATTCACATTAAAATTTGAGAAATCCTTTTCTCTCATCTTTAGAGCTTGGATCACCATAATGAAGGCTTTTTTAATGCACTCATAGCTTATATTTGGGTGGGCATCCATGTTCACTGTATGCATGCTTTAAGCCTTTTAATTAGCCCCTAAGTCTACTAAACTGCCTAAGCCAAAAATCTAGAGTCCTCTCTCTATTATCCCCCCAGTGAATATCTTTATGACTCTCTGCCGATACCATAGGTCAAACCTATAACCTTTCTAAAAGGTTAATGTAATACTCTTTCCATTGGTCTTATTAATTCCTGGGTCTTCCCACTCCAATTTATCCTCCAAAATGACACAGAGCAACTTTTAAAGTACAAATTACCATACCATTTCCTCACATGAGTAACACAGTGGTTGTCTATCAACTTCAGGTCAAATCCTAGCCACTTAGTCTATCACCATGTGATAGTCCATGATCTGGTACCCACTTAACTTCTTGCAAATATACTGGCCTAATATAGTTACTATTATTTGAGCATTAAATTTAGTGAACTTCCTGTCAATCAAGGCATGAAGGACATGAGGGTTACATAATCATTACCTTTAAAAGTTTGGTGCTTTAAATTTTCCTTTTCTGTCACAGATATACAAGCAGGTATTCCATACTACAAAGCTACAGTAATCAAGACAGGATGATACTGGCACAAAAACAGAAATATAGATCAATGGTACAGGATAGAAAGCTCAGAGATAAACCCATGCACCTATGGTCACCTAACCTATGACAAAGGAGGCTAGAATATACAATGGAGCAAAGACAGTCTCTTCAATAAGTGGTGGTGGGAAAACTGGACAGCTACATGTAAAAGAATGAAATTAGAACACTCCCTAACACCATACACAAAAATAAACTCAAAATGGATGAGAGACCTAAATGTAAGGCCAGACACTATGAAATTCTTAGAGGGAAACATAGGAAAAACACTCTTTGACATAAATACAGCAAGATCTTGTTTGACCCACCTCCTAATGAAAATTAAAACAAAAATAAACAAACGGAACCTAATGAAACTTAAAAGCTTTTGCACAGCAAAGGAAACCATAAACAAGACCAAAAGACAACTCTCAGAATGGGAGAAAAGATTTGCAAATGAAGCAAATGACAAAGGATTAATCTCCAAAATTTATAAGCAGCTCATGCACCTCAATGACAAAAAAACAAACAACCCAATCCAAAAATGAGCAGAAGACCTAAACAGACATTTCTCCAAAGAAGACATACAGATGGCCAAGAGGCACATGAAAAGGTGCTCAACATCACTAATCATTAGAGAAATGCAAATCAAGACTACAATGAGATATCACCTCACACCGGTCAGGATGGCCATCATCAAAAAATCTAAAAACAATAAATGCTGGAGAGGGTGTGGAGAAAAGGGGACGCTCTTGCACTTTTGGTTGGAATGTAAATTGATACAGTCACTATGGAGCAGTATGGAGGTTCCTTAAAAAACTAAATGTAGAACTACCATATGACCCAGCAATCCCACTACTGGGCATATACCCAGAGAAAACCATAATTCAAAAAGACACACGTACCCCAGTGTTCATTGCATCTCTATTTACAATAGCCAGGACATGGAAGCAACCTAAATGTCCATCGACAGATGAATGGATAAAGAAGATGTGGCACATATATACAATGGAATATTACTCAGCCATAAAAAGGAACGAAATTTGAGTTATTTGTAGTGAGGTGGATGGACCTAGAGTCTGTCATACAGAGTGAAGTAAGTCAGAAAGAGAAAAATATCATATATTAACGCATATATGTTCAATCTAGAAAAATGGTACAGATGAACCTATTTGCAGGGCAGGAATAGAGACTCAGAGGTAGAGAACTGACATGTGGACACAGTGGGGGAAGGGGAGGGTAGAACGAATTGGGAGATTAGGACTGACAAATATACACTACCATGTGTAAAACAGATAGCTAGTGGGAACCTTCTGTATAGCAAAGGGAGCTCAGCTTGGTGCTCTGTGATAAACTAGATGCATGGGAGGGAAGCCCAAGAGGGAGGGGATATATGTATACATATAGCTGATTCACTTGCACAGCAGGAACTAACACAACATTGTAAAGCAACTATACTCCAATTAAAAACAGAAATTCTCATCCTAAAAATAAACATAGATAGATAGAAAAATAATTAAATAAATAAAACCAGGTATTCCATAGAAGGCCCTCTCCCACCAAATATGATGCTTTTTGGATTATTTCCAGGTTCTAGGCTATAAATTACCTGAAGCATTGTACTCCTCTACTGAAAACCCAAAGTGTTATGTTTAAGACTTGTCCTGGAGTTCCAGACATCCTTCACCTGGGATACAGAAAACAGTTGCCCTTATTCTTGAACACTGAGGTCATAGATCTTTCCTGTCGCCTACCACACCTAACCCCAGCTAGGGGAACTTCATCCTAGGCAGGGGTCATGAGAATCCTTTCCAAATATGAGGACAAATCAGGCAACTATGACATTATGATAGATTTTTTAAGGGAAAAATATATTACTGGTATTAACTTTGAGTGACTTCATTACTAGGGCCGTAACATACGGGGCATCAAACTGTATTATAAACAATGTCTTTAAGAGTATTTACAATAATAAAAGTATCTTCATATTTTAGTTTTATGAATGATCTATCAACGTTAAGGGTGTGATAAATTTCAACCTCAAACAAAAAAACCTGGAATTGGAATCAGAAAGTTTGGTTTGCATTCCGGATTGCAGTTTGTTGCTAGCAGGAACCAGAGTCAGTCTACTAATGTCAGTTTCCTCACATATAAATATGGATAATAACACTTAGTCTAAATGTTGGTATGAGACTTGAATTAGCCATCAGATGTGAAAGCATCTAGAACAGTACCCAACAAACAATAAATACAAAATAATTATTACTCTTCTCTTTGCATTCCTCAAGTATCAAATATCCATCATCGTGGGTATTTTTCAGGGGTAAAGTTAATTCCCATGATAAATTCACCATTTAGCAAAACAAACACAGACAAAAAGCACAGCACTCTGCAATGTCTAGAACTAGCAATATGGCTGATGTAAAACTGCTCTTGCAATAACACCTAGCAATGCTCATCAAATATGAAACATTTCTATACTAACAACAATCTTCTGATAAAATAAAGAAAAAAATCCCATTCACAATAGCATTTTGAAAATTGGGAATAATTTTAACCAAAGAGGTGAAAGATCTGTACACTGAAAACTACAAGGCTTTAATGAAAGAAACTGAAGACACAAATGTAAAGACATCCTCTGTTCCTAGATCGTAAGAACTAATATTGTTAAAATGTCCATACTACCCAAAGCCATCTAGAGTTTTAAGGTCTATGAAAATTCCAATGATATTTTTAACAGAAATAGAAAAAAACAGTCCTAAATTTCAAATGACCTCAAATAGCCACAGCAATCTTGAGAAAGAAAAAAGCAAGAGACATCACAACTTCTGATTTCAAACTGTACTACAAAGATGTAGTAATAAAAACAGTATGGTACTGGCGTTAGACACATAGACCAAGGGAACAGAATCGAGAGCCTAGAAATAAACCTTCACAAATACCATCAACTAACATTTGACAAAGGAACAAAGAACAACGGGGAAATGATAGTCTCTTAAATAAACGGATGTGAGAAAGCTGGATAATCCACACAGAAGAATGAAATTGAACCCCTATCTTATACCAATGACAAAAATGAACTCAAAATGGATTAAAGACTTAAACCTAAGACCTGGAACCACAAAACTCCTATAAGAAAACATAGGGGAAAAACTCCTTGTCACTGGTCTTGGCAATAATTTTTTGGATATGACACCAAAAGCAGAAGCAACCAAAGAAAAAATCAAGAAGTGGGACTTGATCAAACTGAAAAACTTCTACACAGCAAAACAATCAACAAAATGAAAAGGCCACCTACAGGATAGGAGAAAATATTTGCAAAGCATATATCTGATAAAGGGTTAATATCCCAAATAAATAACTCATACAAATCAATAGCAATAAAAAAAATCCTATTTAAAAATGGGCAGAAGAACTGAACAGACATTTTTCCAAAGAAGACATACAACTGATCAACAGGTACTTAAAAAGATGCTCAATGGCACCAATCATCAGGGAAATGTAAACCAATACCACATTGAGATAGCACCTCATGCTTGTTAGAATGGCTATCATCAAAAACACAAGGGATAACAAGCACTGGCAAGAATGGGGAGAAAGGTGAGCCTTTATGCACATTTGGTAGGAATGCAGATTGGTACAGCTAGTATGGAAAACAGTATGGAAGTTCAAGAAATTAAAAGTAGAGCTACCATATGATCCAGCAATCTCACTTCGGGGTATAAAGCCAAAGGAAATGAATACAGGATCTCTAAGATATATCTGCCCTCCCATGTTCACTGCAGCGTTATTCACAATAACCAAGACACGGAAATAACCTAAGTGTTCACTGACAGATCAATAGATAAAGAAAATGTGGTATATACAGTGGGCTATTATTCAGCCATGAAAAAGAAGGAAATCCTGCCGTTTGCAACCACATAAACTGACCCTGATGGCATTATGCTAAGTGAAATAAGTCAGACGGGGAAAGACAAATACTGTGTGATATTACTTATACGTGGAAACTTAAGAAGCCAAACTCAGAGTAACAGTGGTTACCAGGGGTTGAGGGTTGGGGAAAATGGGGAGATGTTGATCAAAGGGCATAAACTTTCAGTTTTAAGATGAATAAATTCTGAGGACCTAATGTACAACAAGGTGATTATAGTTAACAATGCTGTATTATATACCTGAAAGTGGAGAGAATCTTAAATGTTCTTAGCATGCGCATGTGCACACATACGCGCACGCACAAAAGATAACTGTGAGGTGATGGAGCTGTTAACTAACCTTATATTGGTAATCAATGCAATATATAAGTGTATCAAATCAACACACTGTACACGCTAAACATATGCAATGTTGTACATCAATTATATCTTAATAAAGTTGAAAAAAATGACATAGTGCACAAGAAGAAAAATAGAAAAATTTTATATGCCAGAAATGCAGAAGGATTTGAAAGTCAAAGCAGTACACTCACTGATATGCTAGCCACTCCAGGCATTTATACTGGGGAAAAAAAGGTAGATGTTGTCTTTGTTTAATGTTTTTAATAACATTTGAGATACAATTTACATATAATTAAAACGCATATATTTTGATGTGCAATCCAACGCATTCTGGTAAATGTACATGCCATGTAGCCACCACCACATTCAAGATATAGAACATTCCCAACTCCCCAAAAAGTGCCCCTACCCAATCAACTCCTCTTCCCTTTCCAGCCCAGACTACCAAACTGATCTGCTTTATTTCACTACAACCTAGCTTTGCCTTTTCTAGAATTATATAAATGGACTCATATAGTATGTATTCTTTTGTGTTTAGCTTCTTTCACTTAGCATGTGCTTTAGATTCATTAGTCAAGGATGCATCAGTTCTTTTTTTATCGCTGAATAATATTCTATTTATAAATATACAATACTTTGTTAATCCATTCACCACTTGATGAACATCTGGCTTGTTTCCAGTTTTTAGCTATTATGTGAAAAGACACTATGAACACTCATAGAGTCTTTGTGGAGATACATGTTTTCATCTTTCTTCAGAAAATATCAAGGAATGGGATTGCTGGGTTGTATGCTAAGTACATATTTACCTTTTTAAGAAACTGCTAGATTGTTTTCTAAAGGTGCTGTACCATTTCACCTTTTACCAGCAATGGCTGAGACTTCCAGTTGTTCTGCATACTTAACAACACTTGGTATTGTAAGTCTTTTGAATTTTTGCCATTTTAGTAGGTATGGTTTAAATTTGCACTTCCTTGATTAGTAATGATTTAAGCACATTTTCATAGGCCATTTGTATATCTCCTTTCGTAAAGTGTCCGCTCAACTATTTTGCTTAGTTTTGTTTTGTTTTGTTTTTTTTACATTGGGTTGTTCAGCTTTTATTTTTGATTTTGTAAGATTTCTTGATATATTCTTGATATGGAATTTTTGTGTATTATGATCCTCTATAGGAATATTCATAGTTTCAAAACTATAATCTTCCCCAAATGAACCTGTAAGTTTAATGTAATTATACTAAAAATACCAGAAGAATGTTTTTATATTGACTAAATGATTTTAAGGACCAGTTCAAAGGATAAATGCACAGAAAAAGTCAAGGATCTCTTTAAAAAAAAGGGCAAGGATCTCTTGATAGAGAAGAATAAGACGGACTTCACCCTATCAATTACTGTAACATAAAATGAGATAAGTTAAAAATCCAGCCATTGCTGGATTATACTCATGGATCAAGGGAACAGAATAGGAAGCTCAGAAACACCAAAATATATAATATTTCATATATGTTAAAGAGGGCATTTTAATATCTCGAGGGAATAATGAATTGTATAATAAATGATGTTAGGAAAACTAATGATATATATTTTTAACATCTTTATTGGAGCATAATTGCTTTATAATATTGTGTTAGTTTCTGTTGTATAACAAAGTGAATCGGCTATATGTATACATATATCCCCATGTCCCCCCCCTCTTACGTCTCCCTACCACCCTCCCTATCCCACCCCTCTAGGAGGAAACAAAGCAGCAAGCTGATCTCCCTGTGCTATGCGGCTGCTTCCCACTAGCTACCTATTTTACATTTGGTAGTGTATGTATGTCCATGCCACTCTCTCACTTCGCCCCAGCCTACCCTTCTCCCTCCCCTTGTCCTCAAGTCCATTGTCTACATCTGCGTCCTTATTCCTGTCCTACCCCTAGGTTCGTCAGAGCCATTTTTTTTTTTTTAGATTCCATTTAGATGGAACCTGCTAACTTCTGCTAAAGTTGGGGTTTTGTTTGTTCTTCTTTCCC
>NW_006772709.1:52370-67688 GCF_000442215.2 Lipotes vexillifer | reverse complement strand
CCCTAGTCCCTTTAGGTGTAAGGTTATATTGTTTATTTGAGATGTTTCTTGTTTCTTGAGGTAGGATTGTATTGCTATAAACTTCCCTCTTAGAACTGCCCTTGCTGCAACCCTTAGGTTTTGGGCCGTCCAGTTTTCACTGGCATTTGTTTCCAGGTGTATTTTGATTTACTCTTTGATTTCTTCAGTGATCTCTTGGTTATTTAGTAGCTTATTGTTTAGCCTCCATGTGTTTGTATTTCTTACAGTTTTTTTCCTGTAATTGATATCTAGTCTCATAGCATTGTGGTTGGAAGAGATACCTGATATGATTTCAATTTTCTTAAATTTAAAAAGGCTTGATTTGTGACCCAAGATATGATCTATCCTGGAGAATGTTCCGTAAGCACTTGAGAAGAAAGTGTATTCTGTTGTTTTTGGATGGAATGTCCTATAAATATCAATTAAGTCCATCTTGTTCAAGGTATCATTTAAAGCTTGTGTTTCCTTATTTATTTTCATACTGGTTGATCTGTCCATTGGTGAAAGTGGGGTGCTAAAGTCCCCTACTATTATTGTGTTACTGTCGATTTCCCCATTTATGGCTGTTAGCATTTGCCTTCTGTACCGAGGTGCTCCTATGTTGCTGCATAAGTATTTACAATTGTTATATCTTCATCTTGATCCCTTGATCATTATGTAGTGTCCTTCCTTGTCTCTTGTAATAGTCTTTATTTTAAAGTCTATTTTGTCTGATATGTGAATTGCTACTCGAGCTTACTTTTGATTTCCATTTGCATGGAATATCCTTTTCCATCCCCTCACTTTCAGTCTGTATGTCCCTAGGTCTGAAGTGCGTGTCTTGTAGACAGCATATATATGGGCCTTGTTTTTGTATCCATTCAGCCAGTCTGTGTCTTTTGGTGGTTGCATTCAATCCATTTACATTTAAGGTAATTATCAATATGAATGTTCCTATTACCATTTTCCTAATTGCTTTGACTTTGTTATTGTAGCTCTTTTCCTTCTCTTGTGTTTCCTGCCTAGAGAAGTTCCTTTACCATTTGTTGTAAAGCTGGTTTGGTGTTGCTGAATTCTCTTAGCTTTTGCTTGTCTGTAAAGGTTTTAATTTCTCCATCGAATCTGAATGAGATCCTTTCTGGGTAGAGTAATCTTGGTTGCAGGATTTTCCCTTTCATCACTTTAAATATGTCCTGCCAGTCCCTTCTGGCTTGCAGAGTTTCTGCTGAAAGATCAGCTGTTAACCTTATGGGGATTCCCTTGTGTGTTATTTGTTGCTCTTCCCTCACTGATTTTAATATTTGTTCTTTGTATTTAGTTTTTGATAGTTTGATTAATATGTGTCTTGGTGTGTTTCTCCTTGGATTTATCCTGTATGGGACTCTCTGAGCTTCCTGGACTTGATTAACTATTTCCTTTCCCATATTAGGGAAGTTTTCAACTATAATCTCTTCAAGTATTTTCTCAGAACCTTTCTTTTTCTCTTCTTCTTCTGGGACCCCTATAATTTGAATGTTGGTGTGTTTAATGTTGTCCCAGTGGTCTCTGAGACTGCTCTGAAGTCTTTTGATTCTTTCTTCTTTCTTCTGCTCTGCAGTAGTTATTTTCACTACTTTATCATCCAGGTCACTTATCCGTTCTTCTGCCTCAGTTATTCTGCTATTGATTCCTTCTAGAGAATTTTAAATTTCATTTATTGTGTTATTCATCATTGTTTGTTTGCTCTTTAGTTCTTCTAGGTCCTGGTTAAACGTTTCTTGTATTTTCTCCATTCTATTTCCAAGATTTTGGATCATCTCTACTATAATTTCTCTGAATTCTTTTTCAGGTAGGCTGCCTATTTCCTCTTCATTTGTTAGGTCTGGCGGGTTTTTACCTTGCTCCTTCATCTGCTGTGTGTTTTTCTGTCTTCTCATTTTGCTTAACGTACTGTGTTTGGGGTCTCCTTTTTGCAGGCTGCAGATTCGTAGTTCCCGTTGTTTCTGGTGTGTGCCTCCAGTGGGCGAGGTTGGTTCAGTGCCTTGTGTAGGCTTCCTGGTGGAGGGCACTGGTGCCTGTGTTCTGGTGGGTGGGGCTGGATCTTGTCTTTCTGGTAGGCAGGGCCGCAACTGGTGGTGTGTTTTGAGATGTCTGTGAACTCAGTGTGATTTTAGGCAGCCTCTCTGCTAATGGGTGGAGTTATGTTGTTTGGCATGGGGCATCCAGCAATGGAGTCTGCTGGCCATTGGGTGGTGCTCGGTCTTAGCATTGAGACGGAGACCTCTGGGAGTGCTCTCGTCGACTGATACTACGTGGGGCTGGGAGGTCTCTGGTGGTCCAATTTCCTGAACTTGCCAGAGGCTCAGGCCTGACACCAGGCTGGAGCACCAAGACCCTGTCAGCCACACGGCTCCAAACAAAAGGGAGAAAAAAAGAAAAAAAAGGAAAAAAAAGAATGGAAAATAATAATAAGGAAAATAAAAGAGAGCAACCAAACCAATAAACAAATCCACCAATGATAACAAGTGCTAAAAACTATACTAAGATAAACATAAAAATCAAAAACAAATCAATGGCAGACAGCAAACCCCAAGTCTACGGTTGCTCTGAAAGTCCACCGCCTCGATTTTGGGATGCTTTGTTGTTTACTCAGGTATTCCGCAGATGCAGCGTACATCAAGTTCACTGTGGGGATTTAATCTGCCGCTCCTGAGTCTGCAAAGAGAAATTTCCCTTTCTCGTCTTTGTTCGCACAGCTGCCAGTGTTCAGGTTTGCTTGGGCCCCACCTCTGTGTGTACGTCGCCCTCAGGCATCTCTTCCCACCCAGACAGGACGGGGTTAAAGCAGCATCTGATTAGGGGGCTCTTGCTCACTCAGCCTGGGGGGAGGTAGGGGTATGGTAGTTATAATTGGAATAAGTATAACTGGGGTGAGCCTGTGGCGGCAGAGGCCGGCGTGATGTTGCTACTGCCTGAGGCACACCATGTGTTCTCCCGGGGAACTTCTCCCTGGATCACGGGGCCCTGGCAGTGGCTTGCTACACAGGTTCCCGGGGAGTGGGGGGTGTGGACAGTGACCTGTGCTTGCATACAGGCTTCTTGGTGTCTGTAGCAGCAGCATTAGCGTTTCATGCCTGTCTCTGGGATCCAAGCTGATACCCGCAGCTCATGCCGGTCTCTGGAGTTCATTTAGGCGGTGCTCTGCCTTCTGTGGGCAGACAGGGAAGGAATCCCCTGTCCTCATGCACCCTGAAACAATGTTCTCTTGCCTCTTAGGCAGGTCCAGACTTTTCCTGGACTCCCTCCTGCCTAGCTGTGGCACACTAGCCCCCTTCAGGCTGTGTTCACACAGCCAGCCCCAGTCCTCGCCCTGGGGTCTGACCTCTGAAGTCAGAGCCTGAGCTCCCAGCCCCCACCCGCCCCGGCGGGCGAGCACAGAAGCCTCTGGGGCTGGTGAGTGCCGGTCGGCCCCGATCCTCTGTGCGGGAATCTCCCCGCTCTGCCCTCCGCGTCCCTGTGGCTGCGCTCTCGTCCGCGGCTCCGAAGCTCCTCCCCCGCCCTGTCTCTGTCAATGAAGGGGCTTCCTAGTGTGTGGAAACTCTTCCCCCTTCTCAGCTCCCTCCCCAATGTGCAGGTCCCGTCCCTATTCTTTTGTCTCTGTTTTTTCTTTTGCCCTACCCTGGTACGTGGGGATTTTCTTGTCTTTTGTGAAGTCTGAGGTCTTCTGCCAGCATTCAGTAGGTGTTCTGTAGGAGTTGTTCCACATGTAGATGTATTTTTGATGTATTTGTGTGGAGGAAGGTGATCCTCATGTCTTACTCTTCCGCCATCTTGAAGGTTCCCCCAACTAATGATATTTTTTAAAAAGACAATCCCTCTTCTCACTTCTTCCACCAAATTAAATTTTAAAATATTAAAAAATGTAAATATAAATGCCATATCAAAATAATACATTTTAACTGTATAATTTAAAATTATATTTACTGTATATACAAAATACCCTTTTGGACTCCAATTATATCCATACTAGAAGTTTTCACCCTGTCCTAACATGCCTCTTACATTTTCATCTTCATATTTCATCTTTTTCCTCTCTGTGCTTCAGTGTTCATATCTTCTCCTGAGCCATCCAACAGCTCAGTAACATTCCTTTTTATTTTTATTTGTAATTCTCCTTTTGATTTTCTCTTTGTCATAACTTAGGACCATAAGACTAGCAAAAAGAAGAACAAGGAGGAGTTGGCCGAGGAGACAAGAGACTTCTAGAGGTTCAAACTCTCAATAACTGATACTGAGCAGGATCCTGTGGGGCTCTTGGGCACAAAAGCCTTTTCTGTGTCCCCCATTTCTTGATTACAGCCAATAGGCTTCATTCAGCTTCCATGACCTTCCCTGAGTTCCAAAGGGCAGGTTCAAACAGTTGCTAATTAGGGAAGGGAGGGGATGTGGAGACAAGGGAGAACAGCCAAAGGAAACAATAGTGCAGCCTTGGGGCAGGGTCCTGGTTCCCCCTCAAGGGAAACACATAACAATATCTTTGAGCTATTTTGCAGATACTGAAACGACCACCAGGTGGGAGAAGTTAACACCTTAGCTGCCCAGGAGCACATAGAACCCAGGCGGGTTGGAACCAGAAGGTTGATGATGCTGCCTGCCACTTACCTCCCCACCAGCCAATCAGAAGAATGTCCATGAGCTGATCACGCCTACTTTGAACCATTACTATAATACTTCTCACTACCCCCTCCAGGTCGGGACACACAGTTTTGAGGGCATTAACCAGCTGTAGGCCCCCTTTGCCTGGCAAAGTATTCTTTTCTACTTCATCCAAAACTCTGTCTCCGAGATTTAATTTGGTGTCGGGGTACAGAGGTTGGATTCAGCTTCATAACCTCGACAGGGAATAGGAGATTGTTCAGTGACTTCAAGACGTCCAATACATTTCGCTGCCTTTGGTGACAGGCCCTATTGCATCATCTAAATAAAATGGCCATCATTTTATGACTTTATCAAAGACTGCTGAAACCCAGATGTACTACATTTGCAGCATTACACTGATCTAAAAGTCTAGTTTTCACACAAATACATCATTCATTTTGAGGTGTATATGTTTAGAAATACTGATTTATTAATACAGAATTTTATACTGATCTCTACGCAATAAGGAAGATTTCTAGAAAGAAAGGAATACCAGCAATTAATTTTCCTTTAAGTCGAGACTAATGAAAACTGTGCCATTTTTATTCTCCGCTCATTTAAGAAACACACAAAGGAGAGATATTTAAAAGTTCACTCATTAAAGAGCAAAGAGCCTATACTCCCCTCTTTAAATCCACAGAACTAGAGTTTTCAAGTCACTAGCACTTAGATATTATGCAGATAAAAGATTAAGAAATTAGAAGCAGCAGACTCAAAAGAAGAATATATGGATCTTATATAAATACAGAGACACGTCAATGTTTTTGAACACACGGGAAAATGCCTAAAGACAGACCAGGTGGAAGTAAATTATTTTTGAGAAAAAGACTTCCAATATAAGTTGCAAGGAGGTGGCCGTTTACTGCCAAAGGGTCAGATCAAAATAAAATGGAATGTTTCCACGTGTGTTTTAATGATTCAGTAGTCAAGGTAAGGCCGAGCGCTGTTCTCAAAAACTGCTCCTGGGGGTATTACATATTTAATTTAGTCCAGTTGAAAAACGTTACAGGATGTAGTCCTCAATTTGAATGACTACGTGCACTCTTAAAGTTCTGTTTTTGCTCACTGTGATGAACAGTTTTGATTGCAAATTTTCCAGTTAAAACGCTTTCCTCTCTAAAAGTAAAACTATCAACTCCTTGGAATCTGAAGCAGCTGACTGGGGGAAGGGCACACTGCTGCAGGTTTCTGGGATAACGTCAACCAATCAGCAGAGCTTCCTGAGAGCTGGCCTGAGGAGCCTCACACTGCTGAGGGAGGGGAGTCTTGACATCAGCCCAGTGATCTGTGAATTAGCATGTATATGTGTATTCTTTAGCACATACACATAAAGAGCTGCAGCCCCACTGTCTGGCTGAAAGACCACCATAAAAACTGTGACCAATAGCTATTATGTAGGTAAATGTGCATTTAGTTACATGTACATTAGATGGGAAATTTAATCTGTGTAAATGATAACCCAGAACATCCTTATTTAAATTATATTAATAAAACATAATGCCATGTATGGAAGAGACTGCTATGGTTAAGGTTGAAAAGCCAATGCCTGCTAAATGCCCTACATTTACTGCAGCTCAAATTTACGTTTCCTACCTTCATGAAACTGTTCTGAAACAGCTATAGCAAAGACAAAATTTCCTTTAAGCAGAATGTTTTCTAAGTTAAAAGGTTTGAAGCTTTAAAAGAAAATTGGCTAGCATGTAGATTTTTTTAAAATATACCAAATTTGTTTGAATTCTCTTTTAAAGTGTATTTTAATGAGGGAAAAGTCTACTTTGTATGAAATTTTCCAAAAACTATATTATCCTAAAGGCAGCCTACTGCAAACAAGAATCACAGTGACCTCTAGTTTTTATTCTTTACAATTACCTACATTTAAATTTTTTTCATTTATTTTCTAATTTATCTAGTTAATTCTTAAGAATTTCCAATTTGCTTTGACAGATGACAGACACTATGAGATGAGAGACAGTCTATAAAAGTTACAAATACAGGCATGTATGAAGCTTTCAAACTGTCATAGGTCAATGACCTAAACTGGGCGAATTAAATCCTGTTTATAAGGCATCAGCGCTTGCAAAAGCTAAATAATTCTGGACCCCTTCCCTGAAATGCAAGACTTAAATACTTGAAAAGCATTATTCTTTACTCCTGAGCATCAAAGGGTTGATTTAGTAAAAGAAGAAACGGACCCAGGGTCCTAATACAGAATTGCTAATTGGTTGCTAGTTCTTGGTTTGTAATTGTTCTTTAATAGGGCATAAATAAGCACACCGTCAGAGTGATTGCTCACTTGTGCTTGCTTTTACATTCACGATAAGGAAAGAGTAGGAAATACACACATTGCTCTTATCCAACAACCAACCAACCTAGCACCCAAGAGAAAATCCTTGGTTCACAGAGGAGCAGACGCTAGCTATTATGAAGGCAATCATTTTCTATGATTTTTTAAATGTAGAATAAAATGTGTTGGCCTAATCTGGAAAGCTGAAAGTCTATGTTGATTTACTAAAAATTCTCAGTGAAACTACTCCCCCCAGAATTATTTTCCATTTAGGATCAAAGTAAATAGTTGCCATTAGGACCAATGGTATAATTTAGAGATTTCACCTCACTTATCTCAGAGATCTATAAGCAAAGCCCATGAATAAATAGCAAGCCCTAAAATAACTACATCAGTAAGCCATTCTGATTCAGACGTTGCCAACACACAATCTTAAAGTCATCATACCACTGACCCACTAAATAAGTGACTCCCAGCCAATGAGGATGCTCTCTGCCTCCTCCCCCTCAACACACACACATACAACAGAGGCCATTTTACATATTCTTTCTGGTTTCTAGAACCTTGTCAATTCCATACACATTAATGAAACACAGGTATCTATGTCCATGTTTGTCACACTGTAATATTCTTACTACAGCATTGTTTAGTTAATCCCAACCAATTTAGGACAGCTTTTTGACATTATTCAGAATCACAACTGTAGCCATACAAAGCCTGCTTACTGATGTAATACATACTCATCTGAGAGATACACAGAAAGGAGGATATAAATTTGATAAAATCTGTAAACTGGCAGCAATCCAGGCATCATTCAATCTAGGACTCACCACAGGTTCAAAGTACATTATTTTAGCATGGTTGCTTTCCTAGACACATAAATACCTTATAAATAATGAAGACTGTTATATGCCTGTGTGTTTTATCTCAGGGTTATTTATAATAAAGTCAAATTTTAAAATTAAAAAATGATTTAATAAAGTACATAAACTTTACAAATAAATGCCATTTAATTGGATATGAACTTTTTTTTCCTGAATGTCCTAAACTTGAGATAACTGCAATATGATATTTAATGCACCATGTTCTAGCTTTAGGTGACTTAAAATCGTATTTATAAACATAAATAATAATATAAACACATAGACTCACAAAACATAAATGTTAAAAAATATAACGAAAGAAAAGAGCTGCTTAGATGGAACATAGTCCCACATTTTGACCATTAAAATGTAGTAGAGATAATTTAGTTCTAAAATATATAATGCTGGACTAGAGAAAACACCATTTAAAAATAACATAAATGAAATATTTAATAAGAATAAAATGCTATAGGGTGTGACTTTTTAGTAGCAGTAGCACTATTAGATATGTAGATTATATCTGAAAATAAAAAGACCCCAAACAAAATTTTTGTCTCTATTACTGAAATCCAATAACTGTATTTTTTTTTTTTTATCAGTTAGGCGTTCAAAATCCTAAGATATTTATACAGAGTAGTATGTCAAAGGTGGGCTGCATTACCTAGATACACACAGTCACACACACAATTCTTTTTCTTAATTGCCTTTGAATTACCTTCAAATAATTCAACTACGTAATTTTCTCATCAAACAATTTTACCTCTTAGACAAGACCTTTAGAATATCTGAATTTATCAAGAACATGAACCATTTTACTGCTTAGTGAACTATGATCATAGCAAGTATTATACTTAGCATATCTGTGTGGTACTCAAACTCCGGATATACAATTAAAGATACTGTCCCAAGGCACCCCCTTTCCATAAAAGAAAAATGTACTTCAGAGATAATCCTACATTTAAGGAGTGAGAAACTAACATTTAACATATGGTTGAGAGACCCAAGAGATATATTTTTCCCCAAAATATCTTCATTTGCCTTTTATGCTGCCCTGTATCAACCATAATTCACTCGTCACCTGAAAAATATTTACTGTGTATTTCAAATGGAAGCAAATGGAACTAGTGGTGATTGTTAGCCCCAGTAATAAAGGAGATTGGATTTTAATGCCCATTTAGAAAAAGGAGGTAAGACCCTAGCTTCTACGAAGAGCAAGAAGGCACTGAGACTCATAGAAATTCAGGAACTGGGAGGAACTACGCCTTCAGTGTAGGGATCTACAAGAAAAAGTTTGCCCACCAGCAAACAGGTTTAAAGAGGAAGCCCCCTCGGCCTGAGTTCTGCATCTCATGAAGGTTTAAGTTCAAATTTTCACAACCTGCACAGGCTAGAAATCCTCAAACTGGGAAATTAACAATAAATATTGGTCCTAGGATGATGATATCCCAGGACTCCTGGCAAAAGCAAAGGCAAAACTACTTTGGAGGAACGCTTCCACTACCCAGGCATCACAGGATTCTCAATGGGGGTCGGGGGGTGGAAACAAGACAAAGTCCCACTAAATATCAGTGCACAACCCAAAGTTACAAAACACAATTGGAAACAGTCACCATCAGTGAGAATTAGCAGTAACACAACAGAAAAATTAAAATCTAGTAACCTGAGATAACAGACGAGCGATCAGAAAGAAATTTTAAAGTACATATATTTAAAATAATGAATTCATAAAATTTTTAAAAGCCGTAAGAAATAAATATTATGACAAAAGTGCACATTCAAAAAGGAACTAATTAGGGCTTCCCTGGTGGCGCAGTGGTTGAGAGTCCGCCTGCCAATGCAGAGGACACGGGTTCGTGCCCCGGTCCAGGAAGATCCCACATGCCGCGGAGCGGCTGGGCCCGTGAGCCATGGCCGCTGAGCCTGCGCGTCCGGAGCCTGTGCTCCGCAGTGGGAGAGGCCACAACAGTGAGAGGCCTGCGTACCGCCAAAAAAAGAAAAAAAAAAAAAGAACTAAATTAGAACTTTCAGAAATACAAAAATAGTTATTGAAATTAATCAAAAAAGGGGTAAGCAGCATTTTTTAAAAAAGGATAAAGAGAGAAAATAGAAAAATAAGACACAAAGCAATATAAAGAGATATATTTACATATAGAGATATTTATATATATATATGTGTGTATATAATATAGAGAGATATAAGGAAATAGACAATATTAGAGGTGAAAAGATCCAGAGTGTATAATTAAAAGGTCCAGGACTTCCCGGGTGGCGCAGTGGGTAAGAATCCACCTGCCAATGCAGGGGACATGGGTTTGATCCCTGGTCCGGGAAGATCCCACATGCCACGGAGCAACTAAGCCTGTGCGCTACAACTACTTTGCCTGCGCTCTAGAGCCCGCGAGCCACAACTAGTGAAGCCCACACACCTAAAGCCCATGCTCCACAATAAGAAAAGCCACCACAGTGAGAAGCCTGTGCACCACAATGAAGAGTAGCCCCCACTCACTGCAGCTAGAGAAAGGCTGCGTGCAGCAACGAAGACCCAACGCAGCCAAAAATTCTAAAAAAAATAAATAAAAAGTCCAACATGTGTCCAACAGTAATTCCACAAGGAAAGATTCCAAAGGAGAAGCAAGTTAATTCACTGCCATCCACCCACCCTTCCTCTGCCTACCACCACTGCTGCCTCTCCCCTGGGCTCAAGGATTCTCCTCTAAACACTCTGAAGAAGCAATGCTGTAGTCCTATGGGTTGGCACCAGAGTAGTGGAGCTCCCCCCAAGAGATCCTGAGAGAACTGCAGTAATTTTCATCTGTTCCTCATCCTCCAGCAGTGCTATGGTGCTGCCATAATACTTCCATACAAAGGCCACACCTGACCGATCACTGCTGATTTTTGTCTCAGCGGAGGTGGAACAAGCAATAGTCCTCTCCAGGCAATGTGGGGAGAGGCAAGAAGTGAACCCAAAAGCTGTCCCCTCCAAGTATCGGTCCATCCACTGCATCTGCTGGCCCAGGTTCCAGCCTACCACCACCCAACCGACAGCCTTCAGACTCGCCAGGGGTTGCCCACACACTTTATGTTAGTCACTCTAACCCATGCTTGCTTCCTTTTCTGTGGTTTGTATAGGTCTGAGTTTGGGGGAGGGAACCTGTGCTTCTTCACGAAGTTTGAAAACTTGAAACTTGCTGTTATTTTATATTATTTTATTTTCTATTTGTCTCAGTGTATTTAAATGCAGTTGTCACCCTGCTAAATATCCTTGTGTATTCCAAAAGTGTTTCTGTAGGTTCTTTTATGTTCTTTCTAGATAGAAAATCACATCAAATGAGAATGGTAATTGTGCTTTTTCAATTACAGTAAGACCCTACATACGAACGAGTTCCGCTCTGAGAGCATGTCCGTTAAATCCAATTTGTCCTTAAGTCCAACAAAGTTAGCCTAAGTACCCAACTAACACAATAGGCTGTATACCACTGCTCCTACGCTTCCTTCCAGACATCCTGGGTTTGAAATATACTGTACTGCTATACTCTACACAGTGCTGCACACTAAAATACACAAAAGCACAACCACTTACAGAGTATGGACGCATGTGACAACGTATGCCAGATACATGAACTAACTTACATGACTGGACATGCGAACGCACATTCTCATCTTTGAAAGTTTGCAATTTGAAGGTTCGTACGTAGGGGACTTACCATACAATCTTTATATCTTCTTTTGCCCCAGCTGTCTTGAATAGATGGCCTAGGACCGCCATTACACTGCTGAATGAGAATGGACAGTCTTCTCTGGACAACACATCATAACTAAGCAAGCCCTTGCTATTTTGTACTACCCTTTATTGGGCTAGGAAATTCCCTTAGATATCTATTGTGCTAAGAGCTTTTTTTTAAATCAGGAATTGTTGAATTGTATTAAATCTATTTTCTGCATCTACTGAGATGATTGTTTTTTCATCTTTTATGTGCTAATGTGGTGAATTACATTATTAGATGTTTCCAACGTTGAAACAACCTTGCATTCCTAAAATAACCCAACTTAGTCAAGACATATTATGAATACTGTGCATTGTTAGTTTCTTTGCTAATAACTTGTTTACAGTTTTCACATCCATATTCATGAGTGAGGTTGCCCTGTAATTTTCCTTTCTTATACGGTCCTTATTTAGTATGGGTAGCCAGGTTACACCTGCCGCATAAAATGAGTTGAAAACTTTGGGGGAATTTGTGCAAGATTAGATTTATCAGTTCCTGCACTGTTTGGTAGATCATCTGGGCCTTGTGTTTGCAGTAAGAGTTTTTGCATTTAATGATTCACCTTTTTTTTAATGGATAAAGGACCATTGATGTGCTTCTGACTCAGTTTTGGTAATATTTTTCTAGCAGCTTGTCCATTTCACATAAATTTTCAAACTTCCTGGCATTTGTAGTTCTTTGTAGTCTCCAATTTATTGCTTATTTGTATCCTCTCTTTCTTCATCAGCCTTGCCAGAGGTTTGTAAATTTTGTTATTCTTTTCAAAAATACAATATATGGCTTTTGGCTACTATATTTTTTTTTCCTGTTTAATTCTGCTTTTTGTATTTATTTTCTTCCTGCATTATCTGAGCTTAGTCTGTTCTTTTACGAACATCTTAAGTTAGAAGCTAAATCATTTCACTTTTTCTCATTTACTATACATATTTAAGGTTATAAATGTCTCTCTACTACTTTAGCTGCATGACAAAAGTTTTGATATATATAGCATTATAATTACGATTTGGTTTTATCTTATATCTCTTATGATTTCTTTTTTGATGCACAAGCAATTTAAAGGTGTTGTTAAATGTAAAAATATAGTTGTTTTGCAACTTAATTGCACTGTGATAGGACAATGTGGTCTATGAGATAACAATTCATTAGTATTTGGTGATACATTTTTAATAGTCTAATATGAGACCAATTCTCATATATTTTCTAAGAAAGCAATATACATTCTTCAGTTTGGAGCATAATTTTTTTTTTTGCTTAACTGGTAAACTATTAAAAGAATGTTATTTGTTGACACAGTGCTTTATATATCAATATTTGAAGCTATGCTCTTAGCAGCATACAAGTAAAAATAAGCTATATTTTCTTTCTGAGCTCGCCCTTCTATTAATATGTAGTGACATTCATATTTAGTAACACTTTTTACCTTAAAATCTATTTTGGCCAATATTCAGAGAGCTGTATCAGTTTTCCTGTGGTTGGTATTAGTATGGTATATGTTTTTCCACCCATTTACTTTCAAGATTCTATACTTTTTTGAGTTAGATACGATTCTCATAACTTACCTGAACAATTTTTAAAAATTCAATCTTACTCTTTTAACTGAAAAGATTAAAAGATTAGTCTATTTACATAAAGTGTGATACATGTATATAGGCACATTTGGACTTCACTATTTTATATTGTCCTTACTATTTTTCCTGCTTTTCTAATTCCTCCCACCCCCTTGCCCTGTTTTCTTAAAAATTGATTTTGGGGGGCTTCCTTGGTGGCGCAGTGGTTGAGAGTCCGCCTGCCAATGCAGGGGACACGGGTTCGTGCCCCGGTCTGGGAAGATCCCACATGCCGCGGAGCGGCTGGGCCCGTGAGCCATGGCTGCTGGGCCTGCGCGTCCGGAGCCTGTGCTCCGCAATGGGAGAGGCCACAACAGTGAGAGGCCCGTGTACCACACACACAAAAAAAAATTGATTTTGGTGCTTTTTTTCTTTAATTTTTTTCTTTTACTTTTTGGAAAAATAGAGTTTCTGTCTAATGATTTAGTGGTCATTCTAGATAAAATAGCAAACATACTAAATCTTCCAAAGTTTAATCCATCTCCTTTAAAAATTTTTTCCAGTTTTACTGAGGTATAATTTGACAAACACTGGACATATTTAAGGTTTACAATGTGATGATTTGATATACATATACACTGTGAAATGATTTCTACAATATCCTTCCTTCTGTTGGACGATGCAAAGATCCTAAAACGCCCCCAAATCTAACCACACTCCTCCAAAATTTTCCTAATATTTTCCAACGTTATCATTCTACTTGGATTTTAACCCCATAAATTAGACATTATTATTATGGTTTTATACCATACTGTTCTATGCCCACATATTTGCCATACCTTGCCTTTTACTCTAAGTGAATGGGAAGCCACTGTAGAGTTTTGAAAAGGGGCATAAAGTCCAAAGAGGTATGGTTCTAGGCACCATCATCTCTCACCTGGATTACTGCATCGGTCTTGTAACAGGACTCTCTGCTTCTACCCTTGTCCCCTATAGTCTATTCTCAATAGAGCACCCAAAAAAATCTTTTGAAAATATGTCAGATCATTCACTCTCCTGCTCAAAACTTGCAATGACTTACCACTTTCACTTAGACTAAGAGAGAAAACGCTTGCAGTACCCTACAAAACCCTATTTGATTTGGGCCCTTCCTACCTCTGTAAGAGGTACCTTATTTGAAGCACCTAGAAAGAGTACCTAACTACCTTATTTGAGATTGTAACCCTTCTTCTCCACCAACATTCCCACTAGTCCTTACCCTGTTCTGATTTTAATTCTTTCTGTAGCACTTATCACCTCCTTATATAGTCTATAATTTACTAATTTATTATTACTTATTGTCTGTCTCCCCTACTAGAATGCAAACTACACAAACACAGGGATCTCTGTTTTGTTCTCTGATATCTCCAGTGCCTAGAGCGCCTGGCATGCAATAGGCATTCAATAAATGTGTTAAATAAATGAATGTGAATGCTTTCATGGCAATAGACTATGAACAGGAATGACGTGTACAACATCCTGACAATTCCATTAAAATACAAAACGATGTGCCTTGGTTTCTCTTTCCTGTTCTCCCAGGCTGAAACAAGGACCTAGAACTCATGAGACAACTGTATTCGTGCAAATAAGAATAGCACTCCAGAAGATGGCAACACAATATGATGAGTAGAACCTGAACTTGTCTACAAAAGTGCTGTGATTTACTTATGGATTCCATGAAGGTACTTTTCAGGGAGATCAACAGAGTGCTGATTCTTTTCCATTTGCCCCACTAAATTCATTCTCTCTTCTTCTTCACAGTACTTGGTCTCCCAGCATGCTGACCTTTATGGATTATCAACCAGGCCTTCTTGCCCTCTGGTAACTTTGGCCAGTGGGAAGCATCAGCAGGAGATCAGAGAACAGAAGAGAACAGAAGAGACAGTTTGGAGGGTTAATTCCCCTGCTTCCTCTCGATGCAGTTCAGTAGTGGCCAAATTCATGTACCTATGACCACAGACCCTGTCAAGGAGGCCCATAGGCATAGTCCCAATTCTCACTGGGTTCTAGTAACAACTTCCTTCCCTTTCTCCTTCAGGCCTAGGGGTGGCAATGGTTTCTTGCTGTTACTAACACTGAGTACTTGACCATCCCATGTTCTTTCCTTTTTTTTTTTTTTTTTTTTTTTTTTTTTTTTTTTTTTT
>NW_006772709.1:47414-52074 GCF_000442215.2 Lipotes vexillifer | reverse complement strand
CTGCTGAGATCATGATCAATATAAAGGGAAAAAGCTCCAAACACATCCTTTCCACTCTTAAATTTACCCAACCATGGAGGTTTTCAGACATATGTCCTATTTCTATCCACTACCACCCAAACATTCTTTTGAAAACAACTCTGTAAATGTTTAGTATTTTCTACTATACCAAGGGGCATCTTGTGGAAGAATGGAGGTTGAAGGGATTGGACAGTTTTTCAGGAGTCTAGTAGTCATTATCTTTTCCAGTTATCTTTCCCATTTGAAGAGAGATCGTGGCTCTAATTGGAGCATGAAGAGAGTATTTTCAGGGCCTTTCTTTTTTTTCTCTTTCATTTTTTTTATGCCAAGGAGACCAGATTGTAAATCAAATCTTAGACCTCCTCCACTTCCTTGTAAATAATTTTAACAATAGTTAATCTAATCTCTTCTCTGCTGAAATACTGCAGGCACCTAAGGCTGTCAGAATGCCACACAAGAGAAAATACTGGTTAAGCATTCTACTCCCAGCAGTAAGAAAATGTGGCATTTTCTAAGTAGGATCTTAGGACTGTTCTACTTAACAGCTTACGTTAGCATCCACATGAAACCTACAATCCCCTAGAATCACAGAATTTTAGACTTAGAAATACAGAGGCAACTGGTTCAGTTTTTGTTTTTCCTAATGAAGAATTTTTCTTCTAAGATTACCAGGCCATCACTGATTAAGCATTTCTAGTGTGTCAGGGAACCTAATATCAGTTTTTAAATATTCTATTAACAGTGTGTTTATTATTAAAATTTTGTTTCCTTACGTTAAATCAAAATCTTCACAACTAAAACATCTACAAGTTGAAGCCAGTAACACACGTAGAAGGAAAAAGCAATCTTTTCCTCATTCATGTCTTTACTCTTTTCATTTCCAGGACTGAGCACAGTACCTGGCACATAATAGGCTATCAAAGTCATTGGGGAATTTAAATGAGTAAAATATTTAAAGGCACCTATCAAGATCTCCCCAGGTCTTCAGGACAATCATGCCCAATTCTCTTACTCTTCAACTGATGGTTTCTAAACACATTATAATTGATTGCACTCATTTGGACAAATTCAGTTTGTACATGAACATCTAAAAATGCAATAGTCAGGATTAAACAAATAGCTCCAGAAACAGGTTGATAAGACAATGGCCAAATCAGTCTATTCTTTCTTTCCTTTATTTAAGGGAATGTATTTCTATTAATGAAATCTAAGTATGTGTTAGCATGACTGAAAACCCCACTTTTCGCTCACATAGAAGTTGCACTTAATTAAAACAGCCAGATTTTCATCTATTCCTTCACTAACTTACTGTCCAGACTGTTGTACACAATGAGGGTATAGAATGAGTAAGACAAACCAAAGACTTGCTGTTATGAATGTGCATTTTTTTTCAAAGTTTGATATTATTATAATGATTCATAATAAGTACTATTTAAAAAATGAAGCAGGGTAAAGAGCTAAAAAGGGATGAGAAAGAGGCCACAGTAAATTGAGGTGTCACGGAAGACCTCTTTTAGGAGATGATATTTGAACAAACACCTGATATATACAAAGTAAGAAGCCATGCAAAGATCTGAGAGAGAGCTTCCTAGGCAGAAGTATTACGTATGTTATGTCAAACAATTGAATATTTGAGAAACAAGAGGCCACTGTGGCCAGTAAAGAGAGAATAAGGGGAAGGATGGTAGGAGATGAGTGGTAGGAAATGAGTGACCAGATTTACAGGGTTTTACATACCAGGGTAAAGAATTTGGATTTGATCCCAGGTATTATGGAAAGACACTGTAGGGTTGTGGGGCAGAATGATATGATATGATTTACATTTCAGAGGAAAAAAAATTTCTCTGGCTCCTCTATGGCGAGGAGACAAGAGTGGGAACAGAACGACTGAACAGAAGTCTTCCATACAAGACCAGTGAGAAAGGATAAGCATTAGGATTAGAGTGTTAACCCGAGTACCTAGGTTTTGTACTAATCTCTATTAGATTTTTTAATTTTAGAATGCTTTTAAAGTTGCAAAGATAGTACAGAGAGATCTCATATGCCCTAGACCCAGTTTCCCCTATTAACATCTTACACTAGGTATGGTACTTCTGTCACAACAAATGAAAGATATTGATACATGAACATTAATTTGGGTCTATACATTATTCAAATTTCTTTACTTTTTCCCTAATGCCCTTTTTATCTGTTCCAGGATCCCATCCAGGAGACCATAATACATTTAGTCACATTTAGCCATCACAGCTCCTTAGGGTCCTCTAGACTGTGACAGTTTCTCAGAATTTTCCAATTTTTGATCATTTTGATACCTTTGAGGGGTACTATTCAGGTCTTTTGTAGGATTTCCTCAATAGGGAATCTGATGTCTTACTCATGATTCAACTTGAGTAATGGGTTTTTGGGAGAAGACTACATAGGTAAAGTGCTATCCTCAACCTAGCATATCAAGAATACATATTTTCAATATGACTTCTCACTGGTGATGTGAACCTTGATTACCTGGCTGAGGTAGTGTTAGTCAGCCTTCTCCACCATAAAGTTACTCTTTTCCCCACTTCCCACACAGTCCTCTTTGGAAGGAAGTCACAATGAGCAACCCACACCTAAGGGGTGGAGATTTCAACTCGACCTCCTTGACAGGGGAGTATCTAAATAAAAATTTGGAATTCTTCTGCACAAGATATTTGTCTCTTCCCCTCCATTTATTTATTCATTCAATCATTTATTTATATCAGTTTGTACTCATGGATATTTATTTTATACTTGGATTATAATCCAATATTGTTATTTATTTTGTTGCTCACATTGTTTCAGCTTTGGTCACTATGAGCTCTAAAAATTGGCCCCTGTGTCAGTTTGCCATACCCCTGTTGTTGCTGTTGCTTTCATTTGTTTGATTTTTGGTTGTTTTTGTTTGTTTGTTTTTTAGGAGTGCCTTACTTAAAGGCACTACTCTAGTGCCTGACACTGTAAGATACTCCAAGGCTCACCTTGAATATTTCCTGCCCAGTCCTAACATCAACCACTTCTTCAAGAAGCCATGGCTCCTTTTATTGGAAAATGATAACTTGAAACCAAGAGCTTGGCACTGGATTTGCTCATTTCCAGCATGGTGTTATAGCTTCTAGGCTTGCTCAGCTAACATAAAAAGGAAATGTTATGTGTACATAGTAACCTGCGTATGTACATATATCTATACATATTTCAAAAGCATCGATCTATATCTATATTAAGCTAAATGTGAGTTCATACATATGTCTCCAAATCTAATCCATTACCACATAGTTCATTCTAGCTTTCAACACTTGCTTGTCTGTAACCTTTGCACATTTGTAAAAAATTCAGTTGATTATATCTCTCATATTTTATCTTGTTAATTTTGACCCATCATTTCATCTCGTCAAAATAGTTTTATGTCTTCATTTTGTCAGGTAGTATATCTTTGATCCCAGGATCAACAGTAATTTAATAAGTATATTCTCCAACAAACACTTAACAAGCATGTTGAACAGTTCAGTACTGTGGACAGAGCCGTGAAGCATTCCACTAGAAACTTCCTCCAGGTAGATACTGATTCAAGAATTAAAGCTTTCATTTGGCTTTTCTGCTGTTTTCCATAATTCTTCAAAATCAACAGTGATGATATACATGCATATGCAGATTATGACTGTTTCTCAGAGGTATAATTCATCTGGACAAAATGGAATTCATTTGAAATCAAGAAATACTCTGCAACTATCTTCTCTTATATCTCAGATTTCAGTTTGCCCTAAGTGGAGCTTTTCTTACCCTTTCCAACTCACAATGGTATGGAACTCTCTTTTCTCCACATCACAGGTTATCATTATATCACCTTTCTGAAGTCCTTCTTTGTTCATGTGGCACAGAAGATAACTAAACACATTTTGTAAACAAATAAATCAATGGAACAGAATACAGAGAGCCTGGAAATAGACCCACATAAATATAGTCAACTGATCTTTGACATAGGAGCAGAGGCAATACAAAGGAGCAAAGACAGTCTCCTCAATAAATGGTGCTGGAAAAACTGAACATCCGCATGCAAAAAAACAAAAGATGTAGACCACAGACCTTACACCCTTCGCAAAAATTAACTCAAAATGGATCAGAGAACGAAACGTAAAATGCAAAGCTATAAAACCTCTAGAAAGTAACACAAAAGAAAACCTAGATGACACTGGGTACTGGTATGACATTTCAGATACAACGCCAAAGGCACAAACCATGAAAGAAGTACTTGATAAGCATGGACTTCATTAAAATTAAAAACTTCTGCTCTGTGAAAGATGATGTTGAAAGAAGATGACAAGCCACAGACTGGGAGAAAGTATTTGCAAAAGACATAGCTGATGAAGAACTGTTACACAAAATATAGAAAGAACTCTTACAACTCAGCACTGAGAAAGCAACCTGATCAAAAAATGGACCATGGGGCTTCCCTGGTGGCGCAGTGGTTGAGAGTCCACCTGCCAATGCAGGGAACACGGGTTCGTGCCCCGGTCCGGGAAGATCCCACATGCCGTGGAGCGGCTAGGCCCGTGAGCCATGGCCGCTGAGCCTGCACGTCCGGAGCCTGTGCTCCACAACAGGAGAGGCCACAACAGTGAGAGGCCCG
>NW_006772709.1:24331-47271 GCF_000442215.2 Lipotes vexillifer | reverse complement strand
CAAAAAAAAAAAAAAAAAAAAAAAAAAAAAAAGGACCAAAGACCATAACAGACATCTCACCAAAGAAGATATACAGGCGGAAAGTAAACATATGAAAAGATGCTCCACATCATATGTCATCAGGGGAAGCAAATTAAAACAACACCAAGATACCACTGCACACCTATTAAAGTGGCCAAAATCTGGAACACTGACACCACCAAATGCTGATGAGGATGTGGAGCAATAGGAACTCTCATATATTGTTGGTGAAAATGCAAAATAATACAGCCACTGTGGAAGATAGTTCTTACAAAACTAAACATACTCTTAACATATAATCCAGCAATAATGCTCTTTGGTACTTACCCAAAAGAGTTGAAAACTTAATGTCCACACAAAAACCTGCACCCAGATGTTTACAGCAGCTTTATTCATAACTGACAAACTTGGAAGCAACCAAGATGTCTTTCAGTAGATGAATAAATAAACTGTGGTACATCCAGACAATGGAATATTATTCAGTGCTAAAAAGAAATGAGCTATCAAGTCATGAAAAGACATGGAGGAAACTTAAATGCATATTACTAAGTTAAAGGAGCCAATATGAGAAGGCTATATGCTGTATGATTCTAACTATATGACGTTCTAAAAAAGGCAAAACTGTGAAGACTATAAAAAGATCAATGGTTCCCAGGGGTGGTGGGAAGAGATGAATAGGCAAAACACAGAAGGTTTTCAGGGCAGTGAAAATACTCTCTGTGATATTAAAATGATGGATACATGTCATTATACATTTGTCCAAACCCACTGAAGGTACACCACCAAGAGTGAACTGTTAGGTAAACTATGGACTCAGGGTGATTATGATGTGTCAATGTAGGTTCATCCTTGGTTAGAAAAAGAAAAAAAAGGTATCATTCTGGTGAGTGGTGAGTTGATAATAGTAGAATATGTGCATATGTGGGGACAGAGGGTATATTGGAAGTCTCTATACCTTACTCTCAATTTCTTGTAAACTTAAAACTGCTCTAAAAAATAAAGTCTTTTAAAAAATCATTTTGGTACTTGTATTTCTGGGTTTAATCTTCACTGACTCTACCCCTTTGGGATTATATCACTCATAAACTTGTCCTTGGTCACATATCCTTTCTTTTACCTTTTAGAAAATATCTTTTTAAATCTGAGCTCATCCGTCTAAAGAAGAACACATGACAATTAAATGCACTGCATGATTCTGGACTGGATCTTTTTGCTATAAAAATATTGGGACAATTGGTGAAACTTGAATGGGGTCTGAGCATTAGATGGTAGTAATGTGTCAGTGTTAACATCATCATTTTGATGGCTGTATAGCAGATATGTAGAAGAAGGTTTAATATGTATTTCTTTACAAAATACATATTAAAGTGTTCTTTGTACTGAACTTGCAACTCTTCTGAAAGTCTGAGACTGTTTTATGATTAAAAAAATGTACTGATGAACACAAGTTTGTAACGTGTACTCAAACAAAATTTGAGGGTATCCGCATTAGCTTCTTAAAATATCCCTTCACGCTTTTCTTCCCTAAAGGAAACATAATCATCAAATTGGAAATTCATTTTTAAGAGTTTCCCAATGGCTTTGATCCATATTCCCCTTTCAAGTTATATGTTATTTCCTTGCTTTTTGGAAATAATCTTTCCTTGTCTAACCATGCTGTTGCATTTTCAGATCCCATGTTCAATCTTGTGGCCTCAAATGCCCCACTCCCTACATATCAGCAACTATCTCTAGACCACTAGTTAAACAAAAGTCCAGCATGGCAGCTCCCCTATGTCTTCCCTAGGTACTGGGAAAGGAAATTATCAGGAGACGTAGGAAAATGTTTTTGGGTATTCTGTGCTTTTTATTTCTCCTTTTATCCTCACTCTTCACTGTTTTCCTCCTTCCTGACTGGGGCTTTCCATATACACATGTGCCTTCTTAATTTACAAGAACCTAGTCAATGTATCATCAAAATTCTTACAGATCACATGATTGAGGAAGTCGAAACTCAGAGGTTTACTTGAGTCAAAGAAGGTGTGATGGACTAGCCTGCTTAAGCCTCCATGATCTTCCAATCAAAGGGCTTAGGATAGTTTTGAGCAAGAGATTTTCTGACATTTCTTGCTCACTCTGAGTAATTATTCTCAGGACGGAAAATGGTTAGTGTCACAGTGTGTCCTATTCTTTCTTGGCTCCAGTTTCTGAAGAAATAGCTACTTCTTTTCATACCTTAGGAAGAAGAAATGAAGCCATGACTAGTCTTCGGTGTTCTCTGCCTCCCGCTCTCTCTGTCTATATATATATATACATATATTTTTTCTCTATGTATACCATTTCTTGCTATTTATATTTTCCTGATAACTCAGGAACCTAAGGGGAGACCCTGTAATCAGTTAATCTAAGAAATTATTTTCTGCCGTGTTTTGTGAAAAAAAAAAACAAAACTGCAACTCCATGTAGTTTCTACTTTGGCTTTACTTTATGTCATAGAAGAATCATTTTGATGTGTGTACTGAGAAGGCAAATAAGTTCCAAACACTGAAAGCAAAATTGCACAAAAAGGCTCTGACATCAAGCATTATACAAAGATCCAGGTTTTATAAAACTTTCTGTTGATCACGGGAATTACATGGTCGTTATTCTAGAAAGTGAAATTCCATTATACCAGGTCTACATGTAATGAGTGTTCCACAATAATAATGTGAGGTATTAATCAAATTGGAAAGCCCAGGCCAATGGCCTGTAAAGCAATTTCCCCCACATTTAACATCGTCCAACTTTAAAACGCATTTGTATTTACTTTAGGGCCTTAAAAAAAAAAACCTACTGGTGGTTTCTTTTTTCCCTAAGGTATGCTGTGTTGATATTTTTTTCATATATATAATGCACAGAACTAAGCAACCACGTTTACAAGACAGTAAAGAGGAACAAATTAATAAGTCAACTTTAAAAAAAAAACTTAACCACAATATGTTAAAGTTTAAAAGGGTCTCAGAGGGCAATGAGATAATCCAAAGATAGTGAGGCAATAAGCTAAAAGCAACCACTGTATAAAAGAGGCACTGACTGAATATTAACTAACAGAGGACTACCCTTTTGATGCAAGCTGGGGAGAAATGCCTCTCAGGCACTCTGTTATGAGATAGGGAAGTGCTATCAGAGCTTTCAACCGATCCGTAGTTCCTGGAAGCCTGACTTTCAAATTAGTTCTGATTGCCTCTCATGCTACTTACCAGCAAGTGACAACCTTTAACCCTTGCCATGCCATTACACAGTTTTTGAGTATGAGGGAGCGATCTAGTTGAGACAGAATTCCAGATCTAAATTCAGGTTCTCTTTGCAAAGGCTGAAGTGCTTATGATTTACCCTGGGCTTGAGTTGGAAAAATGTGCCCCTATGTCTAAAAGAAACTGCTAGTTGACCATCCATTTCTCCTTCCTAGATATCCACCTAGACTATCTTTCCTAGCTGTCCTTATAGGTGGGCACAGCCTTTGATTAATTTTTCTCCAGTAACGTGTGAGCAAAAGAGACATATGCCATTTCCAAGCTTGGCCCATAAAAGCCATCCCACACATAATCCTTCATGTCCTGTCCCCTTTCCTGTGTGGCCCTGGAAACTAAGAACAGAAAACGATGGAACCACAAGACGGAAGGAGTCCACGTATCCAAATCATCACAAAGAGTTAAACTGCCTAATGAGCAGCACTCTGAATGAGAAATACACTTTTTTGGTGTTAAGGGGCTCAGAGTTGGAGGTTTCTTTTCCAGCAGCTGGCATTACCTTAACTGATACACTACAGCTGTCATCATTATTTGCAGGGGATCAAAGGCAGAGGCATCTCTCACTACAGGGTTGTCAAGAGTCACAACCTTCCTAAGATTGAAACTGCCAGAGACTCGCATCATTAGGCAATGCCAGAGCAAGAGAAAGCTTTTCTTGTGCTGGCGTCCAAGGAGTAAACGGAATTCTGCACCAAGGAAGGAGATATAGTATAGGTCATCTGTCCTTTTCCACATCAGACACACCAGCAGGTCTATGCTCCCAGGAGAGCATAAATGCTGTACTACCTTCCTGTACTGAATGTGTACAACTAAGATAACAGATTTACTGGAATACAAACACACACACACACACACACACACACACACACACTGCCTTTCCAATCTTTTCATTACTTCCTTTCACATGGTATCAAACTTTCATTCACTCACTCTACAAAATATTCATTAAGTAATTAGGAAATGGAAAACATTTCATCAGAAGTGACATGCAAACCACTGCCTCCAGCTGTTGAATCAATTTACTGAGAAAAGATGAGAGCTACAAAATTCCTGGGTGTGAACCCTAGGCAAAAACTAAATTTTATAAAGCAGACCGAAATTTTGATATTCTGACTAAATGACAGACTATGTCAAATAATATTTCTATGTTTCTGAATGAGAAAATATACTGACTATATTCACAACCCATACATACAATATGGAAAGAGAGTTCTTCATTTCTGGTAGAAATGGATATCTGGTCCCAACATGACTTGAGCAATCAATAAATATTAGTATTTGTCAGGTAAGTATTCAGTGTAGGAAACACCAACAAAAATCTAGGGAAGTTCCCGCCCTATCTCACCAGAGCAACAAAATACCACTCAGCATGAGTTTCAGGCATCCAGGAAGCTTCAAGAAAAGATAGAATCCAACTGGACTTTGAATTACGGGTCTACATAGAGCAAACTGAGGACAGTATTTCAAGACGACAATGAAATTCCATGATACCAAATTGGTGGAAGAATCAGGAGAGTAGATCTCTATAGAAAATAGGGTAGTTCTTGGTTTGTACAAGGGGATCCTGTTAGAGACAGTCCATATTTGCTCTTGTTCATATTTCTGTTCATCCCCAGCATTTAGCTAGAAAGAGCATAGGCCCAGTAAATGCTATTGGAAGGGACAGACAGATGGATGGATGACAAATATTTGCAGCCAGCCATAGGCATTCCCTGCCCCCCACCCCAATCAGAGCAGTACAAGGCACCAAGTAAACCCAGAAATACCCTTCAGCATGGTCCAGCCCGGGCACTAAAATGGCTACACTGTTAGCACATTCTTAAATTCGAAAAGGACCTATTCCATTATCTAGCCAAACATATGTGTCTTTTAACCTGTACTAAGAATTCCCAGATTCTTTCTGTGAGATATATATATATATATATATATATATATGCCTTAGAAGCAAATCAGCATTGTTGCTTCTGAGAACTATGCACCCAATGTGGGTAAATAATTCACCTTAGTATAAATTATCTGCAGATAATAGGCCCAGTTCAATAAATAGGCTTCTTTTAAAAATTATACTATTTTATTAATCAGTGCGTTTGTTATGAGAATTTGTCAGAGTTGCCTCAGCCAAATTATCTTTGGCACATGGTATTTCAGACATGGAAATGATCTCCAGGAAAAATTCTGGAGAATCCATTAGGGCTTTAAAGTAGTTATCATGGTACTAAAACTATCAAAAAATGGTAAATTCTGCCATTTGCGTCATATCCAAAAACACAGTTTGGAGAAACTTTAAACAGGATTTTTAGCCCTAGCTACCTTGGGAAAAAAAAAATGCCCAACTTTAATGATTTAATCAAAGTGATTTTCAGACTTCTTCCAAATCTGAAGCAAAGGAAAATATGGACTTAAGTTTTATCATTGGAACATAGCATTTTGCAACGTGTTTAAAGTTTTGAGATTTGTTTCTATATTAGAGTTTCTAAATTGAATAGCTGGCCTCCAGAGAAATACAGAAAAATTTAAGTAGGGTCTTTTTCCAGATTAAGAAAAAAATTTAAATAGCTTCATGGATATATTAAAAGAAAAAGCCTTGCTTCCCTAGAGCTATATGGTAAAAATGCATTTTTATGAACTCAACTGACTTAGAAGAAAAGTCTTATGAACATTATATTTCATTTCTACAATTTCAGTTACTTCTCGTGTTATACAAATAAATTACTTTTACTAGGTTTAACAGATGTTTATATAATTTTTGATTATTTTTTAGTTTGAATGATTAGTAAACACGTTTCTGTGGATCAACATTATCTATATGTTTGTCATTTTAATGTTTGTGCACCATTCTCTGTATTAATGGACCACAGATTTTGTCATTCCCAAACTAGTGGGTGTTTTTATCCAACTAGTATCTAATTTAATTCTTTCTTAATTTGAGGTTTTTCATCTGTGTATGTTCCCCAAAGTATATATACCAAGTCAAAGTGTCATGACTCTTGTAACATTGCCAGGCTGTTCCCCACGAGGTAAAAATCAATGTAAAGTGCAGGTGGCAATGCCCACTGTATTTAATCAAATCTAAGATACCATCAGTTGTAAGGCACACAATTGTTTTCTATACCACTTAGAAAGTAAAAAAACAAACAAACAAAAAAGCTGCCAATTCAATGTTGACTAGTGTTACAATGCCATTTTTCATATGAGATATCCTGATCCCAAGAAATTAAAGTGTTAAGAAATGTGCATCTAACCATCATTTAAATGCAGAATTTTTTCAATGCTCCACTAATACTGGTTATATCAACATTTCTCTTCTGATAATTTAAATTTAATGTGTATATGATGCTCCTGAAATGTTTAAATTTACATTCTAACTACTACTAAAGTTGAGCATTTTTTTTCATGGGACAATTTCCGTATATGCAACTTGGGTTTTCATACCCATTTATTAGCAGGGGGAGACTTTCATGAATGTCTGTATATACATTAGAGAATTGAGAGCATTTAGCAGATATGCTGGACACAAACTGAGCTTCTCCCACCCTGTGCTGTTTCTTTGCCTTTTGTGCTTGCTGTATTACATTTTCAAGAGTGAAAGCTATTTAATTTTATACATTTAACTTGTTCTGTAACCAAAATATCCATTTTGTCAATAATAAGAAATGCATCTCATCTTTGAATAGCAATAAAAACATGATATGTCATTTTCTACCTTTATATATGTTATTTTATATTAACCCTTCATTCCAAATCAAAAATATTGTAGTGTATAGTTTGGGATTTGGCTTGTGTTTTCATTAATGAGTCGCCATACTGCCTTGCAGTTTTCCCAACCAGATATGTTAAATTTGTGTTCCTTTCCCCATAACTCAGTTGCCTCTAGCTTTTCACATATATATTTCTTCTTATTTTTATTGGAGTATAGTTGCTCCACAATGTTGTGTTAGTTTCTGCTGTACAGCAGAGTGAATCAGCTATACGTATATGTATATCCCCTCCTTTTTGGATTTCCTGCCTATTTAGGTCACCACAGAGCACTGAGTAGAGTTCCCTGTGCTATACAGTAGGTTCTCATTAGTTATCTATCTTATACATAGTAGTGTATATATGTCAGTCCCAATCCCCCAATTCATCCCACCCCCGCTTTCCCCCTTGGTATCCATAAGTTTGTTCTCTACATCTGTGACTCTATTTCTGCTGTGCAAACAAGTACATCTGTACCATTTTTCTAGGTTCCACATATAAGCGATATCATATGATATTTGTTTTGCCCTTTCTGACTTACTTCATTCTGTATGACAGTCTGTAGGTCCATCCATGTCTCTGGAAATGGCACTATCACATTTATATTTCTTATAAGTTATAGAGGTATAGAAATTATATGGTTTACATGTGGTTTACTATGCATACCATAATCTCATACAATATCAATAGCTCTTTGTGATAAGGCAGAAATCCCCCATTTTGCAAATGAAAAAACTTAAATAATTCAGAAATACTAAATAAA
The DNA here is from genome assembly GCF_000442215.2 of Lipotes vexillifer. Classification (NCBI taxonomy): domain Eukaryota; kingdom Metazoa; phylum Chordata; class Mammalia; order Artiodactyla; family Lipotidae; genus Lipotes; species Lipotes vexillifer. The sequence continues at coordinate 39,483 of NW_006772709.1, read as the reverse complement.
ATGCCTGAAGTTATACCATCAGTGCACCTTAGAGCCATGACAAGAACCATGGTTCTTGTCCTGATTCAGAATCTTTCCATTACCCCACGCTGACAAATATAGTGATTTGAGTATTTTTCAGGAAGCTCTATTCCACTCTGTCATTCAATGATTCTATAGCTAGCTCAGTACCAGTCAGTTCTCATATGTGTCTATTTAGAATACATTCTGAGGTTTGAACAAATTTGTTATACCTGATGGGGACCACCCACCATCATTACGTTTTTGAAAATATTTATTAGTATTATGAGCGATATAGCCTTCCAGATGAAAATCACTACTATTTCTTTCAAAATGTATTAATTATACTACAAAGGTATTAGATTATATTAAATCTATAAAATAGCTTAGGAAAACTGCTATCTCCATTCTAGTTATGTCATCTTATCTGTACATCTTTCTTCATTCTCCCGTAATTTTTATTATATTCTGTAATAAATTCCATGTGCCCTGAATTATATTAATACAAAATTATTTTAACGTTATTGTGACTAGATTCTGTATTCATTGCATCTTCAGGCTGTCTTTCATTAATGTATCAGTGTGAAACGAATATCTGTGAATTCATTTTATAGCCTGCAACTTTCCTACACCAGCTTACTCCCTCATAATTTCTCTGGTTAATACCCTAAGACAGTCTTAGCAGATAATTTGTTCCTTTGAGAAAACAGGATAAATCTGTTACCCTTTTATAGATGTAACTTTATGGGGTTTTTTGCTTTTGGGGTGTTTTTTTTTTGGCTGCACTGCATGGCTTGCAGGATCTCAGTTCCCTGACCAGGAATTGAACCCAGGCCACAGCGTGAAAGCCTGGAATCCTAACCACCAGGCCACCAGGGAATTCCCTATAACTACCAGCATTTCTAATACTACGTCTAATGAGGGTTGTTTCAAAGAGCGATCTCAAAGTTTTCTCTTTTTAAGCAATAATTCCATTGTTTTCTATGTTCTTTAGTTTTAAATAAAATCTGTTGATATTTGATTTTTAGTTTAAATTAATAATATTTTCTCATATGACTTCTTGGCATCTACTGAAATAATGTGATTTTTTTACCTTTTAATGCATCATAAACTATAAAGATAAACCATAAAGCATGCCTGGGTTCATTCATGTATTCATTCAACAAACTTTTCTTGAGATCTGTCGTTGGCACTGTAGAGATACACTGGTGAGCAAAGCAGATGAAGTCCTTGCTCTCATTAAGCTTAATTTTCACTAGGATGGTAACTACTAAGTTCAAATGGAAAATAATTCTAATTCTAAAATTATTCTATAACATATTCTGTATGCTAAAACTGTACTGAAGAATTCTGGATCCATGGTAGGGAAGAGAAGAATTAACAACAGGTCCGTAACTTGATTCCTTCCTCCTTAGGGGACACCTAAACCCATTTTGATCTCAACCAAACTTCTTTATAAATATACAAATGCAATTTACTATCTAGAAGACAAGTACTGGAAGAGTTTAGTTTATCTAAGGAGTCCTTTTCCCAGGGTGTGAATTCTGTATTATAAACAACTCTGCAGCTTATGGATAAATAAGCTGATTGGAGAATGGAAATCAGTTACCTAGGCAGTTTGGCTACATGGGTAGCAAGGCCTAAAAATGAGAGACCCCCAATCTCAGTGGATTTCCTGGACTAACTTTTACTACTCACAGTTATTCCTCATTATCCCCACCACAAGCATTCTGACATGGAAAAGGGATTAGGAAGCCGCAGCTCATGGATTTGGGCATCCTAGATATCAATGCGGTATTTGCTGAGGCTCTTTTCACATATCCTTTGCTAATCGTTGGCAAATCATACGTCTGGGTAAGATTTCTGTCTCGCGTGAATCTGACTGACAATTTAGTCCTGAATGTAGTACGAAGTAAAATGTGTAATTCTGGGTTTTTCCCATCCCCTTTCTGCAGATATAGCCCCATCTGGTTCCTAACCAAGACGACGGTAACCAGTGCAGTTCAACAGACATATCAAGTGTCTGGGTGTGTGACAGGCGCTGACTTGGCACTGAAAACACAAAGGCAAATCAATTCTATTTCTGGCCTTTATTCAGTTATAGTCCAGGGAGTCAGGAGAATCAGGCCCTTGAAAGCTGGAGAATGAAATCTGTCTTGCTGACATGAGTCCGGTATGAGGTGTGCCTAAGATGTATGCTCATGGTCCAGACACTCAGTAAACTGCAGCTTTCTTTGAAACTTATTCCTACCACCACCACCGTCTCCACCATTTGTGTAACAGAGATCCTGGCGTGATTTATGTCTCTGGACTCTCTTCCTTAATGAAACAGGAGTATTATCCAGGACTGGATATCTGCTACAGGCCTTGCAGAAGCTGTCAGTAGCCCCAGAGCCTACCTTGGGGACCTCCTACCATGAGTTCCTATACAAACTGCTTCCTGTGTCTCTGCCTGCAGGCATCCTCTGGCTATAGGGGTCTGTTGCATCTGCCCCTGGGGCAGCCCAGAAGTGTATCATTACAAGATATACCTCAACCAATGAGGGATGAGAGTAGCTGGAATAAATACCCCAGCTTCCTCACCCCTTGGTAGGGCCATCAATTTTGAAGCACGTTCCCCCTGTTCTCTCAGAGCACCCCATCTCACCAGAGTCTGAGTCCAATTGACCACTGGCTTTCCATTTTATTGAATTTCTTCCTTTCCCTCATTTCCTCAGTCTCTCACCTCACCAAACTTCTTGGGATCAACTCCCAGATAAACTACGTGCACATGTAGCCTCATCTCAGGGTCTGTTTTGGAAGAATCCAAACTAAGGTAAAAGGAATTTTTTGCAATTTTCTTAGCTGTGATAACCATCTCTCGCCAGGGTTAGACCCCATCCCAGGCCCCTTAGCCAACAGCCAAACATCTGCTAATCAGGACAAACAGACCGGCTATAATGTCCCCTGTTCTCCTCAATAGATTAATTTGGGCATTTAGATCAGACTCTTATACCACAGCTTCTTTAGGTAACGTACATTAGACTAATGATCAACAGATGTCAAGACCATTTCTAAAGCCAGATGCATTAGCCCCAGTACCCCTCTGCAAGGTTCCTCCACAACTCACTTCAACAAGCAGCAGACCTGTATTTTTAGCATTTTGAGCAGTACATTATTTATATCTGTCGATTCTTTGTCTCCTTTATTTACGTAATAATTTTGAGGGTGCAGACCATTTTGTATTTAGTGCCTGACACAAAGTGGCATTCAAAAAAGTTTATGTATAAATTAATGAATAAATAGCCAATAACTCACTAGACATGGCCAAACAGACGGTCCATTTGGCTTTTCAAGCTCAGCATATTAAAAACGGAATTCATAAATATTTGCAAATGAAGCAACTGACAAAGGATTAATCTCCCAAATATACAAGCAGCTCATGCAGCTCAATATCAAAAAGACAAATAACCCAATCTAAAAATGGGCAGAAGACCTAAATAGACATTTCTCCAAAGAAGATATACAGATTGCCAAGAAACAAAAGGATGCTCAACATCACTAAGCATCAGAGAAATGCAAATCAAAACTACAATGAGCTATCACCTCACACCGGTCAGAATGGCCATCAAAAAATCTACAAACAACAAAGGCTGGAGAGGGCGTGGAGAAAAGGGAACCCTATCACACTGTTAGTGGGAATGTAAATTGATACAGCCACTATGGAGAACAATATGGAGGTTCCTTAAAAAACTACAAATAGAACTACCATACGACCCAGCAATCCCACTACTGGGCATATACCCTGAGAAAACCATAATTCAAGAAGAGTCATGGAGTACAATGTTCATTGCAGCTCTATTTACAATAGCCAGGACATGGAAGCAACCTAAATGTCCATCGACAGATGAATGGATAAAGAAGATATGGCACATATATACAATGGAGTATTACTCAGCCATAAAAGGAAATGAAACTGAGTTATTTGTAGTGAGGTGGATGGACCTAGAGTCTGCCATACAGAGTGACTAAGTCAGAAAGAGAAAAACAAATACTGTATACTGACACATATATATGGAATCTAAAAAAATAAATGGTTCTGAAGAACCTAGGGGCAGGACAGGAATAAAGATGCAGACGTAGGGAATGGACTTGAGGACACAGGGAGGGGGAAGGGTAAGCTGGGACGAAGTGAGAGTAGCATTGACATATATACACTACCAAATGTAAAACAGATAGCTAGTGGGAATCAGCCACATAGCACAGGGAGATCAGTTCACTGCTTTGTGACCACCTAGAGGGGTGGGATCGGGAGGGTGGGAGGGAGACACAAGAGGGAGGGGATATGGGGATATATGTATACACATAGCTGATTCACTTTTTTATACAGCAGAAACTAACACAACATTGTAAAGCAATTACCCTCCAATAAAGATGTTAAAAAAATAAAAAATATATTACATCTAATAAAACCTTAATCTTTGATTATCTCAATTTTAATAAAAGGAGAAAACAAAAACAAAAAAATTAATTCATCATCTCTCACCCCCCCCAACTTTCTGCCCTTTGTTTTACTTCATACCTCAGGTATTATCATTGTTTTTATCTTATTGATGTATGTTGAAAGTGTCTATAATATGGAAATTATTCCTTAAAGATTTGGTAGAACTTGTATGCAAACTATATGGATCTGGTGGCTGTTTTAGGGGTAGATCTTTGACAAATTCTTTAATTATTTTCTATGGCATTATACTACTATTACACTATTTATATGTTTTTATTTGTGATTTTATTAACTTATGTTTTTAATTAATTGAGCCAACAATATATATATTTTTTTCTAATTTTGCTCATAAAGTATCTACTGGTTATCAATCCTTTCATAGTTTTTTCTTTTATTTATTTTAGTGTAAATTTAACCTTTTATTTTTTATTCATTTTGATTTTTATGTGTTATAGCCTAAATTTGGGGGTTTTAAAAAATTAATGTGCATATTCAAAAAGAAAGGAATAACTCTACTTAATCTTTTGGCTGAAACACATTAATTTTGATGTTACATTTTCATTTTTTATTGCTAGTACTATACTAGACTTCCTTCCTGCTCAAAGAATTATTTATAGAATATTCTATTTCTATATGGGTGCCCTATTTTACAACTTAAAATTTTTTTTACTTATCACCTTAAAATGTGGTAGATGAGCTCAGCATCTTTGTGTCCACACATGTAATTTTCTTCCACAAGAAAAGTTATGTAGACTTTAAAAAATATATTTTCTATTCAGTAACAGTTTTCTTCTTTTTCTTTTTTTGCATTGTTGAATAACGTAATTTCTAGCTTGAGTCTTTATTTTCTAAGTTTGTTCTATTCTGATGTAAACATACAAACCAATTGCGGGTGACGGCTCCCGAGGTCCAGGGTTAGACAGGAGGAGTAATACCACACTGAGGTGAATCTGTGGGTATAGTGTCAAGTGACAGTACAGTGGCTAAAAAATATAGAAGTCAAAGAGGAAAGTGAAATGTGAGCAGGATGGAACTCGGATGACAATCAGAATTCCCTGCATATAGAAGCCAAGATTTTTGTTTTGATTTTTAGATGATTGTGGTACGATAACTGTTATACATGAACTGAATATTTAGGTTTGGATTGCTTAATTTATCTTTTATTGTGGTAATCAATTTGCTTGTAAAATTTACCTTCTCTAATGCCAAACTAACAACTCCTAGTCTCATATTCTGCATTAATAGAATAGACCTCAGATGATCCAATTATTTGTCTGTAAATGCATCTTAGTTTCGTATGCCTTGTTTTGATTCAATATCTTAATATAGCTGTTGACCTTTCTTGTTCACATTTAATGTTATGATTGATTTTTATTATTCTCTAGCATTTTTTATGTTTTTATTGACTTGCTCTTGCTCTTTGAATTAATCTGTTTCTGTAGATGACTTCAAAATCCTTAGGCTGAGTCAGAAGATAATTTGATCCAGTTTTCTAACATCATTATACCCACTAACATTTGTCTGAAGCTTTACATTTCATAAACTATTTTATGAAGCATTATTGTATGCATGCTAATTCAATTACTTCCAATATTCCCCAACAGAAATACCAATTGCCATTCCCAACACTTTCCCTGTCTTAATTTTGTATCTGAGTAACCAGGAAATATCATTAATTGTGGGTGGGCCTCATCCAATCAACTGAAGATCTGAGTAGAACAAAAAGCTGAGTAAGAGGAAACTCCTCCTGCCTGACTGCTCAGAGCCAGAACACCGATTCTCTCCTGCCTTTGGACTTAAACTGAAACATCTCTTCCCAGATCTCAAGTCTGCCAGCATTTGGACTGAACAACATCAACTCTTGCCAACTGCACATCTTGGGATTTGTCAGCTTCCATAGTCGTGTAATCCAATTCCTTCCTTATAATCAATCTGTCTATATTTTTTCATTCTCTGATGAATACAACAGTCACAAAGTGAAAATTACTTTTTCTCAGACAATCCTGAGTTAATTGGGTTATTGTTGAGAATGATATCTGCCATATTGTTTAAACATCAGAAGAATCTCAACTGCTGTCCATTCTGTTAGCAGTAATGACAAAGCTTCTTCCTAGATCTTAACTATTTCCTGCTGTTTTTCCCTCAGTAGAAAAGAAGGCCTCTGTTCCGTGGGAGATTCTGTTATATTCCTAATGACCATTAATAAATCCTCCCCAAGTGTTGTCTCCTTTATTCTGAAGAATTTCACTTTCTTCATCCTCTCCTCATGGGTTTTAACTTTATTAGCCTTAATATGAACCCTCTCAATGCTCTCCCTCTCCTGAATGCTGTGTAAGTAATGAATTGCACAGCACTCAACTAAGCACACTTTAATCGAAGGATCTCCCAATATTGTGGTCAGTTTGTTACCTGTTACGGCCCAGGTATTATTTCTGGATTTCCTTACATCTAGAGGGAAGTTCCCTGCTCTCTCTCTCTCTTTCTCTCTGGGCCTATTTTATTCCTTTCCTGGTTGTCCTTTCCTCCAACTTCTTCTCTGTCATACCAGCTTCACTTTAAATTCTGGTATCTGTGTCTATATGCACCAACTCACCCATTATTACAGTCAACCATTTAATACGTAAAAAATCCAATGGAGTCAGGGCTTCCCTGGTGGCGCAGTGGTTTAGAGTCCGCCTGCCGATGCAGGGGATATGGGATCGTGCCCCAGTCCGGGAGGGTCCCACCTGCCGCGGAGCGGCTGGGCCCGTGAGCCATGGCCGCTGAGCCTGCGCGTCCAGAGCCTGTGCTCCGCAGCAGGAGAGGCCACAGCAGTGAGAGGCCCGTGTACCGCAAAAAAAAGAAAAAAAGAATCCAATGGAGTCAAACTAGTCAGAACTAGTTGGGACACAACTGGCCAATGTATAGAGTTACCTACAGACTTTGTCGGAGGTTTCTGCTCACTCTCACCTTCCCATCCAGCTTATTTTCCATTGCCCTTTTAAGAAACATCGTCTAATTCAAAGAGTCATGTACCAAAATGTTCATGGCAGCTCTATTTACAGTAGCCCAGAGATGGCGACAACCTAAGTGCCCATCATCGGATGAATGGATAAAGAAGATGTGGCACATATATACAATGGAATATTACTCAGCCATAAAAAGAAACGAAATTGAGCTATTTGTAATGAGGTGGATAGACCTAGAGTCTGTCATACAGAGTGAAGCAAGTCAGAAAGAAAAAGACAAATACTGTATGCTAACACATATATATGGAATTTAAGGAAAAAAATGTCATGAAGAACCTAGGGCTAAGACAGGAATAAAGACACAGACCTACTGGAGAACTTGAGGATATGGGGGAGGGGGAAGGATGAGCTGTGACAGGGCGAGAGAGAGGCATGGACATGTATACACTACCAAACGTAAAATAGCTAGCTAGTGGGAAGCAGCCGCACAGCACAGGGATATCGGCTCGGTGCTTTGTGACCGCCTGGAAGGGTGGGATAGGGAGGGTGGGAGGGAGGGAGACGCAAGAGGGAAGAGATATGGGAACATATGTATATGTATAACTGATTCACTTTGTTATAAAGCAGAAACTAACACACCATTGTAAAGCAATTATACCCCAATAAAGATGTTAAAAAAATAAAATAAAAATAAAAAAAAGAAACATCGTCTACTCCATCAGAAGTCACAGGTGAAGATATCAAATAACTTATATCCCCAAACCTACAATTAAAGGATATCACTTAACAATCCTTCTAGGGAATAGTAGTGCATTAATAAGTCCCTATCTGAAGTACATTCTTCAGGAAAATGGGTGCCAGTTCATAGTCATCTAGCACACACAATGTCACCTCCATTTCTATGAGCTTTCCTTCAGTCAACTGAAATTACCCTTTTCGTCTCTAATTTACCAAGCCATCTCTCTGTCACAGAAAGAAATTAGGTTTGTGAGTGCTTACTTGTCCTGAAGTCATGCTAGTTACTCATCAATATACTCCATATTTCAGGGTGCATAAAATATGATCCTATGGTGAAGCATTCCCTTATTTTGGCATAGAAAAAAGCTAATTTATTGATTGCTGGTTTCCTTTTAAGTACTGGTACTATTAGAATATTTTTCATCTGTATTTGTATACTTTGTGAGTTCTCAAAATTAATCTAAGCCTTGAGCCCACTTATTTTAGGAAGAAAAGAAAGTACCTCACTTTAATCTGATTCTGGGTTTCCTATATTGCGAAGCAGATGAGCTTAAAAGAACTGGGGAAAGGGCTGTTGTTGCTGATATAAACAGCTGGTTCTGTACTGTAATTCTTAAGATATTTTTCTAGAACAGGCAGCTATTTCAGCCAATGTTTCCTTAATGGAAGAATTCCTAACAAAAATTGTGTGTTCACCATGCATGTTATCTTAAAGCTGCAGTCCCTTTTCAGTGGCAAAGGAATTTTGGATTTTGTTTATTCCTTTTTGATTTTGGAAAAATAGTATGTGTACTTGGTAAAAACTAATCTGAAGGATTTATTATGAAAAACAACAATCCCTCCTACCCTCTGCCACACACATACATCAGTCCAACTCTCCAGAAGCAAACTATTTGTAATAGATTTAATTTTTACTTTTCCTGGTAATTATCTTCCCAAATCTATATAAAATTTATTTCACTCTATCCTCCTTCCCATTTTGGGTAGTATTAATTTTAGTCATCTTGGTAGGGTATACCATTCTAAGTTTAAAATGGTTTTCTCTTTGATTCCTCTCTCCATTGTCTCTTATCTTCTAGAATGCTAAAGAGAAATCTGATGTAAATCTGATTCTACAAAGTTTGGCAGGTAAACTCCCACCCCTGCCCTCAGAGCTTTTATGATCTTTTATCAGCTGTGTCCTAACATTTTATAAGGTGTCTATCTTTGTCTTTTTCTATTCCTTTACTCCATAATTCATTGGATCCCTTCAGTATGAGTAACATTTCTTTTTTCATCTTTAGAAAATGTACTTCTGTCTTCAATGATTTCTTCCCTTTTGTTTTCCATTATCTTTCTAGAACTCCTATTAGCCAAATGTTAGCCCTCCCGGATGGATCCTTTGTGTTATTTTTTCTCTCTTATTTTCTACCAATTTTCTGTCTATTCTCAGAGTTGTCCTTGACTTCATGTTCTAAAACTTCTATTTAAAATTACATTTTAGCAAATCATATGCTTAATTCCCAAGAGCTCACTCTTTAACTTTCTTTTTCCTATTTTTCTGCTCTTGTGTTATAGTCAGTATCTTCTCATCACTCTGAAGATACCAACTTTTTGTTGTGTTATTCTGTTTCCAAAACTATCACTTTCTTCTAGGGTCAAATGGCCTTTTTATCTCATATCTGTTGCTGTTTTTGTTACGTGCCTGGTGGTCTTTGGTTATCTTTCATAATTAAAATCAAGTGCTGGTCTACATGTAGATCTTATCTTGCTAAACTTCTCCTTGGATAAACAACTCTTTGTACATAGTTGGGGCTTACTAACTGGTAGACTTCATTTTAGAAGGCTCACGAATTCAAGAATGAAGATACCAGCATCTACCACAGTAGTCCAACTTCTTCCCAAGCAATTTATTCATTTTCCTTAAATAAAAGCCTTTCAAGTCTTTGTGGTCTGTTTATATGTTTTTGTTTGGTGTGTTTTCATTTTTGTCTGAGAGTGAAATGCTGGGTGACCTATTCTCTGCCTATTGAGCATTCTGAAGGGGGCGTATTGGATTATGGGGAGCCAATTAATGTTTCATGTAATCACCTCCTGCATGCTCTTCCCCCTTTTTAAATTACCCTTCCAACTTCCACTGTCCATTGTTGCTGCTAACTTTGAGCCTGGAGCTGTCCTAGGATCATTTGAGAAAATGATGCAGATCTCTTCCACATTTCCTAGCCTGCTGTTTCCCATTTTGTTTTATCCACCAACAGCCATAAATCCTCTTTCTTGGAATGGCATACATTTCTTCTGGAAATTTGAGATTCTCTTCTATATCTGGGTTGTTTTTTTTTTGCTTGTTTTTGTTTTTGTTTTTTTTTTTGCGGTACGCGGGCCTCCCACTGCTGCGGCCCCTCCCATTGCGGAGCACAGGCTGGGTTTTTTTTTTAAACCATCTTTTTATTGCCTTCTCAGCATGGAGGAAAGAAAACCACAAGGGCCTGGTTTGCCTTCTTCAACCGGAAGCCAGAAAAACTTACTCTGTTGTTCTTTCAATTATAAAATAGCATTAATCTATACCAGCGATTGTCAAAGCATGGTCCCTAGAACGTGGACATCAGCATCACCTGGAAACATGTTAGAAATGCAAATTCTCTGGCACTACTGAATCAGAAACTCTGGGGTGGGGCCCAGCATTCTGTGTTATAACAAGGCCTCCAGATGATTTATTGCATGATCACATTTGTGAATCTCTGCACGACACACATGCTCATGTGTTTCCCTACGGCTAAGGACACCGATTTGCAGTTTCAATGGCCAGGGCCTCTCAGATCCAGCGTGATTCCCAACAGTTAAATCCCTTTTCCATTTTCAGCTAAGGGCCATTGATTCTCATATGAGGGCTAAGATGTTCCCCCGAGACTTAGGTGCAAAAAGTATTACAGCCGACAGGTTCAGCTGTGATATTGGAATCAAGTCTAGAGCTCTTTGATTCACCTTGTCTCAGTTCCCGTATTAACATCTCATATCCATTATATGGACATCTGCCTTCATCCCTGTTTTGATGATCCTTCTAATATCCAAGAGACTGTCCTCCTAACTCCCACCCCACTGACTTCGGCTACTCCTGGCATAAAATTCAGCAAATTGGCTGGAAACCTGTACCCTGCTTGACTTTCTCTCTCTTTCTGGATTCTCTATTACAATGTTCTGCCCGCTTTGCAGACACCTTAGATACTGTGTTTTCCGGCAGTACCGTAGGGTATCTTCTATTGGCACTTATCCTTGGGTCTGACAACTCAGACCTGATGGTGATCCAATATGTAACCACAAAGGAGAAGTCAACCAGTAAACTTGGTCGCATTTACTCTGCACCCTAATCAAAGAAGCTGACTGGTCACTCACAAAATCGACTGGCAACTGACACAGGCAATTATGTGTGGCATGCCATTTTTAGAGTGTCAGCTGTGAGAACATTTAGACTGAATCTAAAGAGGAAAAGTGCATGTGCTAGGTGACCTGCAGAACAGCCTGCTGGGGAAGACTAAATAAAGGGAGTACTGACCATTTGGTGCCAGGAAATGACACCTTGGCTTCCTTCATGGGAATTTCTCTGATTTGCTTCGATGGAGGTCACCCTTCTCCATCTATAGTGACCTCAGCAGGGATCCATACAGTGTAAAGCAAACAGCAATGAGCAATCATCTCACTCCAGCAAAACAATGGGAAAGAGCTTGGGAGATGAGGAAAGGAAACCTATGGGATAACTTGCAGGCTTCTTGAAACCTACCAAAACCATGACCAGCAGGTCACCTAACAAATGCACTTTTCCACTCAACCTGTCCCTCCCACCTTGGATCCCAAACCTGCAGAGGTGTCTTCTTGTTCAATTCACATTCTGTTCCTGGTTGTACTTATGGAACAAACAAACAAAAATAAAATGAATTCCTAATTCTAAGGCATGCAATCTAAACAAAAAAAGGGTCTTCTGTGCCTTAAGAAAAAAAATTCGATGAAGCCCTCATTTCTAAATCAATTAATAGTATAATGAACATTATGGATAAAAATCCTTGATTCAGATTTTGTATAATTTATTCACTGAAGTGATAGATGGACAACTGAAATAATGTTTTTGCAAATAAAATTTCCAAATTGTTTGCTAAAACACTCAATATCAGTAACATATTAAGGTGCCAGAAAAAAATAATATGAGACAGAGGGATAATATACCATTCAATTTGATGAATTTTTGGCAATGTGACAATGGCCTAGAGAAATCTGGTATGTGGAATAAATCTGACAAGTGGCAATACTTAAATAAAAATTAAAACAATAATTTATTGAGTGGTTTATTCTTAGAAGGCATTGTGCTAGGTACTGGGGAGTTATAAAAGTGAATATATTTTTATCTTGAATGAGATCACTGAACTACTTCTGAAGAAAAATATATATGAACACATGGAAGAGAATCCATAAAGCATTTGGTTGCTGGCTGTGTTTTACACAATTCCCTTTGCCCCCATGCATAACTTCCTCAATACTCATTCATTCAAAGAGAGTCATGTGAATGTGGTGAAAGTGGTGTTAAGTAATACTTTTCAGTGCACCTCACCTGACCATCCAGCTAATACTTAAATGGTTTGCATTTTTAATTCTTGTCTGCAATAACATTAGAAAAACTTAGAAGATTGCAAACTAGTATAGATCTCTTTCTTGTTTGTTTTTTCTATTCTTAGTATTTTGTGTATAGAAATAGAAGGAAAATAAGAAATAAAATCACCATAATTCTGGACACTAATTTTTTTTGGCTGTGCGACATGTGGGATCTTAGTTCCCCAACCAGGGATCAAACCCGCGCCCCCTGCATTGGAAGCTTGGAGTCTTAACCACTGGACTTCCAGGGAAGTCCCTGGACACTAATTTTTATTGCAACATTTCTTACGAGAAAGCATAGCTAATCATTGGAATTACAGCAACATACTGATCTTCAACCCCCAAAGTTATTGAGCATTTCACAGGACTTGTATAACATAGGTATACAAGGCCACTACATACTGCTGTATAAGTGGTGCACTATGCAAATCTAGGGTACAGCACTTACATAGTCTAGAATGTGAATGGGAAGCCTTTGGAATCATGCATTTCTGTACTCCTGAAAGTTGCTTAACTTCATAAAGGTAATTTGGACTCAAATGTGAGTATGTGATCTTAACAGAATGCCTGACCACTACATTATGTTCATCCATATGCCTGAAAAGGCAACATCAAATAGCATTATTTTCATTCCATCAAATACCATCATAACTTGCTGCTGTTCAAATGGCAATTCCCTGTTTGAAACACTCAATACTTCAGTCTCCCATCCTCCAGCTACCTTATCGTGGAAGACAGATTGAAAAGAGCCATGTGACTCAAATGGTATGCTTGGCTTAACTCTAGCACAATTAGAGACGATGGATCTATTACTATTTCATTAAAACAGACAACCATTATTTATAGCCATAGTCTACTTCATGCCTGGAAGGAAGATAACACAATGTGTAGTATGATGAAGAGGAAGATTCCCTTCATAAACACCATCTCATATTCCAAGAAAACAAAAGTATGCTCCAGGCATTTCCAGGAAGTGGATGCAAAGTTATGCCATACACATACTGAAGGTGAGTTTGGCGAAGATGATCTTTTAAATTTGTTTCCCATGACTAGTAGTACTGTTTTATAATCTCTCAATCCCTGTCCTCTTTTGACAGTCAACTTCTGAATGACAATGAGAGGAGCATTAGCACAGATGCAAAACACTGTTCAATCCATGTGTTTTCCCCTGATTTCTGAAGTGGCATTTAAAGCCAGTATTCTAATCACAAGCAAGAGTCAGAGAGCTGGAAGATGGTTCCAAGTAGGCTTGAGAGACTGATTTTATTTCTACCCTTTGATAAGATAGCAACCCAACAGTTTTCTGTTCTTCTCACCAAGAATCATAATCTGCTAACCCAGTGAAAGCCTTTGAAACATGGTCATCTCCATGGAACATGCCAAGGGGAAATGACACAGGTCATAAGTCCATCCAGCAATTGCCCTGGCCAAGCCTAAATTGGGGCATTTTGCACAAGTATAATATTTAGCCCTGCCCTGTCTTTCTTTGGTCCTATCCCTATGAACTCTCAAAATACATAAATAGCTGGAGGAATCAAAGTTCTTAAGGGAATAACAACTCTCCAAGTCTACCTCAAAAATTCATGATCAGGGTTATCTGACCACAGTCTTCAGTTACATCACAAAAATGAAATGGTCTAAGAGACAACAATGTGGACTGTTGGGAAGTAAAGGAAGCTCAGCAATGAATAGTGACCACTAAGGAGGCTCAAAGAAAGCAACTGGGACAAGCCACATGGAAACCCTGTCAAAATGAAATGACTTGGTGTCTTGGAAAGAGGGGTGGGCTTAATGATGGAGTAATTTGTTACAAATACCAGGTCTGCTACTTATTACGTGGATGCCCTTGAGCGACCACTAAAACTCTGAGACTCAGTTTCCTCAGCTGTAAAATTGGGATGATAACTTTTGTCCTGCTAGCTCCAGGATAGCAGGGTTATTGAGAGAAAAATTAGACAATAAATGTGAATGTATTTTGTGAACAACCAAGAACTATACAAAACTAAGGCATTCATTTTTCTGAGAGACACTGGTCACAGGACAAGAAAAAAGTCCCTGAAGTGCAATAATAATAAAAAGAGATAATAAAAAAAGAAAAAAAGTTTAAAGAAAAATCATTGTTACTAAGCATTCCCAGCCCAAGATGTATGGTGAGTACCTACATATCTTCAGTCGCAATGGAGTTAATACAAAAACTTTATAGAAATCATTTTCTCTTAGCATGTGTAAGTTTTTTACTCACTAATGTTTAAAAGAAGCTATCATGTATTAAATGGTACAGATGAACCCATTTGCAAGGCAGAAATAGAGACACAGATGTAGAGAACAAACGTATGGACACCAAGCGGGGAAAGCGGGAGGGGGGG
>NW_006772709.1:0-24295 GCF_000442215.2 Lipotes vexillifer | reverse complement strand
GAATATTACTCAGCCATAAAAAGGAACGAAATTGGGTCATTTGTAGAGACGTGGATGGATCTAGAGACTGTCATACAGAGTGAAGTAAGTCAGAAAGAGAAAAACAAATATCGTATATTCACGCATATATGTGGAACCTAGAAAAATGGTGAAGATGAACTGGTTTGCAGAGCAGAAATAGAGACACAGATGTTAGAGAACAAATGTATGGACACCAAGCGGGGAAAGTGGCAGGGGGTGGTGGTGGTGGTGGGATAAATTGGGAGACTGGGATTGACATGTATACACTAATATGTATAAAACAGATAATAAGAACCTGCTGTATAGCACAGGGAACTCCACTTCGCTATACAATAGAAACTAACATAACATTGTGAAACAACTATACCCCAATTTTTTTAAAAAGTCTATCTGTAGAGGAGACTGCCCATCTATTCTCCTCCTCCCTCATAACAAATCTTGTATTATAAACTGTAGCCTTCCTCACTCCCTCCTTTTCCCTTCCCTCCATCTCTCCATACCTCCCTCTCTTTCTCCCTTCCTATATTGCTACAATCTTCAACCTACTATAAACAGTGATAGCCAATGAGATGGAAGCAGAAGTCTGTAGGCGGAGCTTCTAGGAACCCTTTAAAGGGGCCTGATTGAAGTGGTGGCACATATCTTTCCTTCTGCCTCTGTCTGGAATATGGTTGTAAAGACTGAAATTGAAACAGCCGTCTTTTGCAGATGGAAGCAAAGAACTAAGGTGGCAAGGAGAAACCAGCACACCTGCCCTGGAATGCAACCCCCAAGCTCCTATTTTCACTATTATTATAGTGATAATATACTACCAGACTTTATTATATAATAAAGGTTTAAAATTCTTTAATCGGGTCCTATTTTATAAAGCTGAACTTGAGTTAAATAAGATATCACATCATTACTTCCAAGGCTATTTCACATCAAACTCCCTGTCCCACTATCTTCATTAACATCCATAAGTGTAGTTTTTTCTATTTTTTTAAATATTCCAGGCAAAGCCAGAACACATTCTATTGGTATCTACAGGAATTAATGTTGCCAGAACAGCTGGATGAGACTATGAAAGCTTGTTGGACCTTGCAGTCAAGCTTTGTGTGTACTTAGGGAAAACAGCTGAGAACTGTGAGTCCTGATTCACATAATAAGGACAAACTTGCATTTCAAAGCCACACTCAGTTCAAGCACCCAGTCTTCACACAGTGATAACAATATCTAGTAACAGCTAGTCCAATTTCTTCTCTAAATATTTATGCCAGATTTCAATGGGAAGCTACTCATTACCCTGGACTAGAATTTAAGGGCACCAGCTAACTAAGCCAGAGTCCCACTCATTTTCAGACAGAAGGGCATCACTCCTACTGTGATGAGCTGGCACCTGTGAGAGAAGAGTATAAATTATTCCATTTTTTTCGACCCAAAGGGATATCATTACATACCTAGGGTTTCTAATTTATATTATTTAAAAATTGAATAAATCGGGCTTCCGTGGTGGCACAGTGGATGAGAGTCCGCCTGCCGATGCAGGAGACACGGGTTCGTGCCCTGGTCTGGGAAGATCCCACATGCCACGGAGCGGCTGGGCCCGTGAGCCATGGCCGCTGAGCCTGCGCATCCAGAGCCTGTGCTCCGCAATGGGAGAGGCCACAACAGTGAGAGGCCCGTGTACCGCAAAAAAAAAAAAAAAAAAAAAAAAAAAATTGAATAAATCAAGTCACTTGCAAATTACTTCACCATTCTGCCTCTGATGGAGGTTACTTGAGAAAGAGCATCTGAATCATCTTTTTTTATCCCCCAAACCATCTAGAATGCTGCCTTGTAGATACATTCAGTAAAATTTGGTTCAGTTGAATTCACTCAATTGTTCAGCATATTTATGTGGTGACTTTTATTTGAGAATCTCAGTTCTGCCACTCACTACCACGTGAGCTGGGGTGTATCACTCTCTCTCAGCTTTGGTTTCTCATTAATAAAAACTCAACAACACTTTTTGTTCAGCCCATCTCTTGGTATCACTGGGTGGGTCAAAAGAGGTAAATCTCTAAAATACTTTTTAAGTTATTATTCTTCATTATTGTGTTTGTGCAGTGCAATATACCCAAGATACTTTTTGTTTTGAAGTTCTTTGTGACAGTATTATTTTTTCCCTTTACTTATCCCTAGTAAATCTTTGTTTTGTTGGTGACATCATACCCTCCAACAAAGTGCTACCCTGCAGCACTGTCGCTGTGTCAACTCCACCCGTGCTAAATTGCCATCACTTGTCCAATGATGCCCTTCTAGCAGAAGAAAAGAATTTAGGCTTCCTCAACATAACTACCACTTCTTTCAGATATAAGGTAAGCTCAAAGACAAAGGAGAGACATTCCATACACTTTCTGCAGAGGACCCTAGCATCAGTAATTCAAGATCATCAGCAAGAAGGGGGAGAAATGGGACAGGGAACCTAGGTGGATTTCCTGACTCCCACATATGACTGTTTCATAAATGAATGTAAAAGCACTCTGTAAACTGCATTATCTAAAGCAGCTGGAGATTTTTTCCTGTGCTGCATTTAATCGGTATGTCTGGCAAGTGGAGGGTTTTGAATCTTGGCATACCCATATCCAAATGTGAGTACAACTTCCAAAACCAAAAAGAACAATGTATTTGGATTAGAAACCATTTGGAATTATCAATAATATAGAAAACGTAGGAACTGTACTTACACGTGTTCTAAATTAAAGGCCTTACTTTGGAATTTTTGCTAAACTAATAGACTACAACATGATTGAGAAAATCATAGAAATGAATCCCTTAATACCACAACTGGTCATTCTGAATTCTTTGAAATATGCTAAGCAGCTCAAGACCAAACTAGAGTACAGCCATAAGACAACAAATATACATTCCATGACACTATGGATACTCACAAAAGAATAACATACTCTCTGCCCTCAAATATAGTCCTATGGACCTCCAGTAACGTAATTAAAGTTAGAAAAGGCAGGAAAATATTTAAGACTGTTCTTCCTCCCTCATTTTTCCATGGGGAAAAAAACAAAAATTAAAATTGTATTTCATCTTAATAATTGTTTTACTTAACACTTATTGAGCATGAGTTAATACAAAGAATGAGATTACCAAATCAGACCAAATATGAATCAGAGATATTACCTAGTAACACACTTTACTAATCATTTCAAGGATACAAGCACTTGGAGGCAGAGGTGAAGCAGGGACACCCAGTACAGAGTTCCCTGCCCCTTCCTTCCCAAATGAGAGATGCACTCTCTGACCTGTCTTCAAAGATGAGTTCTCCAAGTTGGGTGTGCAGTCACCTCATACAGCACAGAGTATTTTAGGTTATGAAACATCTCCATTTACAGCCAGATGGTTACATAGCTTATGTGACATTTTCCAGAGTGCCATGCCCCATAAATACACAGACCCTAGATGTGTTTACCATAAGCAATCCTAAACCAGAGACACCCTGCCAAAAGCAGTCCGCAGACTTGACTTCTCTTCCTCACAAACGTCATTAGTCTATTCGCCATATCATTTATTAGCATTTTTGTTTCCGTGCCACATGGCTTGTGGGATCTTAGTTCCCCGACCAGGGATAGAACCCAGGCAGTGAAAACACAGAGTCCTAACCACTGGACGGCCAGGGAAGTCCCTATTAGCATGCTCATACGGAGATGCGGCTCGGTCATTTGCCTTCTTGCTTTCCCATGAATGTTCCCCCAGTAAAGAGAGATCAATGAATTGCAGACTAGTTGCTGAACCCCTTCCTCCCAAAACATTCATCATGTTCCAGGTTTGATTCCTAAATTCTTCATGTGCGTTACTTCATGTAATCTTCTCAACTGTATGAGGTAAGTACTATCATTCCATTCTCCAAAATAAAGAAATTCAGACATGAGATTATGCAACTTGCTAAAAGTCCCACAGCTAGAGTGTAACAGAACCAGGATTTAAGACCTAATACATTGGCTTCAACTTCTGTTTTCTAAGGCAAGATATGGTTCAGTCCTATAATAGAAATCTTTCTGTGATCTTTCGAGACTTACACTACAGACTTAGGCTTATGAACAAAGATTCCTTTTTCTTTTAAATTTTTATTGGAGTATCCACAATGTATTTTTTTAAATAAAGTTATTTATTTATTTAAGGCTGTGTTGGGTCTTCATTGCTGCGTGCCGGCTTTCTCTAGTTGCAGTGAGCAAGGGCTACTCTTTGTTGCAGTGTGCAGGCTTCTCATCGCGGTGGCTTCTCTTGTTGCAGAGCATGCGCTCAGCAGCTACGGCACGCAGGCTCAGCAGTTGTGGCTCATGGACTCTAGAGCACAGGCTCAGTAGTTGTGGTGCACGGGCTTAGCTGCTCCATGGCATGTGGCATCTTCCAGGACCAGGGCTCAAACCTGTGTCCCCTGTATTGGCAGGCGGATTCTTAACCACTGTGCCACCAGGGAAGTCCCAAGAACAAAGATTCTAACAGAGAGTTTTCATATCTTCAACTATGGTAGATTAAAGGTGGATGAAAATTGTTTTACATTTATCCCCCTGAGACATGGGATCTATTTCCACCACGCTTGAACCTAGGCAGGCCTCTGCCTGTTTTAACATATAAAAGAAATGGAGGAAGCAACAGAGCGCCAGTTCTTGGCCCTGCTGTTAAGAGGCCTGGGAGTTTGCACCTCTGCCTTTTGGTGCCCTGAGTCACCATGGAAGAAATCTGACTACTGTCATGGAGAGACCATGTGGAGATGCACCGAGAATGGAAAGGGAAAGTGACACAGCTGAGCACAGGTTTCCAAACATCCCTACCAAGTTGCCAGGCACGAGTGAAGCTGTCTTGAACCCTCCAGACCAAACTAGCTACCAGCTAAATATCACTGAGTGACCTCAATCAACATGTAAGCAGAAGAATACTCCAGCTGAATGCTGCCTGAATTCCTGACCCACAAAATCATGCAAAAAAGAGACACTGGGCTTCCCTGGTGGCGCAGTGGTTGAGAGTCCGCCTGCCGACGCAGGGGACACGGGTTCGTGCCCCAGTCTGGGAGGATCTCACATGCCGCGGAGTGGCTGGGCCCATGAGCCATGGCCGCGGAGCCTGTGCTCCGCAACGGGAGAGTCCCCGCGTCCCGGAAACAAAAAAAAAAAAAAAAAAAAAAAAAAAAGAGAGACACTGCCTCTGATTCCCCAAAATGTATCTGGGTCATGGAAAGGGAATCCCTACAATACTAGAAGATGATATGCTCCAAGGTAAAATGAGAAAATAAACAAAACAGAGAGTCTGACTTTTTAAAAACACCTTGTGAAAATATAGGTTTTTTATTTTTTTAAGTAACAAAAGTAAAAGTGAGAAGTTGTATTTCAAAAACAGTACATTCTTGTCATAAAAGTCAAGGGCATTCAAAGGTCCAAGACTTCAGGAAGATTACTTCATAGGATGCAAAATGAGTTTCCAAGAGTCCGAAGAACAAGCAATGAACAAGGGTGAGAATTTTGAGAGGGTCCGGTGTTTGTGTTTTCCAAGGAAAACCGTGTGGGTGGTGTAAATTACACCAAAGTACATTTTTTTTTTTAACAATTTTTAAACATCTTTAATGGAGTATAATAGCTTTACAATGGTGTGCTACTTTCTGCTGTATAACAAAGTGAATCAGCTATACATATACATATATCCCCGTATCTCCTCCCTCTTGCGACTCCCTCCCACCCTCCCTATCCCACCCCTCTAGGTGGTCACAAAGCACTGAGCTGACCTCCCTGTGCTATGTGGCAGCTTCCATCTAGCTATCTATTTTACACTTGGTAGTGTATATGTGATCATGCCACTCTCTCCCTTCATCCCAGCTTACGTTTTCCCCTCTGCGTGTCCGCAAATCCATTCTCTACGTCTGCGCCTTTATTCCTATCCTGCCCCTAGGTTCTTCAGAACCATTTTTTTCTTTAGATTCCATATATATGCATTAGCATACAGTAGTTTTACTCTTTCTGACTTACTTCACTCTGTATGGCAGACTCTAAGTCCACCACCTCACTACAAATAACTCAATTTCATTTCTTTTTATGGCTGAGTAATACTCCACTGTATATATGTGCCACATCTTCTTTACCCATTCATCTGTCAGTGGACACTTAGGTTGCTTCCGTGTGCTGGCTATTGTAAACACAGCTGCAATGAACACTGTGGTATATAACTCGTTTTGAATTATGGTTTTCTCAGGGTATATGCCCAATAGTGGGATTGCTACGTCATATTGTAGTTCTGTTTTTAAGTTTTAAAGGAACGTCCATAATGTTCTCCAAAGTGGTTGTACCAGTTTACATTCCCATCAACAGTGTAGGAGGGTTCCCTTTTCTCCACACCCTGCCCAGCATTTATTGTTTGTAGATTTTTTGATGATGGCCATTCAGACTGGTGTGAGGTGATACCTCACTGTAGTTTTGATTTGCATTTCTCTAATGATTAGTGATGTTCAACATCCTTTCATGTGTTTGTTGGCAAACTGTATATCTTATTTGGAGAGAAGTCTTTTTAGGTCTTCTGCCCATTTTTGCACTGGGTTGTTTGTTTTTTTGACATTGAGCTGCATGAGCTGCTTGTAAATTTTGGAAATTAATCCTTTGCAGTTGCTTCATTTGCAAATATTTTCTCCCATTGTCAGGGTTGCCTTTTCATCTTGTTTAGGGTTTCCTTGGCTGTGCAAAACCTTGTAAGGTTCATTAGGTCCCATTTATTTATTTTTGTTTTTACTTCCTTTCTCTAGGAGGTGGGTCAAAAAGGAGCTTGCTGTGATTTATGTCACAGAGTGTTCTGCCTATGTTTTCCTCTAAGAGTTTGATAGTGTGTGGCCTTACATTTAGGTCTTTAATCCATTTTGAGTTTGTTTTTGTATATGGTGTTAGGGAGTGTTCTAATTTCATTCCTATACATGTAGCTGTCCAGTTTTCCCAGCACCACTCATTGAAAAGGCTGTCTTTTCTCCACTGTATATTCTTTCCTTCTTTATCAAAAATAAGGTGACCATATGTGTGTGCGTTTATCTCTGGGCTTTCTATACTGTTCCACTGATCTATATTTCTGTTCTTGTGCCAGTACCATACTGCCTTGATTACTGTAGCTTTGTAGTATAGTCTGAAGTCAGGGAGCCTGATTCCTCCAGCTCCATTTTTCGTTCTCAAGATTGCTTTGGCTATTTGGGGTCTTTTGTGTTTCCATACTAATTGTGAGAGTTTTTGTTCTATTTCTGTGCAAAATGCCATTGGTAGTTTGATAGGGATTGCATTGAATCTGTAGATTCCTTTAGGTAGTAGACCCATTTTCACAATGTTGCTTCTTCCAATCCAAGAACATGGTATATCTCTCCATGTGTTTGTATCATCTTTAATTTCTTTCATCAGTGTCTTATAATTTTCTCCATACAGGTCTTTTGTCTCCTTAGGTAGGTTTATTCCTAGGTATTTTATTCTTTTTGTTGCAATGGTAAATGGGAGTATTTTCTTAATTTCTCGTCAGCATTTTTCAACATTAGCTTATAGGAATGCAAGAGATTTCTGTGCATTAATTTTGCATCCTGCTACTTTACCAAATTCATTGATTAGCTCTAGTAGTTTTCTGGTAGCATCTTTAATATTCTCTATGTATAGTATCATGTCATCTGCAAACAGTGACAGCTTTACTTCTTCTTTTTCGATTTGCATTCCTTTTATTTCTTTTTCTTCTCTGACTGCTGTGGCTAGAACTTCCAAAACTATGTTGAATAACAGTGGTGAGAGTGGGCAACCTTGTCTTGTTCCTGATCTTAGTGGAAATGGTTTCAGTTTTTCACCATGTAAGATGATGTTGGCTGTGGGTTTGTCATATGTGGCCTTTATTATGTTGAGGAAATCCCCCTCTATGCCTACTTTCTGGAGAGTTTTTTTTTATCATAAATGGCTGTTGAATTCTGTCAAAAGCCTTTTCTGCATCTATTGAGATGATCATATGGTTTTTCTCCTTCAATTTGTTAATATGGTGTATCATGTTCATTGATTGGCGTATACTGAAGAACCCTTGCATTCCTGTGATAAACCCCACTTGATCATGTTGGATGATCCTTTTAGTGTGCTGTTGGATTGCTTGCTAGTATGTTCATCAGTGATATTGCATCTATGTTCATCTACGTTCATCAGTGATATTGGCCTGTAGTTTTCTTTCTTTGTGTCATCTTTGTCTGGTTTTGGTATCAGGGTGATGGTGGCCTCGTAGAATGAGTTTGGGAGTCTTCCTCCCTCTGCTATATTTTGGAAGAGTTTCAGAAGGACAGCTGTTAGCTCTTCTCTAAATGTTTGACAGAATTTGCCTGTGAAACCATCTGGTCCTGGGCTTTTGTTTGTTGGAAGATTTTTAATCACAGTCTCAATTTCAGCGCTTGTGATTGGCCTGTTTACATTTTCTATTTCTTTCTGGTTTTGTCTCGGAAGGTTGTGCTTTTCTGAGCATTTATCTGTTTCTTCCAGGCTGTCCATTTATTGGCATATACTTGCTTGTAGTAATCTCTCATGATCCTTTGTGTTTCTGCAGTGTCAGCTGTTACTTCTCCTTTTTCATTTCTAATTCTATTAATTTGAGTCTTCTCCCTTTTTTTCTTGATGAGTCTGGCTAATGGTTTATCAGTTTTGTTTATCTTCTCAAAGAACCAGTTTTTAGTTTCATTCATCTTTGCTATTGTTTCCTTCATTTCTTTTTCATTTATTTCTGATCTGATCTTTATGTTTTCTGTCCTTTTGCTAACTTTGGGGTTTTTTTTTATTCTTCTTTCTCTGCTTTAGGTGTAACGTTAGGTTGTTTATGTGAGATGTTTTTTCTTTCTTGAGGTAGGATTGTACTGCTATAAACTTCCCTCTTAGAACTGCTTTTGCTGAATCCCATAGGTTTTGGGTCGTCGTGTCTCCACTGTCATTTGTTTCTAGGTATTTTCTGATTTCCTCTTTGATTTCTTCAGTGATCTCTTGGTTATGTAGTAGCATATTGTTTAGTCTCCATGTGTTTCTATTTTTTACAGTTTTTTTCCTGTAATTGATATCTAGTCTCATAGTATTGTGGTTGGAAGAGATAACTGATATGAATTCAATTTTCTTAAATTTAAAAAGGCTTCATTTGTGACCTAGGATATGATCTATCCTGGAGAATGTTCCATGAGCACTTGAGAAGAAAGTGTATTCTGTTGTTTTTGGATGGAAAGTCCTATAAATATCAATTAAGTCCATCTTGTATAATGTATCATTTAAAGCTTGTGTTTCCTTATTTATTTTCATTTTGGATGATCTGTCTCTTGGTGAAAATGGGGTGTTAAAGTCCCCTACTATGACTGTGTTACTGTCGATTTCCCCTTTTATGGCTGTTAGCATTTGCCTTATGTATTGCGGTGTTTCTATGTTGGGTGAAGAAATAATTACAATTGCTATAGCTTCCCTTTGGATTGATCCTTTGATCATTATGTAGTGTCCTTCCTTGTCTCTTGTAATAGTCTTTATTTTAAAGTCTATTTTGTTTGATATGTGAATTGCTACTCCAGCTTTCTTTTGATTTCCATTTGCATGGAAAATCGTTTTCCATCCCCTCACTTTCAGTCTGTATGGGTCCCTAGGTCTGAAGTGCCTCTCTTGTAGACAGTGCATATACAAGTCTTTTTTTGTATCCATTCAGCCAGTCTATGTCTTTTGGTAGGAGCATTTAATCCATTTACATTTATGTAATTATCGATATGTATGTTCCTATTCCCATTTTCTTAATTGTTTTGGGTTTGTTATTGCAGGTCTTTTCCTTCTCTTGTGTTTTCTGCCTAGAGAAGTTCCTTTAGCATTTGTTGTAAAACTGGTTTGATGGTGAACTCTCTTAGCTTTTGCTTATCTGTAAAGCTTTTAATTTCTCCATTGAATCTGAATGAGATCCTTGCTGGGTACAGTAATCTTGGTTGTAGGCTTTTCCCTTTCATCACTTTAAATATGTCCTACTACTCCCTTCTGGCTTGCAGAGTTTCTGCTCAAAGATCAGCTGTTAACCTTTTGGGGATTCCCTTGTATGTTATTTGTTGTTTTTTCCTTGCTGCTTTTAATATTTTTTCTTTGTATTTAATTTTTGTTAGTTTGATTAGTATCTGTCTTGGTGTGTTTCTCCTTTATTTATCCTTCTGGGACTCTGCACTTCGTGGACTTCATTGACTATTTCCCTTTCCCATATTAGAGAAGTTTTCAACTATAATCACTTCAAATATTTTCTCCGTCCCTGTCTTTTTCTCTTCTTCTTCTGGGACCTCTATAATTCCAATGTTGGTGCATTTCATGTTGTCCAACAGGTCTCTGAGACTGTCCTCAATTCTTTTCATTCTTTTTTCTTTATTCTGCTCTGCAGTAGTCATTTCATTAATTTATCTTCCAGGTCACTTATCCGTTCTTCTGCCTCAGTTATTCTGCTATTCATTCCTTCTAGAGAACGTTTTATTTCATTTATTGTGTTGTTCATCATTGTTTGCTCTTTAGTTCTTCTCGGCCCTTGTTAAACGTTTCTTGTATTTTCTCCATTCTATTTCCATGATTTTGGTTCATCTTTACTATCGTTACTCTGAATTCTTTTTCAGGTAGACTGCCTATTTCCTCTTCATTTGTTTGGTGTGGTGGGTTTTTACCTCGCTCCTTCATTTGCTGTGTGTTTCTCTGTCTTCTCATTTTGCTTAATTTACTGCGTTTGGCATCTCCTTTTTGCAGGCTGCAGGTTCACTGTTCCCTTTGTTTTTGGTGTCTTCCCCCAGTAGCTGAGGTTGGTTCAGTGGGTTGTGTAGCTTCCTGGTGGAGGGGACTGTTGCCTGTGTTCTGGTGGATGAGTCTGGATCTTGTCTTTCTGGTGGGCAGAACTGCACCTGGTAGTGTGTTTTGGGGTGTCTGTGACCTTATTATGATTTTAGGCAGCCTCTCTGCTAATGCGAGGGGTTGTGTTCCTGTCTTCCTAGTTGTTTGCCATAGGGTGTCCAGCACTGTAGCTTGCTGTTCGTTGAGTGGAGCTGGGTCTTATCGTTGAGATGGAGATCTCTGCGAGAGCTGTCACCATTTGATATTACGTGGAGCCAGGAGGTCTCTGGTGGACCTATGTCCTGCATTCGGCTCTCCCACCTGAGAGGCACAGGCCTGATACTCGGCCAGAGCATGAAGACCCTGTCAGCCACATAGCCAGGTACGTGGGGAGTTTCTTGCCTTTTGGGAGGTCTGAGGTCTTCTGCCAGCATTCAGTAGGTGTTCTGTAGGAGTTGTTCCACATGTAGATGTATTTCTGATGTATTTGTGGGGAGGAAGGCGATCTCCACGTCTTACTCCTCTGCCCTCTTGAAGGTCTCCCCAAGAAAAGCCTAATTGAATAAGCACTTCCAATGATGTAGAGAGCTATGAGAGAAAATAAAATAGTAGCCCGCATTCCCTGAGAAATCTTTAAACAGGATTGCCACATCTGTCTGGTTAGGTTTAAGCTTAGTACACCTAGAGGCGAGGAGGGTTTGAAAACTTCAAAAGTTCATTGGTCATTTATGTATCTAAGTAAATCTGATTTAGTATTCAAAAATGGGGAACATGAGCGTGCCAAAATCAAACATGCAAAACTCAAAGGTACTGGTTATAGCTCATAGTCTTTCAAGTGTATGAAAACATGTTTTCTCTGCACTTCCAATAAAAAAAAAGCATGTTTCTAGTGTAAATAGTTTCCCTCCATCCTTACCTCATCCACAAACCTTCTTCATCCTAACAAGTAGCTTTGAAACAACAACTCAATATTTTCCCATCTATTTATTCATTGCTATGTTCTTATAAATAAGAGCTGGGTAATAGAAAGGGTTATTTTTATTTTGTAACACTGATGCATCCTTTAATATCTGTATGTCTTTAGGTATTTTGTCCATTTTGTTTCAGAGTTGGTAAGGCTGTGGAGGTTCTCTAAGTCCTTGTTGTCTTAAGTGAAAATACCATTTTTTTCTGATTGTCTAAATACTTTGCTTGTTGAACAACGTTCAGAAAATAAGAGTTAAAAAGTAAGTCAAAAATACAGGTAATATATGTGATAAAGTAAAAATAGCCCCCACTTGGTGTTTTCCAAAGCTAACTTACAAAGGGAATAATTGATTCAACTGTCCCCCTGGGGGTAGGTCTCAAGTCCCTTTGCTCTTTGGCCAGTAGGTTTGTGGTTAAGGTATCCTGATACACACTGTCCAATCCCTGGGCTCCTCTCTGTTTAAGTTCAGCAGAGATTAAGTATGTTAACGATCTTCACCTTCCTTTCCAGCACATTAAAAAATGTGGTAGGGCTTCCCTGGTGGCACAGTAGTTGAGAGTCTGCCTGCTGATGCAGGGGATGCAGGTTCGTGCCCCGGTCCAGGAAGATCCCACATGCCACAGAGCGGCTGGGCCCGTGATCCATGGCCGCTGAGCCTGCGCGTCCAGAGCCTGTGCTCTGCAACGGGAGAGGCCACGGCAGTGAGAGGCCCGCATACCGCCAAAAATAAAAGGGGGGGGGGTAAGTGGGACTTTCCTGGTGGTGCAGTGGTTAAGAATCTGCCTGCCAATGCAGGGGACATGGGTTCCATCCCTGGTCTGGGAAGACCCCACACACCGCAGAGCAACTAAGCCTGTGCACCCCAACTACTGATCCTGCGCTCTAGAGCCCGTGGGCCACAACTACTGAAGCTCGCATGCCTAGAGCCCGTGCTCTGCAACAAACAAGAGAAGCCACCACGAGAAGCCCGTGCACTGCAATGAAGAGCAACCCCCAGTCGCCGCAACTAGAGAAAGCCCATGCGCAGCAATGAAGACCCAATGCAGCCCAAAATAAATAATTTTTTTTAAATGGGGTGATAATGTAAGTCTTCAAATCTAAATTCCACTCATGTTGTATATCCCAATCTTACAGCTATAATATCAAACATTCTTCAAAATATTAAGATCAGATACCTAAAGCACATAAGAAAACTTTCATTCTACAGAAAGATGGAAGGGGAGGGATTACATATTTTGCTTTAATCACAATGGCTCCAATTTCTGACTACTGACTTGAACATCTACACTTTGGTATATTCAGAATGGTATTTTATACTACAATTTGGAATATAATGATAGTAACAATGCTATTTCTTTTTAAAAGTCTCTCTCTAAAAAAAATGAATCAGAACAGAAATAGCTACAACTATCTTAAGGGAAAAAGAAAGAAAAATAATATCTATCATATGCCACTAGTTTGGAATTTTAAATAACAAAAATAAAGTTATATTGTAATTACAATTTTGGCTCAATCTGAGGGAGAAAAATCCTAACAACCAGAGCTGCCAATGACAGAATGGGTTTTCTTGTGAATTAATGAGTTCTCCACCATGAGAGAAATTAACATCAGCCCTGTAGAGCCATTTTCTATAGATGTGATCTGATGTTTCCACTGAGTGAAAGACAAGACTGAATGAAAGCTCTCATTTTCTCAAATCCAAGGTTCTACAATGCTTATTGACGCTCCCCAACACTGGCTCCTCCAACATGCCACACAATACTTGTATAGAGTGGTCAAAGTCATAGTATAAAGTCATATGGGTGGTAAGGATACAGGGTCATTTACTGTAGACTTCTATTTAAATTGGTTGGTGCCTTAACTTCACAATTTTTAAGTAGTTTGACCATCACCATTTTCCTCTAGAGAAGCTTGAGTAAGTCACTTTCCCTCCATTCCCGACTTCTTCAAGGAAAAGTTATACTTCAGGGAAGCAGAACACAAAGTCTTTGTTATCTCCTAAGAAATACAGGAAATTCAGAACTATTCTTCTATAAGGTAACCAGCAAAAGGGCAGAAGCATTAGATTTAGACCCTGCCTCTTCACATTTATACCAAATTCAAACACAACCAATAGGCATAAAAATCTCAGAAGCTGGTCCTAAATTATAGAAGCCACTGGATCTAAGCTCTTAAACTATACTCTCCAACCTTTTGTGACCTGGCATAAAATTTATTTATTCATTGGACAGATGTTTACTGATCACCTACAATGCGTTTCTAGACTAGGGGTCAGCAGACTTCTTCTACAATGGGCCACATGGTAAATGGCCAGGTTTTCAGTTCACCAGCCCCTTTCACACCTACTCAACTCCCCCATTTGCAGCCACAGAAAATACACGAATGAGTAAGTGTGGCTGTGTTCCAATAAAATATTATGTATAAAATAAATAAAAACAGTAGGCAGGCTGGATTTGGCCTGTGGGCGGTAATCTGCCAAACCTCGGTCTTGACTTTTGAGATATATCAATGAACAAAACAGAAGAAAATCCCTTTCTTCTTGGAGCTTGCAGTCTTATAAGATCAGTAAAAAATGAGCATGCACTCCAAATACATATACATGTATTTATTTGTAAATTGTATGTGTATAATAGCATATAAACACATTTTGTACATTATAAAATTTAGGCAATATTATAAATTATAATGCATGTGATAAATATTTTAAGATAAATTGTATATTTTAATTTTTGATACTTTTATTTTTTTACTTGTTCACTAAAATTATGACTATCAATATACTTCAGTGAGAGCAATATCTTTTAAAATCTTGGTTTAACATTCTGTGATCGAATTTTAAGCCAGTTGTTTTAGATATTTGGTTTTAAAGGCTGTCATAGTGGAAAATTCCTCTCAAAAAGATCTATAGCTCCAAAAGGAAGCACTGCATTATTGGCTGTGCTTATTAAACCATGATCACTATTTTTAAATCTCATCCTTCAATTATACAAAGAATTTCATTAAATTTTTGGCTTATGTATTTACATCTTCTTCAGTGTAAATGAGTTGTTACTGCCAACTAATTGGAAGGTAAATACTGGAAGGTAAGTAAACATTTGTTGACCAACTGAATAAACGCAAAAAATTCACTGAAAGCATTTGAAAGATTGGTAAAGATGCTTCCAAGGTGATATGAAGTTTGTTGATGAGAGTTTTTCATATGTGACATACAGGGTTTTAAGCAATACCCTAATCATTCCTACAATTTAAGGCACATAAACGTAATACCTAACAGTACACTGGGGAAAGGAAGGCATAAGGAGGTCACTGCCAAGCTCTCTAGGTGGTGGAATGCCCATACTTCCCCAGTAATCAGAACAGGTGAGGGCTTCAAAGTCAATCCTTAGGTTTAATACGAGTAAAGTTTTCTTTCTTTTTTCATTTTAAAAATTTACAGGGGGGATTTCCCTGGTGGTCCACTGCTTAGGACTCCACGCTTCCACTGCAGGGGGCATGAGTTCAATCCCTGGTCGGGTAACTAAGAACCTGCAAACAGCAGAGTGCAGCCAAAAACAAAACAAAAAAATTGTTTTTAATTTAAAAAAATTTACAAGGTTGACTAGAGTCAATGAATCGTCCGCTGCACCCTTTCGTATGCACTTTGGAGACAACTATTCTTCAGAGTTATTTATTTTTTCCGTAGTTTGCATTTGGAGAGTGCCCTTTCCAACACTATTGTCTATTTGTAAAGGATTTCAACTTGGAACCTATATTGTTAGATGTAACTGATAGATTCCACCAATCTAGTTCACTTTCTCTGTCTGCATATTCTTGAGAGTAACATCTTACCAACACAGCACACTCGGTAATAATAACGCAGAGAAAACACAAATTAAGTATATCTTT
Organism: Lipotes vexillifer; assembly: GCF_000442215.2. Lineage (NCBI taxonomy): Eukaryota > Metazoa > Chordata > Mammalia > Artiodactyla > Lipotidae > Lipotes > Lipotes vexillifer. The sequence goes on along the minus strand of NW_006772709.1, from coordinate 8,602 downwards.
CACTCACACCTAACTCAATCACAGTGATTTGGTTGGCTATTTTTGGTTTCTAACTTATATATCTGCTCCAGTCTGGAAGTATCAGCAAACTATCTGAACTGCTCAGCAGAATCTTCAAAACTTCAGATGAACTCTAGCCAAGTTTACTCCATCTCTAATGAGAGGTTATTAATCAATAGTATGTTTGTAGTCATGAAAGGGCTGTTTAGAATTTTAATAAATGTCATCTAGAAAATTAACAAAAAAGTAATTAACAAGATTTATTACCTGATTCCCTATCACCTTCATGATCAAACCAAAGGAAAATGTGATTTAAAATGAGGATTACTAAAACCTGAACATTTTATAAATATTCCCGCAAAACCCTCCTCAAATAGCCAGGAAGTTTGGCACTCTCCCTACTCAGGTAACACCTTATAGGGGTTTTCACGGTGTTAGCTGTTTAATTGTTTCTCCAACTCCTCCCTCTGTTGCAGAAATAGTTTTAGAGCAGGGAATTTTTCTTTTTTTTTCTTTTTCTGTGCCCTCTAATGCATAGTAGTGTTCAATTAGCATCTACTAAAATCAAATAAAATGTTATGGAAGTCCCAAAGTATACTTTAAATCTCCATGGTCCATAATTGAAGAAAACCTCAGAATTGTGAACTTTATTTGGTGTTCCTGAAAATTAGACAGGAAATATTTCCTTCTTCATGTCTTAGTTTTGGTTCAGAAAAATTCTTGTCTGAGTACCGTTAAGCTCTGTAGCACTGAACACTCTTCTTGAAATGTATTTCAAATATATGGAGTTTTAAAATGTCAAATTTATTTGGCCCATCTTCTCATAAAGAGAACAGTTAAAACTGACATCATTTGCCAATGATATGATCAACCTCATTAAAAATTTAACCAAATCACTGACAAACTCAGAGCTAATAAGAGAGTGCAGCAAGGTGAATGAATATATCAATAGAGTTTATCTATGTCAACTACAATGAACTAGAAAACAAAATATTAACAAGATCACCAAATTCTATAAAATTTCTAAGAATTAATGTCACAAAAATACAAAGGACTGCTATAGAAAAAATTTTAATTCAATGAAAGAATATAAAAGAAAATCTGAGTAAATGAAGAACATTCCATGCTCCTGAAGGAAGGATTTAATATTATAAATATGTCTATTTCCCCCAAATTGATCTATACTAAAATCAACTCTAATCAAAATTCCAGCTGGATTAATTTTGATGAACTTGATAAACCTCTTCTAAAATATGCAAAGAAGTCTAAAAGTCTATAAACAGCTAAGTCACCTTTGAAAAAGACGACCGAAGACGAAGGAATTGCTTTACCAGGTATTAAGACAAACTAAAAGTCAGGATAAAAATCACGAAATGGTCTTGGTGCAAGAATGTACAAACAGAGCAGTGGAACAAATGAGAGTCATAAGAGACCGAAGTCCCTAATATACAATAAAGATGGCACCATACACAAATCAAAGAACAAAGGATGAACCAGTTAGTATACAGCACTGGAAAAATATTTTTGAAAAAAACTGAATTCCTATATAATATCTTATAAAAGTTGGACTCTAAGAGGATTAAAGACCTAAATTTGAAAAGCAAACTATAAAGTAATAAAAGATAATGTAGAAAAATAGCCTGATAACCTGGCAGGGGCAAGAATTTAAACAAAACCCCAAAAGCATACTCTATAACGTAAAATACTTGTAAATATTATATCAAAACTAAGGATTCTGAGAGGAGCTCAAAATGGAGTAGGAGATTGCTAAGCTCACCTCCCCCCACAAACACATCAATAATACATCTACATGTGGAAGAATTCTCACTGAAAACAAACTGGAAACTGGCAAAAGACTTACACAACCAAGGCTGCAAAGTAAGATCCACACGGAGCCAGGTAGGAAGGGAGGAGAAGCGATCAAGTTGGGACCTGTGCCCTTGAGAGAGGATGCAGGAGAGGAGGCGGAAACCATGGCTTGGAAATCCTCCCTGGGGAGTGAGCAGTTGAGCCACATACTGGGAATGCCAGCTCTGAGGCCTGACACTGGGAAGAGGAGTCCCCTTGGCTGATTTGAAGACCAGTGGGGCTAGTAGTGGGGCTGTAAGAAACCTAAACACCACTCACAACGAGCAAGCACATGCTTGTTTGGTCTCAAAACAAGGCGGAGGAAGCAGATTGAAACTGCCTGGGACTCTGGCTAATTTCCCCCAGCTGGCACAGCATTCACCCCTGGGCTACGCTGAACACCCACTCCAACCCTTCTGGCTCTGGTGAAACTTTCTACTAGGACGAAGTCTGACATTGCTGAGGAGAGTACGCAGTTGTGCAGGACGGAGCCAGCTTTGATCCAGCACAGCACCTGAATGCGGAGAGGGCAGCCATTGCGGTTGGTACCAGAGACGGAGGAATGGGAGCTGTTTAGAGCTCTGACTGGTGCTGGGACCAACACAACATGTGCCCAGGTCCACAATGGGTGCCTGGTCCAAGCCTCACTTGCTCCCATGCTACTCCCCTCCAGGGCAAATATGCTCATGCTGGGAGAGGGCAGAACACACATGTGGAATGGAAACAGCTTGGACCTAACCCTCAGGACTTCTCCAGCAACTTGGGACCCAACCTAGCCCTCAGTAGGGCACTGTTGGTCACTAAGCAGAGGAGAGAAGCCCAGGCTCACACGTGGCTCTGGCTTTAGCCCCTCCACCTCCAGCCCCACCTCTCACCAAGATGATAGCTGCCAGTACACCCTGAGGGAAGATGAGACTCATGTTCACATCAGATCCAGCTCTCGCACCAAAGCCACTGGGCACACACAGACTGTATAAGGATGCACCTACAAAAGGACACCCTTTTAAGACCAGGATAGGTAACTGTTTCACCTAATTTCATGAAGAGAGAAAGTTAAGCAAAATGAGAAGATAGAGGAAGTTGTTTCAGACCAAAGAATAACTTTTAAAAAACCTGAAAAAATAACTAATGAAACAGAGATAAGTAATTTACCATAAAGAGCGATCAAAGCATTAGTAATAAGAATGCTAACAGAATTAAGGAAAAGATGAACACAATGAGAATTTTAACAAGTTAACTAGAAAATATAAAAAAGAACCAGTCTAGAGCAGAAAAACACAATAAGTGAAGAACACGCTAGAAGGAATTAACAGCAGACTAGGTGATAAGGAAGAATGTGTTACGTGATCTGAAGATAGAATAATGAAAATCACACCATCACATAATCAGAAACAAATTTTTAAACATGAGATCAGTTTAAGGGACCTCTGGGACATCATCAAGCATAGCAATATTTGCATTGTAGTAGTCCAAGAAAGAAAAAAGATAAAAGGGTCGAAAATATATTTGACGAAATTATGGCTGAAAACTTCCTAAGCCTGAAGAAGAAAAGAGATATCCAGGTACAGGACACACAGAGAGTTCCAAACAAGATGAACCCAAAGAAACCCACACCAAGACATATCATAATTAAAATGGAAAATGGTAAACACAGAATTTTAAAGGCAGCAAAAGAAAAACAAAAAGTCACATACAGTGGAACCCCCATAAGGCTATCAGCTGATTTTTCTGTAGAAACTTTGCAGTCCAGAAGGGAGTGGTGTGATATATTTAAAGTGCTTGAGGGGAAAAGCCTGCAACCTAGGAATATTCTACTCAACAAGGTTATCATTGAGAATTGGAGGAGAGATAAACAACTTCTCAGACAAGCAAAACTAAAAGAGTTCATCAATACTAAACCAACCTTGAAAGAAATGTTAAAGGGTCTTCTCTAAGTGGAAAAGAAAAAGCTATAATGAGATTTCAGAATCTATATTAAAGGAAAACTCCCCCTAGTAAAGGCAAATATATAGTAGAGGCTGTGGATCAACCACGTAAATAAGGGAGCACAAAGATTAAAAGACAAAAAAATGTAAAATGAACTATAACTACAACAAACAGTTAAGGGATAAACACGAAGATGTAAAATATGGTATCAAAAACACAAAAGCTGGGAGAGGAGTAAAAATGTAGATCTTTTAGAATGTGTTTGAACTTAAGTAACCACCAGTTTAAAACAACTAGATAGGTCAACATATATAAACCCATGGTAACCACAAATCAGAAACCAACAACCGATGCACAAAAACTAGAGAAAAAGGAACACAAAGATACCACTAAAGAGAATCAACAAACCACAAGGGGAGAAACTAAAAGAAGAACAGAGAATAACTACAAAAACAACCAGAAAACAAGTAACGAAACTGCAATAAGTATACCTATGAAAAATCGCATTAAATGACAATAGAGTAAATGCTCCAATTAAAAGACATAGGGGGGCTTCCCTGGTGGCACAGTGGTTGAGAGTCCACCTGCTGATGCAGGGGACACGGGTTTGTGCCCAAGTCCAGGAAGATCCCACATGCCATGGAGCGGCTGGGCCCGTGAGCCATGGCCACTGAGCCTGCGTGTCTGGAGCCTGTGCTCTGCAACGGGAGAGGCCACAACAGTGAGAGGCCTGCATACCGCAAAAAAAAAAAAAAAAGACACAGGGAAGCTGACTGGATAACAAAACAACACCTATCTATATGTTACTTACAAGAGATTCACTTCAGAGCTAAAGACACACAGAGACTGAAAGTAAGCAGAGGGCTTCCCTAGTGGGGCAGTGATTAAGAATCTGCCTGCCAATGCAGGAGACACGGGTTCGAGCCCTGGTCCAGGAAGATCCCACATGCCTTGAAACAATTAAGCCCGTGCACCACAACTACTGAGCCTGCACTCTAGATCCTGCAAGCCACAACTACTGAAGCCTGCATGCCACAACTACTGAAGCCCGTGTGCCTAGAGCCCGTGCTCCGCAACAAAGAGAAGCCACTGCAATGAGAGGCCTGTATACCACCACAAAGAGTAACCCCCACTCACTGTGACTAGAGAAAGCCCACAGGCAGCAACGAAGACCCAATGTAGCCAAAAATAAAATAAAATTAAATAAATGTATAAAGAAAAAAAGTAAGGAGATGCAAAATGATATTTTATGCAAATGGAAACAAGAATGGTGGGGTAGCAATACTCGTATCAGACAAAATAGACTTTGCTTTAAAGTCTGTAACATAAGACAAAGAAGGGTATTATATAATGATAAAGGGATCAATACAAAAAGAGGATATAACGTTTGTTAACATACATGCACCTAATACAGGAGCACCTAAATATATAAAGCAAATATTGAGACATAAAGGGAGAAATTGACAACAATACAATAATAGTAGGGGACTATAACACCCCACTTACATCAAGAGACATATCATCCAGACAGAAAATCATTAAGGGAAGAGTAACCTTAAATGACTCATTAAACCAGTGGGACTTAGATATCAAAAGGACATTACATCCAAAAACAGCAGAATATACATTCTTTTCAAGTACACATGGAACATTCTCTAGGATAGATCAAATGCTACTCCACAATACAAATCTTAACAAATTTAAGAGGACAGAGATTATACCAAGCATTTCTTCCAAACACAAGGATATGAAACTAGGAATCAATTACAGTGAGAAAAATGAAAAAAACACAAACACATGGAGACCAAACAATATGATACTAAAACACTAATGAGTCAAAGAGGAAATCAGAAAATACCTTGAGAAGAGCGAAAATGGAAACACAGCTTTCCAAAATCTATGAAAAGCAGCAAAAGCAGTTCTAAAAGAAAAGTTTACAGCAATAAAGGCATACCTTAACAAGAAAAATCTCAAATAAACAATTTAACCTACAATCTAAAGGAATTAGAAAAAGAAAAAAACGCAAAGTCAGCAGAAGTAGGAAATAATAAATATCAGAGAAGAAATAAATAAAATAGAGATAAAAAATATTAAAAAAGATCAAGGAAACCAAGATCTGGTTCTTTGAAAGGATTAAAAAATTTGATAAATCATTAGCCAGGCTCACCAAGAAGAAGAGAGGATCCAAATAAACAAAGTAACAAATGAAAAAGGAGAAATTACAACCGATACCACAGAGATACAAAAATTAAAAAGAGAATACTACAAACCAACAGTAATATGCCAACAAACTGAACAACAAAGAAAGAAGAAATGGCTAAATTTCTACAAACATACAATCTTCCAAGACTGAAACAGGAAGAGACAGACAATCTGAACAGACTCATCAACAGTAGAGAAAATGAATTAGTCATCAAAACATTCCCAGCAACCAAAGCTCAGGACAGGATGGCTTAACAGGAGAATTCTACCAAACATAAAAATAACAGCTAATACCTATCCTTCTCGAACCATTCCCAAAAATTGAAGAGGAGAGCTGACAAATTCACTCTCTGAGGCCACCATTACCCTGATGCCAAAACCAGACAAAGACACTACAAAAAAAGAAAGTTACAGGCCAATATCTTTGATGATTATAGATGCAAAAATCTGCAACAAAATATTAGCTAACTGAATTCAACAATATATACAAAGGCACACCATGACCAAGTGGGGTTTATTTCAGGGATGCAAGGATGCTTCAATATCTGCAAATCAATCTGTGTGGTACCCCACATTTACAAAATGAAGAATAAAAATCAAATGATTATCACAATAGATGAAGGAAAAGCACTGGACAAAATTCATATCGATTCATGAAAAAAACTCTCATCAAAGTTGGTTTAGAGGGAACATATCTCAACATAAAAAAGGGCATATATGATAAACTCACAGCTAAAATCATACTCAATGGTGAAAACCTGAAAGCTTCTCTACAATCTGGTGTAAGACATACTGGGCATACTTATGCCCACTCCCACCACTTCTATTTAACACAGTATTTGGAAGTCCTAGCCACAGCAATCAGACAAGAAATAGAAATAAAAGGCATCCAAATTGAAAGGGAAGAAGTAAAACTGTCACTATTTGCATATGACATGATACTATATATAAAAACCCCTAAAGTTTCCACCAAAAAACTATTATAATAAATTCAGTAAAGCTGCAGGATACAAGATTAATATACAGAAATCTGTTGTTTTTCTATACACTAATAAGGAACTACCCGAAAGAGAAAGCAAGAAAACAATCTGGTTCAATATCACATCAAAAAGAATTAAAATACCTAGGAATAAACTTAACCAAAGGGGTTAAAGACCTATACTCTGAAAACTATAAAACACTGATAAAAGAAAGTGAAAAAGATACAAAGAAATGGAAAGATGTCCCATGTTCACAGATTGGAAGAATTAATATTTTTTAAGTGTCCATACTACCCAAGGCAATCTACAGATTTAATGCAATCCCTATCAAAATACTCATAACATTTTTCCATGGAACTAGAACAAATTATCCTAATATTTAATATGGAACCACAAAAGACTCCAAATAGCCAAAGCAATGTTTAGAAAAAAAGAACAAAGATGGAGGTATCATGCTTTCGGACTTCAGACTATACAAATCTACATCAATCAAAACAATATGGTAGGGGCTTCCCTGGTGGCGCAGTGGTTGAGAGTCCACCTGCCGACGCAGGGGACATGGGTTCGTTCTCCGGTCACGGAATATCCCACATGCTGCGGAGCGGCTGGGCCCATGAGCCATGGCCGCTGAGGCTGTGCGTCCAGAGTCTGTGCTCCACAACAGGAGATGCCACAACACTGAGAGGCCCGCATACAAAAAACAAACAAAAAAAAACAAAAACCCAAAAAATATGGTAGGGAGGAGCTTCAACATGGCAGAAGACACAGAGATCACCTTCCTCCCCACAAATACCTCAGAAATACATCTATAAGTGGAACAACTCCGACAGAACACTTACTGAACACTGGCAAAAGACCTCAGACCTCACAAAAGGCAAGAAACTTCCCACGTACCAGGGTAGGGCAAAAGAAAAAAAAGAATAAACAGAGACAAACGAATAGGAATGGGACCTGCACCAGTGGGAGGGAGCTGTGAAGGAGCAAAGGTTTCCACACACTGGAAGCCCCTTCGCGGGCAGAGACTGCGAGAGGCGGAGCGGGAAACCTACGGAGCCGTGGAGGAGAGCGCAGCAACAGGGGCGCGGAGGGTAAAGCAGAGAGATTCCCGCACAGAGGATCGGTGCCGACCGGCACTCACCAGCCCAAGAGGCTTGTGTGCTCGCCCGCCGAGGTGGGCGGGTCTGCGAGCTAAGGTTCGGTTTCTGTTTCGGTCGGAGCTCAGGGAGAGGACTGGGGTTGGCGGCTTGAACACAGCCTGAAGGGGTTAGTGCTCCACGGCTGGCCGGGAGGGAGTCCGGGGAAAAGTCTGGACCTGCCGAAGAGGCAAGAGACTTTTTCTTCCTCCTTTGTTTCCTGGTGCGCGAGGAGAGGGGATTAAGAGCGCTGCTTAAAGGAGCTCCAGAGACGGGCGCGAGCCGCGGCTAACAGCACACACCACAGAGACGGGCATGAGACGCTGAGGCTGCTGCTGCCGCCACCAAGAAGCCTGTGTGCGAGCACAGGTCCTATCCACACCCCGCTTCCGGGGCGCCTGTGCCGCCCGCCACTGTCAGGGTCCCGGGATCCAGAGACAACTTCCCCGAGAGAACGCACGGCGCGCCTCAGGCTGATGATGCAACGTCACACTGGCCTCTGCCGCCACAGGC